>NW_011888974.1:3460818-3498345 GCF_000151845.1 Pteropus vampyrus | reverse complement strand
GGGGGCGCTGGCGCTCCCGCGGCGGCCGCTCCTCTCTGTTTGTGTTTGTAGCAAGATGGCTGCCCGCCTTGTACCACGTGACGCGGACGCGGGTCCGCAGGGCCGCCCCTTTCGCCGCCGCTGCCGCTGCCGTCTCTCTCGGCGGCTCCGGCCGGCTGGGACCCTCCTGGTCTCTCGCCCTCCCCGCGTGCCCCGCTGGCGCGGCCCAGACACCCGCTGCCCCCGACACCCCACTGGCACGTGACCTGAGAGCCCGGCTAGTCACGTGACGCGGGGCCTGCTGCGGGAAGGGGGGGTGAGGGTGTCCCCGGGGTACTCCGCAGCTACCCCCCAGCACGTGACTCGCGACCATCGTGACGGGGCAGCCGCTAGTGGCATCACCGGCCTCTCCTACTCAGTGGGCTTCCTTCAGGAAGCCCGCCTGTATTGAAAGAGACCATATACAATCTAGAAGTGTGTTCATCAGACGTCCTGGAATACATGCAATAAGTGAGGAACCTGATGATTTAGAAACAGTACGAAGCATCTCTGGTGAGACCCGGGCTTTTATCTGGCTCCGCCACTGACTAGGAGTTGACTGACGCTTTGTCTTTCATAGTAAGGAGTTAATATTGTTCGCCCCATCCCTAGCCCCTACTCCATTCCTTTCCTGGAGTGCTGAAAGAAGTAAAATGGATGAATGTGAAAGGTTTTGAAAAGAGTAAAATTTACATGCAATTGTAAGACGTCGATTGACACTTCCTTTGTTTAAAAAAAAGGGGGGAGGAGGGTTCAGGAATGACTTTTCTAAATCCCTGAACCTTTTTGGATGAAAATGTTTGTGTTTTCACCATTTTCCTGGAAGTCATTCCAGAATGTGTACTCTACTACCTAGCTTCCTAAAACGACTGTTACCAAATACAAAATAACCCTCAAAACAGGGAAAGGTAAGTTCAAACTTAGAACTTGAATCCCCTTTGTTGTGCCCTCACAGCACCGACCGTAGGAGCTACCAGCAAGGCCTTTTGTTCCCGCATGGAGTATCCCCCGGGGCTTCTATACACTTGTAGTTTTAGTGTCTGCTTTTTTCAATTCCGTTGACTTTCTTGAAGTCAGGATTCCTACCTCAGTGTTGTAGGTCAAGCTGCTTGCTCACAGACTGGAAAATGCAATTGTTTAAAGCAAGGGCTCCTGTACTCGTTCCATCCATTACCAACTGTAGCCTTGGACAAATTAATCAATCTCTCTTTTCTAGATTGTATAGTAAAGCATTTAACACAGTGCTTGGCACAGGGCAAGCACTCTACGAATGTTAGCTCATAGGGGCCTTTAGTACCACAGAGTCCACAATATTCAGATTGTTAACACAGTATGAAAATACATCTATAGAAGCCAATCAGGTCAGAAGTCTCCTAGAATAAAGTTCAAAAGCTTATTATAACAGCTGTTTTTTCTTAAAAGCTTTTGTTGCTTTTTTTTTTTTTTTTTTTTTTTAACTTTACTAGATTCTGTTCTGGGTGGTTGATGTTACCAGCAGCCTAACCTCTAAACGAGTGAGGTCTTAGTATATTTTAATGATTAATTAGCAAATGTGAGAGTGTAAATTGTGGAAAAATGATACAGGGGCAATGAGGGGGGACCTCTGTGGAGAAGAAGTTGGGGACAGTGGTGGCTTGTGCTGAGCTGGAAGGGCAGGATTTGGATAGATTTAGGAAAAATGGGCATTCCTTTGAGAATAGCAACAATCCAGGCCGGTGAAAGAAGAGAAGTAAAGTGATACTCCAGTTGAGGACCTTGAATGAAAATGTATTTGATCCAACAGTAGCACCCACTAGATGTCGTGAGTCAAGGAGAGCAAGGCTGGACTCCAGGATAGAAAATTGGAGTGATCATGGTTCTCTGTGTACCAGTTTGTGACTCTGAGCAAGTAATGTCCCTAACTGTAAAGTGGAACCCTTGCTGCTGCTGATGACACTGGAAATTAATCATATAAACACCCTCTTTGAGAAAGGAAACTATGATATCAGACTGAATCTCCCATACAGGATTAAAGAAAAAAGTTCCAAACGAATCATTTGGACTTAAAATATTTTTGTTTATTCAGGTGCTATGCTGTAAAATATCTTAGTCTGTGTTGTTTTAAATGTGCAAGCTTTTGAACTAAGAGATTTGGTTAGATGATTAATCTAGATGAAAGGGAGGTCTCAAGACTTAAGCAGCCAAGCTCTGACTTTTTTCTTAATGGCAAATTCCTCTGTGGTGTTTGCCTTCAGTGAAATACAAAAAGATAAGGACGATCTTAGTGTCAAATCAGTTTATTAGCCTGGCTTCACCAATCTAAGTTGTGAACCTTTATATTTATCTGGATGTTGAAGTTTGGAAAATCTTTTAGACATCACGAAAAGACACACATGGAGTGAAAGTTCATAAATTGCTTATTGCTAGTTATTGAACAGAAATGGCCTTAAAATTAATTTATTGTATTCTAAATTAGTTTCGGCCATGTGTTAAGTTCATTGTAACTGCTCATCAAGTCACCAGTGACTGCCACATTGCTTAATCCCCTGGCCCATTTATCTTACATGGCCTCTCAGTAGCATATGACACAGCCAGTCACTCTTTCCTCCAGGAAATGCTTTCTTCAGCTGACTTCCATACTCCCTTGGTTTTCCTTCTACCTTACTAGCTGCTCCTACATCCTTGGATGATGCCTTCTTTTCTCTCTTATCTTCTAGGGCAGTGGTCCCCAACCTTTTTGGCACCAGGGACCGGTGCTCCTATGAAAATCTAATGCCTGATGACCTAAGGTGGAGCTAAGGCATTGATGATGCTAGTTGGGGAGTAGCAGCAAAAACAGAATAAGCTTCCCTCACTGGCCATTCACCTCCTGCTATGTGGCCCAGATCCTAACAGGCCACAGACTGATACTGGTCCACAGCCCGGAGTTTGGAGACCTCTGTTCTAGGGCATAGTCCTTCTAGACCTCTCCATTGTAACAGGAGGGACTACACACTGCTAGACACTCCTGTCTCAGCCATTGTTTCTTTTGGAAAACCTTGGATCTCCCAATGTCATATTGGCTGTTCCTCCTTGAGAGTCCACCAAATCTTGTACATTCTCCCCACTGGTCACACTATCCTGCTCATCTTTTGTTTGCCTTCCACACTAAACTGTCAGCTGCTTAGTACAGTATTCTATGATGTCACCAGCATTCCAACCATCTAACAGGGCTCCTTATTCCCACCTTCATTGCTGAGTAGTAGTCCATGGATAAACCAATTCGTTTAAGCATTCACCAGCTAAAAGACACCTAGATTGTTTACAGTTTGGGCTATTATAAATAAAACTGCTATGGACATGTAGGTACAAGTTTTAAATGCCAAGAATGTTCTTGTTGGGTCATATGGTGAATATATGTTTAGTTTTAGAAGAAAACTGCCAAACTTTTCCAGAGTGGCTGTACCATTTAATAGTTCCACAAACAATATATGAGGGATCCAGTTTCTCTGCATTCTTTTCAGCACTTGGTATTATCAAGATTTTTAATTTTGGATATTCTAATAGATGTGTAGTGGTCGTCATGGTTTTAATTTGCATTTTTAATGGCTAATGATATTGAGCATCTTAGGTGCATATTTGCCACCCTTATACCCTATTTGCCAAATTATTCAAGACTTTTGCCTATTTTCTAACTGGGTGGTTTTCTAATTCTTGAGTTTAGAGAGTTCTTTATATTCTGGATACAAGTCCTTTGTCACATATATGATTTGCAAATATTTTCTCCCAGTCTGTGGCTTCCCTTTTCATCCTATTAATGTGGTCTTTCACAGAGTAAAGTTTTTTCTGTTTTTTTCTTTAATGGATTGTGCTTTTGGAGTTGTATCTAAGAACTTTTTTTCTTTAATGGATTGTGCTTTTTTTCTTTAATGGATTGTGCTTTTGGAGTTGTATCTAAGAACTCTTTACCAGACCCTCTGTCATGAAGATGTTTTCCTATGTTTTCCTCCAAAAAGTTTATAGTTTTACATTTTATATTCAGATCTACTGTCCATTTTGTGTCCATTTCAGTTCTTTGCCTATTTGTCTACTTGCTTTAACACCACTTGCTGAAAAGAGTTATTCTTTCCTCATTCAGCTGTTTTTTCACTGGTGTCAAAAATTAGCTAGGTGTACTTGTGTTAATCTATTTCTGAGTTCTCCATTCCATTTTATTGATTTTTGTGTCTATCCCTTGGCAGTTACCACACTGTTTTGATATTGTGTTTATATAGTTAAGTCTTAAAATCAGGTAGTATGATTCCAACTTTTTCTTTTTCAAAATTGCTTTAACTTATCTTGCCTTTCCAGGTAAATTTAACATTAAACTTGTTTATATCTGCAAAAAATTCTTGCTGGGATTTTCATAGGAATTGCATTAAAAGTAGAGATCCATTTGGGGAGAATTGATATCTTTACTATGTTGAATCTTCCAAAACATGGACTTGGTATATCTCTGTATTTACTTAGATCTTCTTTGGTTTCTTTCATTGGCATTTTGTAGTTTTCAGCATATAGATTTTGTAAAATTTTTGTTAGACTTACATGTAAATATTTCTCCCACCTCCCCCATCTCTGGAGTGATTGTAAATGATATTTAGATTTCAGTTTCCAATTGTTTATTGCCAGTATATAGAAATATAATCTGTATCTTTTTCTTGCTTAATGCACTGACTGGGATTTTCAACAATAAGAGTGCTGAGAGAAGGCATTCTTGTCTTGTCCCTGATTTAAAAAGAAAGGTGGCTAGTCTTTTACCATTAAGTATAATGGTAGCTGTAGGTTTTTTGTAGGTGGTCTTTATCGACTGAAGCAGTTGAAGATGTTCCTTGTATTTTTTTGCTTAGTTTTTTTTTTTTATCATAAATGAGTACTAAATTGTTAAATAGTTTTTCTGCATCAATTGATATGATTATGTGAATTTTCTTCTTTAGACTGTTAATATGGTAGATAACATTGATGGGCTTTCTTATACTGAACCATCTTTGAAGTCAGCTCTACTTAGTCATGGTTTATAATTCTTTTTATATATAGTCATCCCCCTTTTCTGCAAGAGATATATTCCAAGATTCCCAGTGATACCTGAAACCACGAATAGTACTGAACCCTGTACCTACTTTGTTTTTCCTATACATACATACATTTTCACTTAAAGGAAGCACTTTTTGATTTCTCTTTGGCATATCTGAATTGCCAGTATCACTGCTCTTACACATTGGGGCCATTAAGTAAAACGAGGGTGGGTTGAACACATGTACTGCAATGCCTTGACAGTTGATCTGGTAACCAAGACAGCTACCACATGACTAAGAGGTGGATAGTGTATACAGTGTGGATATACTTGACAGAAGTATGATTCACATCCCTCAAAGAATGAAGCAGGAAGGTGAGATTTCACACTATTCAGGATGGCACACAATTTAAAATTTATGAATTATTTATTTCTGTAATATTCTGTGTAATATTTTCAGGCTGCTGTTGACCACAGGTAACTGAAACTGAGAAGCAAAACTATGGACTACTGTACTACTAGAATTGATTTGCTAACATTTTTGTGAGGATTTTTGCATCTTTGTTCATGACAGAACATTTGTCTTTTGTCTGGTTTTGACCTCAGGAAATTTGGGAAATATTCCTTCCTACTGTTTTCTGGAAGAGATTGTGTAGGATTTGTGTTATTTCTCTTTTTGGTAAAATTCACTGGTGAAACCATCTAGGCCTAGATATTTCTTTCTAAATGTTTTTTTTAAAGCTATTAATTTCTTTAATATTTACAGGACTATTCAGATTATCAGTTTAATCTCAATTGAGCTTGGTTGTTTGGTTTTCTGGGAATTGGTCCATTTCATCTGTCAAATTTATGTATGTAGACTTGTCTTATTCTCTTAGTACCTTTTAGCATATGGGCTCTTTAGATCTATCCCCACTTTCAGTTCCGATAATCATAATTTGAGTCTTCTTTCTCGTGTTCTCTTTTTTGCTAGTCTTGCTAAATAAATTTTATATTTTCAAAGAACCAACTTTTGGTTTGAGTTTATTGTTTTTCCATGTTCAATTTCATTGAGTTTTGCTCTTTATTTCCTCCCATCTTCTTGCTTTGTCTTTATTTGGCTCTTTTTCTAATTCCTTGAGGTGGAAGCTTAGGCTATGCTTCCCTTCTTTAAAAATACTATTGTTTCCAGAATATACCTTGGTTCCCTGAAAAACTGTTTATTCATTAAAACTCAGCTCAGATGACACTTTTGAGGCAGAACAGGATTGTAGCCAGCCTTTTTCCTACCCTCCATCCCCCCACCTCCCTCATAAGCCCCCACACTTGCAGCTAATGAAAGAATTTGAAGCTAAAAGAACTACAGTTCTTTGGGCCCAGCAAGGAGATTTTCATGCTAAATCCAAAAATCTCTTTCTATTTGTAATCAGT
This sequence comes from Pteropus vampyrus, assembly GCF_000151845.1. NCBI lineage: Eukaryota > Metazoa > Chordata > Mammalia > Chiroptera > Pteropodidae > Pteropus > Pteropus vampyrus. The sequence goes on along the minus strand of NW_011888974.1, from coordinate 3,491,909 downwards.
TTAACTATGCCCAGGAGGAAGACCCATGAATCTTTACTAATTACACACTCAGCCCTGACTTTCATTTTGCCTCTATGTCCTCTGTGTTGCAGACTAGATAAGCCCTTTAAAATAATCATAATAATCATCAGTCATTAAAGTCTGCAAGTTGTAAAAAAAAAAAAAAAAAAGTGCTGGAAGAAGTTCTCAAAAACCTGACCTCTTTCCAACCTCCAGTCAAATGAGGTTAGACTCTGCCCTAGGCAACTAAAGAGGGGCCTGGGGGCTATAAAAATGCCAACTCACATGTGTAGGCCTCCAGTTTACAAGGTTGTATTGGGCTTCACAGTTCATGGCAAGACAGGAATTATCCCCATTTGAGTGATGAGAAGAACTCAGAGGGTAGTTCAGAGAGTAGCTTGAGGTCCTCATTTCTGAAGGGAACGCTCCAGGAGCTACCCAAATCTGGGCAGAGAATCTCCTCCCCTAGTAGAGGACACCTCCTCATTGGCCTTCGGAAGCCACGAAGGCCGGCGTCACCGCGCGCTGCCTAGTCCTGCCCGCTAGGGGGCGCATGTCCCCTTTCCCCGGTCGCAGACAGCCGCCAAACTGGTGATGGGTGATAGCTGAGAGTTGGTGGGTGGGTCAGTGTGCCCTTAGGGAGTCGTAAAACTTGGGCCTCAGAGCTTGGGTCCCCAAAGATTGGCATGGAGTCAGCCCAGTAAGAGGCAGGGGAGAGGCACGGGTCCCTGTGAACTGCAAGAGAGTCCTGGGACGCTGTCATCCGTTAAGGGCCAGACCTCGCCACTCAATGCCCCACTCCGTTTAGGGCCATAGGGACCCTGGGAGAGAGGTCAGCTCAGCCAACTCTGCCACGCCACTTCTGATCAGAGGAACTGCGATGGACGCGAGAGTCCAGACTAGCTTTCAGGCTCCTTCGCGATCACGTCCTCCTGAACTCGCCGCCCTCCCTTATCTTTGCAAGACCCTCGCCCAAATCCTCCACACACCTGGAATAGCCGCTTGTCCTCCTCGCCCCACCTCCACTCCCGCCCCAGGACACCTCCGCCCAGGAACTTGGACTGGCCTAGGGAAGCAAACCCTCCTCCTTCTAAGTCTCCCGTTTCGACGTGGAGCCCGCCCCCTGCCTCCGCGCCCCGCCTCGGAGGCGTACACGTGGTAGGTCCCGAAGCCTCGCGTTACTCAAACACCTCGCGAGGTTGCGCGAGCGCTCTGGAAAGGGGAAAGGAGAACGGATGCCGGGAAGGGGATTCGTGGGTCGCGCGAGCCTGACCGCGAGGGAACCGTGAGCGTGCGCACTCTGCAGCCCTTTCGGGAGATCCGCGCCGCCTGCGATTTGGCTTTTTTTTTTTGCGCGCCCCTTCTCGTCCCTTCCTGGGGCCTGAGGGTCGCAGGCTGCGCCTTCTATTCTGGCCGGTCAGTGCAACGCTTGAGTGGCTTGGCAGGGAGCGGGCCGCGTGCGCTTGGAGACCACTGTGGATCCGAGAGAGTAGGCGCGCAAGAGCCAGAGAAGGGGGTGGTGGAGAGGCCTGAGGTTGGGAGCGATGTGATGAAGGTATAAGCACCAAGAACTAGTCGTGGGAGAGATACGGGAGCTTGCGGGGACTGAGGCTGGAGAGCAAGAGGGGCATCAGTTGCGCCCCTCACGGCTGCACTCTCCGGGCAGGAAATGGGGTAGGAAGGGAAGAGAAGTCTCTTGTCACCCCTCGCTGATCTCGTCCTTTTCCCATACCAGGCACGCAACATGGCAGAAAACCGAGAGCCCCGCGGGGCTGTTGAGCCTGAGCTGGATCCGGTGGAGTACACGCTTCGGAAGCGCCTGCCCCACCGACTGCCCCGGAGGCCCAATGACATTTATGTCAACATGAAAACTGACTTTAAAGCCCAGCTAGCCCGCTGCCAGAAGCTGCTGGACGGAGGGGCACGGGGTCAGAATCTATGCACTGAGATCTACATTCATGGCTTGGGCCTGGCCATCAACCGCGCCATCAACATTGCTCTACAGCTGCAGGCTGGCAGCTTCGGGTCCTTGCAGGTGGCTGCCAATACCTCCACAGTGGAGCTTATCGATGAGTTGGAACCAGAGACTGATACACGAGAGCCTCTGACCCGCACCCGCAACAACTCTGCCATCCACATCCGAGTCTTTAGGGTCACACCCAAGTAATTGAAATGAAGCTGGCTTGCCCTGTCCACCCCATACACACACGGTTAGGCTCAGATGTGACTCTCCTTGTGCTGAGTACTGCCATGGACTTCTTACCAGAGTTTGTAAGATAAAAAACCTGTACCCTCATAGCCCATAGGACTATTTGTCTAGAGAGGGGAAGTATGTCTCTTGTTGGGCCAAGCAGTGGGTCTTCCTGAATCTTTGGTCTGTAGCCATTGTCCTAGACAATAAAAAGTATGAAGTTGTGTTAGTATCCAGCCACCCCACTGCCACTGCCTCTCCCCTGTGTAAAGTCTGTGTGTACCTACCTGGAAAGGAGAGTAGAAAACTTGATTTAGTTGCAGGAGGGGAATTCAAGTGTTTCTTGTCTTCAGATTGTACTATGGACAGTGTAACATAAACTAGCACAGTGCAGAAGCCTGATAACCCAATGTTTAATTTAAAATTGCTTGTCCTCTCAGAGGCAAGCGGGATGGATAAGGTATATACACTTGTCTGCTGAATGCAGCTGGGATAGTTGTATGCTGGGAAGCATCAGGTTCTGGTGGCAGTTCCTGAGCACAGGAAAGGTGAGGGTTTAAGGATGAGGGAAGCAGAGACTGGGGCTTCCTTTGTAACACTGTGGTAGGGACTGACACACAGGCACACAGCTTCATTTGCTTCCTGGTCCTGCAGGGCCTAAATTATTCCAAGCAGATAGGTTCCAGAGCCCTTTAGACCCTTCTGGTTGGGCCTCTCTAGTGGGAAAGGAAAGCCTCCTCCAGAATTACTGGGCACACAAATAATAAATACTTTTTGGGTATTTGTAGGAGGATCTGTTATCTCATGTTTATCAAAGTGGGCAGTGACCCATTTGTGGATCCTAAAATCAATTTACTCAATCATAGCCTTTTAAAAAGCAAGCTAAAAAGAAGTACAACTTAAATGGTAATGCTGATGGTTTTTCAGTTATCAATGTATATATATACATGTGTACTAGTTATGATGTAAATTTTGTTTTTTACTGTGGTTGAGGTCAAGTTTGAAAGCCTCTGATTTAAAGGTTTGTAACAATTTTGCTCTAGTTTGCTTGAAGGCAGTTTGGGTTCTGAAAATCAGGCTTCTTTATCAAAATCCCTTCTGGCTTGAGTATTCTGTTGATGAGGGACTTTGGTGCTGGGTGAATGACTGCCAGCAACTCAAGAAAGTGGACTTACAGAAGAACTAATGCTTCATTCAAACAACTAAACATGCTGAGTACCTGCTGTGAGCCAAGGCCTAGGTTGGGCCCTGGGGATACAAAGATGAGTATAAAATAGCCCCTACCATTTAATTGGGATGGTGGCTACACAGTTTTTGTGAATGAGAAAGAAGTAAGAGTAGCCATGATATGGAAATGTGGAGAAGGAAATGGCTAACTTCCTGGTGGGGTCCAAGATGGTTTCACCTTTGACCTGGGTTTTGGAGGATTAACAGGAGTGTGCCAGGCAAAAAAGAAGGGAGGGGGCCTATCTGGCAGAGGGATTGGCATATGCAAAGGGTATTCATGAATAGGCAGAGTATGTTTGGGGGCTGGAGGGTCACTCAGGGTGGATAGAAAGCAGGAGGCTGGGGAGAGAAGAAGGGAGACATTCCCATTATACTCTCCTATGCTCATTCCCCTATCCGCCTTGAATGCAAGATTCTCTTTCTCGGGAGCCCCCCAGTAGCAGAATGGGAGCTGGGTGGAATTATGCGTCTCCCTGCACGTATGTATTCTTGTCTCTGCTCCTGGCCTGGGCCCAGCTGAGGTGGTGGCAGGCATCCCTTTTGTGTTTGGTTGGTTTTGGCAGCTACATCTTGCAGCCTAGTAGTTGTTTCCACTCCACGTTCTCTCACTTCTTGCTAGTGTGGCTTCACTCAGTGGCAGGTTTACATAAACAGCCCCTAGACATTGCCACTGAAGGAAGAGAGGGTGTGGGGCTCACCCTTAAGTGTGTCTGGGCAGGTAGGAGGTGACAGGAAGCCTCCTGCATCTACTGGAGTTTGAGCTATGGGCAGGGCAGGGAACTCCATCCTTTCTGTAGGGAGCCCAAAAGGGAGGCCAACTGGCCACTGTCCACTCCCCTGTCTCCCTCCTTCTACTAGCTCTCTGAAGTGTCTTCCATCAAAACTTGGGAAATGGGAAGGGAAAAAAAAAAACTAAACTTTGGGAAATGGGTGTGGCAGAAGGTGTGTCCAAATGTAGTTCTCCCTTCTTTTTACTCAGCCGCAGAGCTCACAGTGAGTGCATAATGACCTACTTCGTAAACATCCTCAGAGGCCAGAATTCTAATGCTTATTTTGGAGGTAGGCAGTTGTAGACATTTGCTCATCATCCATAGCATCCATTAGTTATAGAGATTTGTGTTGGGGGCCAGGCCTGCCCAAAGAGGTATATATAAACTGTTGGTCCTGTAAAGTCTAATTAAGAAGCAAGACAAATAGGCTTAAAAAGGCAAATAATTTGAATAGTGCTTGGAATTGTCCTGACATTAGTAAAGGCTTAATAAATAGGGCTACAATTGTTACTATGAGTCATTTTGCTAAGGAAGGGTTTGGGGCCTCCTAATGAGGTTGGGGAGAGCAGGGGAGGAAGGTGATTTGTTTGTGTTTGATTCACAAGGCTGAGTTATTCTGTCAGGCTTTTTTAAATTGTGGCTTAACTGGCAGAAAAGAAGATAGGCCCTCAGGACACATAAACTGGTTTAGATAGGCTGATAATCCTCCTAGGAAGGTCCCCACATTATGTCCCAGGTGAGTTCTTGGTACTTAGTCAGGAGTTGGAGGAAAAATGGTATGTTTCACACACCCTTGACCCTCTAGAGAAGTTGAACTAGATGTCCAACTGCACAGAGATTTGGATTGAGGCAAAGGTTATCCCGCCAAGAAATAAGTTTGTGAAAATGGCCACTTAAGACTTCATCTTCCTAATGTCATTATGGGTGCTTTTTAATTTATGCTTTTTGGTTTAGTCATATTTTCTATTTTTTTAATGATCACGCATTGTTTTTGTAATAAGAAAAAGTTAATTTTTTACAAAGCCTTTTTGTTGTTGTTGTTCTGTTCTCTAGGTGGGGGTGATCAGGGGAGTTAGTTATCAAACTAATGAGGTAATCTCAAGGAAAAGTGATTTCATTGCCCAATCCAATAACGAATAAATATTTAAAGAATGGATGGTTTGATGGATGCATGGATGGATGCATGGATGGATGTACAGGAGGACAGCTTGCTCTCTACTCTACAACAAGCTTCTACTCCCTTGAGAAATGTCTTGTCACTGGAAATATCCACGCAAAGAGTAAACCTTCATCTTCATGAGACCTCCTAGGTCTCTTCCAACTCAGAGTCTATAATCTTGTTTACTGCAAGAAAAATATACTTTCCAAAAACTACTAAAATTATTTGCTGGTTCATGAAATAAGACATGAACAGAAGGGCTCACTTATGTACAGTTTGAGGGGGTGCCTATGGGGTCAAACAATAGGGTCTGGTAATTCTGGTAATTCCCCTAGTCTCAGTGAACATGAATGCTCAAGTTGGGAAAATATTTGCTAAATTTGGATGTTTAAGTGTATAAACTTCCCTTGAGTAGATCTTGGTTCATATTCCTCCAAGTAGGAAGAGCACATAGGACAGACAGCTCAGTGGAGTTCATGCAAAATCCATTTAAAAAGTCTCCGAGCCCTTGTTAACAAAATGAAACTTCTGTATTCACAACTGTATACCTGCAAAGGCCTTATGTGGGAGAAAAACATTACTCCCATTGATGTTGCCAGTACTGTTTTGTTTAAGTTAGGACTTTCTAAGTTTGTTTTTGTTTGGACAGGAAAGTTACTCTAGCCAATTTAGCAATTCCATGGGAAGGGGCTTAGAAATATTCAGCAGTCCTTGTGAGCTAGAGAGCCTAGGATGCAGGCTGACACTTTTCACAGAAACCTACAGGGAGGGGGCGGTGGGGGAGTGGTTCTGGAGCTCGAGGTGGAAGTATTCATGCTCTGGGAGCCCTGCTTCAAGGACTCAAGCATTTGGGGGATTCAAGAGACAAGTAATTGAGGAAGCTGGCCCCATAATTCTTGTTTAGGATAGGCCCAAAGACCTCATTCAATCAAGGTCTTTGGGCTTCTCTGGGGACCCATGTTGATGGGGCAAGAAATCTCTGGTTTTGAATAAACTATGTTTGAGACTTGTCTTGATATTTGTGTCTGAACGCTCCTCCAACTCCTGTAATGATGCCATTTCACTTGGTTACATTCGGGGACAAGTTTCTCCAAAGTGCAGTCAATGTATACACCCAGAGTACCTCTGTTCCCACCCCACTTATTCTCATGACTTTTTTCAGTGAGCTGCTTGATGAGGCAGCTACAACACCAAAGATAAGATGCCATGAAACTGCCCAGCTCCCCAGAGGGAACAGTGGAAGATACTGGGAGAAGGCTAAAATATGCCAGGGGTTTGGTCTCCAGGCCTCCAAAGTAAGGACAAATAGCAGGGATAATAAACCAGGGAATGTAGGAATAACAGCATTTATTGATCACCGTATGCGAGGTCTTACATAAGTCTACAACAGTCCTGGGAAGCGATTACTATCATTGTCACCATCCCCCTTCTACAGAAAGAAGTCTCAGAGATAGAGTCACTTGCCCAAGGTGGGTGCTATTAAGAGGCAGAGTTCAGGCCACCAATCTGGACCCCCTTGTTTACCAGACAACCCCTTGAGGCTGCTGCTCCACAGAGCTGCTTGCTGAGAACAGAAACTTGGATCTGGTTCTCCTGGCTATTTCGTGGCCAAAAAAAAACAGCCCCTTGCCTCGATTTCTCCAAACTGACCTTCACACAGGACTTTCTTTTGTTCTCCAGCAGGAATTCCTTCTCCAGTGTTCTTGCTCCCTTCCCCATTCCCCAAGGGCCAGGAAGTGCTCCCCCACCCCATCCTCCGAGGTCCCAGGCCACCTCACTTCCCAGCACATAAGGTCTTCTGGGCCACTGGCTGAATTCCCGAGTCTGGCAAGAAGCTCTGCTTGGAAAGGAGGGAGAAGAGGCCCAGAGGCCCCCCTCATCCCCAACTGGACTTCAGGCAGCTGGGGCTTCGTGCTGCCTGGGGTCTGAGACAGCTCAGGGGGGCTGTAAATTTGCTTCTCCTTGGATTTTCAATCTGCATTGGCTGCCAGGAAGACTCCATGGAACAGAGCCTGCCTCCACCCCCGCCATCCTCTGGTCACAACTGTCCCTTTTCAGATCCTGCCTCAGTGGCTGCCTGCTCAGGAATTACAGGGAGGCCTCAAAAGCCCCCAAGATCCCAGAGCTAGGTTGTTCAGGCATGGCTCCAGCAAGCACCACTCTGAGGATGAATGGCTTACTTCTCCCCTCTAGGTCAATCTCTGACTGAGGTGTCTGGAGTGGAGGGACCACATAATGCAAGCCACATACAAGTGATGACCCTGAACAGGAAACATGCTGGGTGCCTGGTGGGTACCAGGATGAACAAGACCTGTCATACACTGTTCTTCACACAGGACACCTGTGCTGCATGACTCCAGAGGGTACTATTCCCATCAGAATCTATATGAATGGCACCCCCTGGAGTTGTGCAGTGCTCAACCTTGACAGTTGTGCATGATGACTCTGCCAGTGAGAGGCCTAAGATGTGTAAAGAAGGTAGTGCAGAGGAAGGAGACAATTTCCTGCTGGGGGATCAGGGAAGGTTTCATAGAGGAGGTAATGCCTGGATTTGGGCTTTGAAGAACATTGGAGAGAGTGTGGGAGGCTGATCCAGGTGGAAGGCACAGAGTGAGCAAAGGGCAGGAAGCTGCAAACCATCTAACTGAGCTCATGTGATGGAGGGAGTGGGGATGAGCAAAGTGAGAGAATAGCCTGGAGAGGTAGGTGGATGGCAGAACACAGAGGGTCTTAGTTCTGAGACAAGAGGGAGCTATTGCAGGCTTCTGCTCAGGGGAGTGACTCGAATGAAGCTATTCAATGGGAAAGTTAATCTAGCGACAGCGACAGCGACAGCGACAGCCTTGTGAATTGACTGGAGGAGTCAGTGAGTAGACCCCCTGCAGTGGTCCTGGGACTGGGTCAGCACTATGCCAGAGGAATACAAGCAGGTGGATGGAGGGAGCACTGACTAGGGGGTGGTGGGCATTGGAGGGCGAGCCTTAGGTAGGTAGCTTGCTGATTTCTTCCTGCTCCTCAGGGTCCCCTGATGAGGACGAATAGCTGGACCCTGCTGGTCAGTATCCAAGAGCACCTGGGTTGAAGTTGGCCCCCAAACCAACTTCTGCCCTCTTAGCAGGATTATGCAGTTTAGAGATTGGATGTGGGTAGACCAAGACTCTCTCTTCTACCCTCTCTTCCAAGCTGCAATTGTAGCTTTTTCCAAAAGCCAGAGAGAATGAGCCAGCACCACCCCTGTCCAGCAGGCTCTAGCACCTGTGGGCTGTGCTCATGACCCATCTCCCTTCCTTTCTCGAAGGTAGGGGCCTAGGAGCCTCTGACGAGTTGCTGTCAGAGGGGTGGGAGGAGCAGGTCCTACAGCCTGAGAAGCTCTTCCTCTCCTCCCTCTTCTTAGGCTGTCTATACTCCCCCCCCCAACTGTCCCTGGTCCCCTCTTCATGGTCAGGTCAGGGCAGTGACGCAGGAGTCAGGGAACTGGGAGTGAGGGGGTTGGAACAAAACACATCTGTGTACGTGTGTGGACGTGAGTGTGTGTGTGCTTGTCCCACAGCTGGGATCTGGGAAGGGAGCAGAACCAGGCTCTGAGGGCCAAAAGGCGCTGGGAGCCTGCCTGACGCTGAGAGGGAAACTGGGATCATAGGGCACAGTGGGGTGTGCAGACTGACACCCAGTACACCAGGTTCAGGGAGGGCCCCCAGAGTAGGCTGGAGGTGAGTGGAGGGCAGGGGAAGAGGGTCTGAGAGAGTCAGGCCCTCATTATTTCTCTTCATGCATCTTCCTGAATACCTCTCTGATCATGCTCCCCTGCCCCTTATGGCTCCTGCCCTCACCTCAGTGAGGTCACCTTCAGACACGCATCCTTGCCTGCCTGATCTAAAATTGCAACCTTCTCCAACACTGCTGAGCCCCCTTCTGTGCCTGTTCTTAGTCATTATGGCCATTGGAGAGCCTCTGTCTTTTAATCATTTTTGTGTTTATTGTTTGCTCTCCATTAGAAAATCAGCTCTACCAGGGCAGGCATTCTTGTCTGTTTCATTCACTGCTCCATCTCCAGCTCCTGGCCAAGAGTACGGGTGTTTGTGTGTGTGTGTGTGTGTGTGTGTGTGTGTGCGCGCGCGCGCGCGCGCGTGCGCACGCGCACACACATACATATATATGTATATATGTATATATGTTTCTTGAATGAATATTCATTTCTTGAAGAAATAAATATTTCTTGAGTGAATGAATGATCTCTACTCTTTCAAAACAAAACCCAAATTCCTCAGGGTGGCATTCAAGGCCCTTCACAAACTGATCCCTAACCAGCACTCTGGTCTCATTGCTATTTCTCACTTTCATACTCTCCACCCCAACACCTTCACCCTCACTTTGCTGAATTGGCCTCCCAGACCCACCTCACATATCTTCCCATTGAAATCCTACCCACCCTTCAAAGCTGAGCTTATTGTTACTCCTCCATCAAAGCTTCCACTATTCCCTCAGCTAGAGGAGCTCTCCCTCTTTCAAATTCTTATAGCTCAGTTCTGCACACTCCAGTCCTCACACACTGGCCTGTAAACACGTCTTATCTCTATGGTAAACTACAAACTCCAGGAGGCGGGGGAGCTAGTTCTCAACACATTTTTGTCCTGCAAAGTGTGTAGTCAAGTGTTTTGCACAAAGAAGGCACTGAATGCATGAATAAAATATCTCTAATATCATGGGATTGGGTAGGGAGTTAAGAAATATAAATAACCACCTGTATTTGTAGGACTGTACTGTCTTATGAAACCTGCGTGAGGTGGGAATGGTACTTTCATCACACCCATTTGATAGGTGAAGACACTGAGGCTCAGGTGCTGAGGCCAGTTTCCAAGGTTTGAGAGCCAGCCAGCCTTGGACACCTGCTCTGGGGAGGTTGCCTCATTGCCTCAGGGCTTCCTAGAAGCCATAAAGTCTTAGTTGCAAATCTGAGCTGCCATCACTCTGGGGAGTAGTTCTACTTCAGAGTTCTTAAGAATTCTGCCACGCAGCTAACCTGTATCACAGGTCAAAGAAACTGGGTATCAAAGTGCGTGTGTGTCCTGCGCAGCACACCATGTGCTTTGTGTCCTAAATATTCAATTTCTGGGCTTTCAGGGTCCTAGAAAGAAGGGGAGAAGACCCCCACATTTCTTGCTCCATGTGCCCCGATCAAATTCCTCAACGTGAACAACACTGGTTCTAGAAAAAGTACGGGGACTGTGAGAAGGCAGGCAACTGACTTGCCCTTGCCAGCACTTTCCGGCCTTCCAGACCCAGCCGTCTCGCAGGAACCCCGGCACTCCCAGCTCTGAGCCCGTCCCCCCAGCCCGGGACGCTCCCGAGGCTTTCTCAGAGTGGCCCTCCTCTCCCAAGCGCAGACGTGCCGCACGCACCATCCTGCTGGTGCACACCCAGCGGTACCTCCCGAAACCCGGGTCTGGCAAGCAGACGGGTGTCACTGCACACACGCCTACTGCGGCTCCGCTCCCGCCCCGGCTAGCCCGTGTCCCAGGCGTCCTGCCCCCTGCTGACCCCCTGGCCCCCACCTCGGGCGACCCCTCACGCACACAGCCTCCCCCACCCCCACACACGCACGCACACATGCTGATAACAGCCCCGACCCCCGGCCGCAGCCTCAGTCCCCGGGCCAACTCCGTCTGGTCGCCTAGCCGCGCGTCTTCCCAGACCCAGGCCCTGTGCTCTCCCCGCCAGACCGCCGGCTCGGTGGCCCCTGGACAGTGGCCTCCTCCTCCGGCCCGTGGGGTGGCCCTGCCCCGCCGAGATTCCCAGGATGAGGGCTCGGGGCGCGGGCGCCGGGAGAGCCCTTGATCGCTGAGCGGCAGGGCAGGGCGCGGAGATGGGGGTGCGCGGTGAGTGCTCGCCCGCTGGGGAGCTCCCGCCCCGGCCCCTGTTTGAGAAAGGATTTACCGCTAGGGCTGCTGGCCCTGAGGTGGCTGGGTTCAAGGACCCGCGACTTGCCGAGGACCCCGGAAGGCAAGGGGAGTGGGGCAGCCTCCACGTGCTGGCCGGGCTTGGGGGAGTCTCTGGGAAAGGCAGAATGTGACCTGGAGACCGGGACGAGGTTTGGGGGTTCAGGGAAAAGAAGGGCTGCTATGCGAGTGAAGTGGTAGTTGATACCTGGATCCTGGAGCAAGCACCGTGATCTGCGAGAGGGGAAGCCTCTGTCACAGCGGGATTGAAGTTTGGCCCCTAGAAGTGGAGCCAATAGCTGGGGGGTGGGGTGTGCGTGCCGCAGCGGGATTGAATGAAGGCAAAGGAAACAGAACCTGAGCTCTTGGAAGGTTGGAATCGGGAGGACTAGCCCCAGCGAGGAGCAGAATGTGTGAACGTGCTTCTCCAAACCAACCCTTCTGTTCCCCTCTCTGCCTCACACCCAGCCTGGCTCTTTTTTTGTAGAATGTCCTGCCCTGCTGCTCCTGCTGTCCTTGCTGCTGCTTCCTCTGGGCCTCCCAGTCCTGGGCGCTCCCCCACGCCTCATCTGTGATAGCCGAGTCCTGGAGAGGTACATCCTGGAGGCCAAGGAGGCTGAAAATGTCACGGTGAGACCTCTTCCTCAGTATATTCCACAGAACTCACTCTCAGGGGTCCAGGGGTCTCCTCCAAGATCCAACTCCAGGTTCCTGGACTCTTTCCTGGCACTTGGTTAAGGGGTGGAGGTGGGAAGCCAAAGCCCCCAATAAAAATGATAAAACTGGTAACCCATAATGCATACAAGGAAGCTAGGTAAGGGGCAAAGCCTATGTCCTGTGGTCTGGGCCAGGAGCTCCTGGGGGCCCTGACTCTCTGGGTTGTACATTTCAGGTGGGCTATGGGGAAGGCTGCAGCTTCAGTGAGAATATCACCGTCCCAGACACCAAGGTTAACTTCTATGCCTGGAAGAGGATGGAGGTGTGTTCATTTTTTCCTTCCTCTTGGGGAATCTCATTTCGCGCACCTGATAGGGTGGAAAGGAGAATGATATATAGAGAGAAGAAATGGAGCAGCAAAGATGAAGGCTGAATGGAACATGTTCATTTGTTTATTCATTCATTCCAAGAAACTTTTTGCATGTCTTCTGTTTGCTCAGCTAGATGCTTGGGGCTGCTGAGAGGGAGGAGGAAGGGGCTGGCTTGGGCTAGTTGACTCCAAGTCTCTGTTCCCTTTAGATTGAGCAGCAGGCCGTGGAAGTCTGGCAGGGCCTGGCCCTGCTCTCAGAAGCCATCCTGCGAGGACAGGGCCTGTTGGCCAACTCCTCCCAGCCATCTGAGATCCTGCAGCTACATGTGGACAAAGCCATCAGTAGCCTACGCAGTCTCACCTCCCTACTTCGGGCGCTGGGAGCCCAGGTGTGTAGAGATAGACCCTCCCCCACACTCTACTCTTTCTGTAAAATGGTACAGGGGCCCTGCTAAGGAATACTGAGGCTTTCCTCGTGCCCCCTCCAATTCTGTCCTGAACCCCCTCTCCCTCCAGGGTCCCTGGCACTGCAGTAACCTTCTGTTCTTTCCTTGGCAGAAGGAAGCCATCTCCTTTCCAGAAGCAACAGCATCTGCTGCTCCACTCCGAACATTCACTGTTGATACTTTGTGCAAACTTTTCCGAATCTACTCCAATTTCCTTCGGGGAAAGCTGAAGCTGTACACAGGGGAGGCCTGCAGGAGAGGGGACAGGTGACCAGGTGCTCTCAACCTGGACACATCCACCACTTCACTTACCACCACTGCCCATGCCACGCCTTCCACACCACCACTCCCGACCCCCCAGCAAGAGGCAAATCAGCTCAGCATCAGCGTGTCCCATGGATGCTCCAGGGCCAGCAGTGACATCTCAGAGGTCAAAAGAACTGTCCAGAGCTCAACTCAGATCTAAGGATGTCACAGGGCCAGTCTGGGGCTCCAAAAAAGGAAGAATTCAGAGGAAATCAGCTTAAACTCAGGACAGCTTGCTGGGGTGACACTGAACTCACCTCAGTTCCCCGCAGAACTGTGATGCCAGGACAAGCTGGAGGGCAAATACCTCTTTTTGCACCTACCAAGCAGGGACAGGATGGACTGTAAAATTTAGGTGGCAAGCCATTACTTCTCCAGGTCTCATGGGAACTTCATGACAGCAAGAGCTCCCTGGACAATGAAGGTGGTGGGAGCCATGAAGATGGGATGGGGGCTAGCTCCTGGCTCTCTGGGGCCCAAGTTTTGCATATTTTTCAATCTCACTGGCAAGAACTGAAACCACAACATGGCTCTTGGCTTTTTTTGTTTTCCTGGGAGCCCCCTATTTCCCTGGCTCTGCCCCCACCCAGGTAGCAGGCCTGGGAAACCAGAGGTGGATGGGGTCAGGCCCTACGTGCTGCCTCACATGGCCTGTCTGACCTCTTGACCCACTGGGCCTGAGGCCACAAGCTCTGCCCACATTGGTCAATAAGGAGGCTCCATTGAAGGTTATTCCTCAGTAGGCAGCTGCCAACGTTTAATTCTTTCTGCCTCTTTTCTGTGGCCCCTTTGGCTAATGCCACATTCTCAGCATCAGCCTTTGGCACCTCAGTGCACAAACCCCGTATAAATCTAGCTGACTTCTTTCCTTGCCTGGGGATGGTCACCATTAATGCTCTACCTGGAGACTTACAGAAGGAGCAGTAGACAGCAGTGCAGAAGGAGTCATCCTTTGAGACAGTTGACTCATTGAGTATTCGCTCTATGCCCAGTATTCTCTAGATAGCTCACTCTATGACTTCATTTTATTCCTCATGCAGCCCTATCAGATAGTTACTGCTGTCATTCCCATCTCATAGATAAAGTAAAATAACCTGCCCAAGGCCAAAGCAACAGGAATTCTTCCAGCACTTACCCATTTCTTCTTCTGCTTATTCTTTCCAAATAACCCCTGTTACCTGCTCCCCTGGGATGGCAGACACAGAACAAACGAACTCAACCTTCACTCCTGATCCCCACTTCTAATCCAACCCTTTACTCTGCCAACCCACTTCAAATTTCTTCCCAGAAATAATGCTTCCTGGGGCGAAGCAGTGCCCTAGAGAGACCTGTGTGGGCAAAAAAAGATGTCACAAAATTATATTGAGACCCCGATACTGATCATTTTGATCTAGAGAAGTCAGCCTTCATCCCAACAAATATGCAAAAGGGAAAGAACGTTTTGCAATCTGCAGCAGGAAAAATTAGGTGCAGGTTGCAGGGTTGGAGGGTGTTTGTGAACTATTTGAGGAGAGGTGGAGGGGTGAAGCTATGGTGGGAAGAGGCAGGGATGGGGTGGACCCAAAGGCTTATTTTTGCACCCTGGTCAACTCAGCTCCTTGGCTACAGTGTCCTCTTCAGGTCCTATGAGGAAATGCTAGAGAAATCTAAAAGCAAAAGAACCCTTAAGGTTCTGACCTCTGCACATTGCCATAAAAATTTATATTGTGGTTTACATGTACAGCATCTAGTTCTTACCCCACTGCTGTGAATCAATAAGGAAGGAATCTCTCCTTGCTGGCGAAATTGAAGCTAAGAGATTTGTTCTGAAGCCCAAGGAATCCAGATAATAAATGACAGGACCTGAACTAGAGATTTAGAATTCATAACGCTGAAGCTTTGTCCACATCTTTTTTAGCCTGAGTTGCTGCCTACACATCCCCGGCTCCTTTTTCCCCAGAATTCAGGGCCATTGACCTTCAATTTCTCTTCAGATTTCTTACTGCTTTCAATTAAACAAAAAAAAAGTGGTTAATGGAACCTGAACTATATGACCTGGGCCAGGTATAATGGGCAAGTATGTTAAGAACATTAAAACATAATTCATTTATTCCACATTTATAGAGTGCCAGCTGTGTGCCAGGCTTTACACTAAATGCCAGGGAACGTGAAATGACAGTTTGTGCTATCACAGCCCAGTGTCTCCAAGAGCAGGCAGTCTCCAGGGTGAAAAGACTCATTAATTCAGCCATAGTCAGCTTGGTATGTGACTTGAGTGCCGAGATGTGGGGCTACGCAGAGGCCCGGGATGTGAAGAAACTGGTGAGGGCCAGAGTCCCTGCACGGAGACACAGATATGCAAGGAGGTCATTGCCAGATTTCGGAGGTTCTTGAAGTGTGGGCCAGGAGTATGAACTTTCTTCTGTACTACTATTATTATGATTGACAACACATTAAACTCTGGCACCTACATGATCGTCTGTGATTCTTACTATAGCGCCATGAAACAGGAGGACAATAGGTATCACTCCCACTTGTCAGACAGAAAACTAAAACTATGTTCCACCAGGTATGTGATAGAGCCAGTTCCTCTGACTTCCTGGTGGGACAGTAGCCAGCTCAGCCCAGTTCTGAGTCAGCGGGTTACATAATTGTTAATGGAGATGCCTTCTGTTTGTAGTGTGTTTTGTGATTTACAAGTTGCTTTCCTGGGCATCTTTTATTTGCTCTCTTAACCCCATGAGGAAGGCAGAGATGGTAGAGGATTCCCATCGCAGAGGAGAAAACCGAGGTCCAGAGAGACTATGGGCCTTGCCTAGGTCATAGACACTGAGAGGAAGGGCTAGGACCAGAACCCAGGCTCTCTGACTCTAGGTCCCCGCTTTACCTGAAGCACAGATCATCCAGAAAGTAGAGGGAGCAGATGGAGGGGGTGGGCAATAAGAGGCATTAAGCATGTCTAACCCTCACTCCCAAATCTTCCCCACTCCATCCCCTGCCTCAGTCTCCCACTTCTTCCCTGGATAGGGAAAAGGTGCCTATAACTCTTCCCACCACCAAGTCTCCCAGCACTAGGGGCCAACTCAGTCACCTCTTGCAGCCCCAGCTCCCACCTTGACTTTAGCTTTCTGGTCTTGGATACCACTAGCGTGGATCCTCTCCCTGGGCCTAAGCATCTGGCTGACCAAAAGCACTTGCCCGACCGTAGTTCACAGGCTGCTTAGGATTTTTCTGGAACTACTCAGGTTACAAGTCTCACTGCAACAGGTGAGTCTTACTGGAGTTGAGTTAGCTAAATGGGGCCTCTTAGACAGTGGAATCTAAGCTGAAAGTTAACTGTATTATTTCCATTTGGTCAAGGCTAATTCCTCTAAAATTCCATCATAAAACTGTGACATTATGAAAGACTATTGGCAACAGAAAAACAGAGCAGTGTGGGTTCCCAACTCACATGAGTCATGCCCAAATATCTAAAACTCCCTTCTTGATTAAAAAAATTGATTATTAAAAAATATTATGTAACCCACATACAATTTCTGATTAAAAAAACTTGTCTGCGTTAGTCTCTCTTCTCCATCTTACAGATGAGAAAACTGAGGACTAGAGAGGGTGAGCAAAGTACCCAAGGACACATAGTGAAAACAGGACTGACTCCAGTTCCCTGGAGTAATTCCTAGGGATATTCCACATCCTAGGGTCTCTCACACCTATTCCTGCAGCTGCCAAAGTCTTATCAGGTGACACATCCTTTTGGGCCTTGCCCCATTCCTGATTCCCCAAAATGCAGAGCCCAATGGTTCCTTCTCACCATCACCTTTCATTCCTTCCTGTCCTGCTTTGAACTCCCAACCCCCATCTCCAGGCAGATTGGAAGCTGTGACTGTCCAGCTCTGTGGCGCCAAAGGAAGGTCAGGAAAAGCAGCCCTCAGAGGCCTTATTGCCCAACCAGGAGGGGCTGTGGATCAATTGGCTTCTGCTTCTCTTTCCTGGGTTAACCATTTCCTGACTCTGTTCCTCTGCTGATTGCTCTGCTAACCTGATCTGGAGGAAAGTAGACCAGGGTTTGGATAGGCATTTTTTACATCCCCAGCTTTGATGTAAAGGGGCAGAGGATCTCTTTCTCCTTGGGTCTAACCCCTGCATGAGCCCTATTAGTACTCATTTGGGCAGGGGAGTCCCTAAGACTGCAAAGGGGCTTGCAGATCTCTTGGATGCCTAGTGCTCAGCTATGCCAGCCCCTCGCTGACAGTCCAGAAGAATGGCCTGGCCAGACATCACTATCACTTGCCAGGCACTCTGGATATAGATTTAATAGTAGAGGGTTGAGGGTTGCCAAGGTAAAGGAAATGAAACTGAACTAGGAACACGTGAGTGTGATTGGATACAGGAAACATGGACTCACGATAGCTCAGTTCACTGCAGGCCAGCCCTCCAGCTTAGACACAGCTGTGCGCGTGCAATGAAAGTCAACTGGGTTTTTATTTTTTTAATTTATTTTTATTTTTTCCTTTTCTTTCCTCTCTCTCTCTATTTTTACTTAAGTTTATTGAAGTAACATTAGTTAATACAATTATATAATTTTCAAGTGTACAAAACATTTCACATCTGTATATTCTATTGTGTATTCACCAAAGTCCAGTTTCCTTCAGCTACCATATATTTGATCCCTTTTACTCCCTTCACCTCCCCCTACCCCCCGATATTTGACCCCCTTTACCTTGTCTACCTCCCCACTCCTCGCCCACCCCACTAGTAACCACTAGTTCATAGTCCTCTGGTAACTACCAGCCTATAGTCCATGTCTATTAGTCTCTCTTTCCCTGCTTATTTGTTACTTTTAGGTTTTTATCCCACATATAAGTGATATCATATGATTTTCAACTTTTTCTGTCTGACTTATTTTGCTTAAGATGATTATCTTGAGGTCCATCCATGTGGTCGCAAATGGCAGTATTTCATCTTTTCTTATGGCTAAGCAATATTCCATTGTATATATGTACCACAGCTTCTTTAGCCAATCATCTATCGTAGGACACTTTGGTTGCTTCCATGTCTTGGCCACCATGAATAATGCTGCTATGAACATTGTTGTGCAAATATCTTTTTGGATATAGATATTCAAGTCTTTGGGGTAAATATCCAGTAGAGGGATTGCTGGATCATTCAAGTGGGTTTTTAAAGTAGAAAAACTGTCCTTTCAGCTGCAATCTTATGTAGAATTGCCATTTATGAAACTGATAAGAGCAGAGCTGCTCTGGCTGGGGTGGGAAACTCCCCCACAACATGGATGCCCCTAACAGCCCCCAGGTGGGTCCTTGCAGAACTGTGGGACCGGGCAGGACACAGCGTGGAGACCGTCAGTGCCATGCTCTTATACTGGGCAATTGACTTCATTTCTTCCACACAGAGAAAAGGACAATATCTTTGCTATGAACAGGACATGACAATCTGTTAGGTTAGCCCACAAGATTGCTGTTTCCCGCTCCTGGAAAGCTCTCGATCCACTTACATCCCCACGCCTGCTCCACGACATTAGCATCCATCCACACCACATCCCTCACCCTCCACAACCTCTTCTCCTGTTTCCCTAGCTCCAGCCAGCCTTTCTTTAATCTATACCCAAACACCCCAAACCACACTCGACACCCAGGCTGCCTGAGCAGCCTTTTGAAAACACAAATGGGATCAAGTCACTTCCACTGCTTAAAACTTTTGGTGGCTCCTCAAAGCTATGGTATTCAAGGTATCCTAGACAGGGCCTAGACACACACACACACACACACACACACACACACACACACACACACACTTTTCTCCAAAAGTCATGCTTCCTCTGAGCTTGGAACATTTCCTCTTCCTGGAATGTGCCTTCCCAACTTCTTTACCTAGTTACCATCCTTCTGTTGTTTAGAAAGCCCCTTAGGTGTCACCACCTGCAGAAGGCTTCCCTAACCAGCTCCTTTCCTTTCTTATTACCAGTGACCTGTGTCGGAGACTCCTTCCACATGCTCCCTATCAAGCACTCATCTGTCTGCCCACCACAGGAATGCACGTTGGAATGAAGTCACCATTGTAAAGTGTGGCCAAAAATGGGAAGGGCTGGAGTGGAGAAGAGAGGGTTGGCATAAGGGCAAACAGGAAGGTGAGGATGAGCAGGTTGTGGTCAGGACTGGCATGAAGCTCATCTGAGAGGGATATTACTGTAGCCTCCTTGCCACTGGAGTCTTCTCCATTTGCCTCCTTCATAGATGAAACAGAAGCCACTACACATGCATTTGTATAGTCCTCTCCTTACTCTCTTTACAAAGCTGCTTGCCCCTCCCGTTTTCTGTGTTCTAGACTTTTCTACCCACCCTCTCAGGAGCCCTTTGCTCGTCTGTCTTGCTGTTGCACTCTTCTCATGAACATTTATATGGGTTCAAATTTCTCTTACCTTAAAAAGACCTTACTTTGTCCCAGTTTCTGCGCCTACTCTCCAAGTCTCCTTTAGATGGCCCCACGGCTTTAAAACATCCTCCCAACCAGGCCCCTCAAAGTTCTCTATGACAAACCAAATATATATGAAGGAACACCTAGATGCATCAATATGCAGAAGACATGAAAACCCTGCCCACCCCTTCCCAGAGGGCACCACTGTGAACAGGTTGCTGTGTGACCTCCTAGTTCTATCTCTACATCTCGACCTGAGTATGTACATAAACACATACCTTTGTTCTGAAATTTTACATAAATGAGTTCATGCCATAATTTTTTTTTCTGGGACTCACCTCTTTTGTTTAACATCTCTCTAGGTGTTCTTTCCACCATTTGAATCTGTGAATCTACTGCCATTCCTTTTTTTTTTTTTTAAGTCAGAAATAAACTCTAATAGTATATTATCAAGTAATACTTTAAACATATTTTTTGAACTTGTGGTAAAATACACATAACATAATATTTGTCATCTTAAACATTTTTAAGTGTACGGTTCAGTGGCATTAAGTACATTCACATTGTGCAGCCATCACTACCATCCATCTCCCGAACTCTTCCATCTGTAAAATTGAAACTTTATAGCCATTAAAAACTAACTTCCCATTCCCTACTCCCTCAGCCCCTGGCAACCACTATTCTACTTTCTGCATCTATGAACTGGCCTACACTAAGCACCTTATAGGAATGGAATCGTATAGTATTAGTTCTTTTGTGACGGATTGATTTCACTTAACATAATGTCCTTAAATATTGTAACGTGAGTCAGAGTTTTCTTCTTTTTTAAGGCTGAATAACATTCCAGTGTATGTATATATTACATTTTGTTTATCCATTCATCTGTCTATGGACACTTCGGTAGCTTCCACCTTTTGTCTATTTTGAATAATGCTGCTATGAACATGGATGTACAAATATCTGTTCAAGTCCCTGCTTTTAATTCTTTTCAGTTCTTCCAGTTCAGCATACCCAGAATGGAATTACTGGACCATATAGTAATTCTATTTTTATTTTTTTGAGGAGCACCATTTCTTTTTAATACCTGCATAATATTCCTTCATATGAACAATATTTCTCAAATATGATCTGACTGCATATCTACTTGTAAACATTTGGATAATCTCAATTATTTTCCTATTGTAAACAATGCTGCAATTAACATCTTTAAAGTGTGTACATCTTTGTGCAAATACACATGTATTTCTGTGGGAAGATTCCTAGAAAGATAATGCTGGGCATTATATACATTTGGAAGTTTAATAGTCATTGTCAAATTACCTTCTTAGAAATTTTCACCAACATACAGTCTCATTAACAATATATTTGAGTGTTTCTACCTGCATCCTGGACTACACTCCTTGCTATCGATTTTTTAAATTGTTTTCAGAATGACAGTTGTGGTTTGATCAGCATTTCCCTCGTTACTAGTGAAGCAGAGCATCCTTTCCAATGTCTACTGGCTGGCTGTATTTCTTCCTCTGCGACGTGTCTTTTTCAACTCTGCCGATAAGCATTTCAATCCTCACTTTACTTGACCTTCTTGTCGCCTTTGCCACTGTTGCCAACTATAGAATTTTAGGTTTGAAATTATTTTCTGTTGGAATTCTGCAGACAATGTTCTGCAGCCTCTTAGAATCCACGGTTGCTATTGAAAAGTCCTACGCCATGCTGATTCCTGATCCTTAGTATGCGACCTGCTTTTTTCTGTCTGAAAGTGTTTAGGATCTTCCCTTCACCTCTGATATTCTGAAATTTTATGACATGCCTTTCATGAGTCTCTTTGTGCCAAACCCCTTTTAATCAAGAGACTCATGTTTCAGTTCTGGGAAATCTTATGTAGTTTTTCTTGAGTAATTTATTTTCCTGTGTTCTCTCTTTTTTGAACTCTTTTGGTTGGATGTTAGATTTTCTGGACTGATTCTCCAAGTCTTTTTCTCTTTTCCTTCTCTCTTGCTTTCTTTCTCTCTCATTCTCATATTATTTCTCTTGATTTTGATTTACAACTCTTCTATTGAATTTTAAATTTTAACCCTCATAGTTTTTATTTCCAGTTCTCTGATTGTCTAGTTTTCATGGCATCCTCAGAAAGATGCCCAGAGAGGGGGGTCAGGGGTGTCTAAAGCGGCCTGGGCTCCTCACTCTGCCTTCCCCCTCTCCCCTGAAAGCCTCCTCTGAGGTCCCACATGGCTCCTCCAGTCTGGACTCTGGTGCTGCTGGTGGGGGCTGCCTGGGGCCAGGACCACATACCTGTCCCTGTCCGGTAAGCTGGACTGAAAAACGAGGGTTGGGGATGCTCTGAGGAGTGAAGGGCAAAGTTGGGGGATGCAAGCAGGCTAGTGATGAAGGGCACAGACCTGAGGAGGAAGGCGGGAGCCCGATGGGATGGGAAGAGGATGGTGAACAGAAATAGGGGTCCCCACAGCCTCAGAGTCTAGAACTGAGGGGTGTGAGAACTCGGTGGGAGCAGAACAGAGCTGAAATGTGAGGAAGGAGGGAGGAGGTACAGAGCTGGGGAGATAGGTCTGAGGATGGCAGAGGAAGAGAAAGAGGTTGAGCCCTCAGCATGGAAAAAACCTAAGGCAGACCCAGGGAGAGAGAGACTTCAAGTAGGAGGCAACAAGGAATGATGGCTGGCTCCGTGTCCTGGAGCTTGCATGAGGAGATTCGAACAAGGAGAACTTGAAGAACTAAAACAAAGGGCTGCTCTATGTGGCCCACGCCACCTGGGGAGGAGCGGCAGTTTCTCTGGAGTTTGTAAGGTGAAGAGAGGTAGTCAGTCCCTTTGTTAGTTATTTCTATGTTCAGCTGCATGTACTTGGGGCAATACCACCCTCGCCACACACCCAGAAATACAGGACCTATATATTCCCTACTCTATGGGGAAAATTTGGGCTATAGGACAAGAAGACCTCAACCCAAAAGAAGGAGATTCCCCAGGTGTAAACTGATTCCTCCTCACCTGAAACCGAACCACTCCTGATGTCCAGGGCATAGAGGGATGGAGGGTACTAGTGGAGATGTGAGGAGCTCTCAGAGAAGATACATGTTCGGATATAGATGAGAACTTAAGGTGAGCTCACAGTTATTGAGGCTTATAATTCTTGATAATGACAAGTATTGTATTTTGTTATTTCTGCAAATTAATCTTAAGGAAAGAGAAGCCTCCAGACCAGAAGCCAGTCGCCGACAGCTCTAGGGATGACTGTGAGTTGAAAATCAGGACTGCTCAGACCTTCTCTCCCTCCCAGAGAGGTCACCCATGTGCCCTTGGGGGCAGCCTTTAGGTGACAGAAGGTGGAGGGAACTATGGAGGAGTCCAGTATAAGCCCTGCCTAAGATTCACATTCTAATTAACAGCAACAACAACAAGTATATGCTGCCCAGACAAAGCCTGTCTGCCCCCCAGAATCCAGCCCCCAGGACCTCAGTTTGCTATCTCAGATCTAGACATTCTGCCCACCCCATCCCACTCCTGCCCTGAATTTCTCCTAAGAGATGACTTATTTCTCAGATTCTCTTTCCCAAATCTTGGACCCTAATCTTAGTGGCCACCTTCTCTAAGCTTAGCAGCCCTACTAACCCCTACCTGCCCAGTTTGGCTCTGAAGCTGGCCCTCTCCTCTCTCCTGGCCTCACAGTGGCCTTTTCTTCCCAGCCATTATCACCCAGTGTGATTTTGAGGACAACTCCAAACCCTTCTGTGATTGGACACAAGTGTCCACAGATGATGGGGACTGGACTCGAACCAGCGGGCCCTCCCCCACCGGCAGCACTAGGCCCCCTGGGGGGTATCCCAATGGAGGTGAGGAAGCCTAAGGTTTAGAGAGGCAGCTGGGAGGTGGGCACAGTCAGATCTGGGTGGAGGAACCAGGAAGGCAGCTGGGAGTGGGCTCCTGGGCTCTGGGAAAGATGTGGGGGCAGCCCTTGAGGATGGCAGAACCTCACCATCCTGAGCTCTGCCTCCCCAGAGGGCTACTTCCTGTACATGGACTCGAGCACCTTCCCCCGGGGCGGAGTGACCCGTCTGCGCAGCCCCCGAATATGGGAGCAAGGCCCCCTGTGCGTGCACTTCGCTTACCACATGTTTGGACTGTCATGGGGCGCCCAGCTCAAACTGCTGCTATTCAGGGGCACCAAGGACAAGCACCCCCACCTGCTCTGGAAACACCTTAACACCCAGAGCCTCTCCTGGATGCCCACTGCTGTCACTGTGCCGATAGGGCACGCCCTGCCCAGCCGGGTGAGGCTGAGGGCAGAGCCTGGGGCCCCAGTGGGAATCTGGATGTTGGGGGACCTGGGAGGGGCTGGGACAATGAGGGGTGTGGGGATGCTGGGTCATCTGAATTCAGGCAGGAAACTGGGAGCCTGAGACAAAGGGGCTCACAGGATAGGTGGTCCCTCCTCCCTCCCACAGCTGGTATTTGAAGGAGTAAGGGGCAGCACTGCTTACCTGGACATCTCTTTGGATGCCATCTCTGTCCATCGTGGCTCCTGTAATCAAGGTGAGCCCCTGTCCCTCCTCCTCTTCCTCCCACCTCGCCCCATCATCTGCTCAGGGTGACAGGAGTAGCTCAGGGACCATGACCCTAGTTTCTTCCAAAGCTGAGGCTACTTTCTTCCCTCTACTTTCACACCCTCTACCTTTGACTCTTAAAGTAGCCACATCTAGAGAGAGGTTCTCCCTTAACAGAGTTGTGGTGATACCTATGCTAAAGTGACCAATCATTCTGGTTTGTCTTGGGCTGTCCATATTTTAGCACTGAAAGTCCTGAATCATGGGGAACCCTTAGGCCTGGGCAAACCTGGATGTTTGGTCACTCTGGCTGCTACTCCAGATCTATCCAAAATTATCCCTCTAAGCTGATGTTAGAGATTTTAGGGGATCAAATTCAAGGGAGGGAAAATGCTAGAAGCTGGGTACAAGAAACTAACACTGAGCACAGGCCCTGTGCTAGATGCTCCCCTCAGACAATCTAATTTACAACATGCAGATATTGTTTATTCCTAGTTTATAGGTGAGGAAACTAAGGTTTGGGCAATTTAAGTAATCTATGCCAGGAATACAGTTGCTAGAGAGTGGGACTGTAGCTGGCTTTCCAGTCCTTTGTGGCTCAGATTAGGACTCCAGACTGAGGCATGCTCTTCAGGGCCTCCTTCTCTCGGTAAAAATAAAATCTTTCCTCCTTTCTTTCCCCTCAGTCTGCATAATGCGTACGTGTAGTTTCGACACTCCAAATGATCTCTGTGGCTGGAGCTGGATCCCAACAGCCTCTGGGGCCAAGTGGGTTCAGAAGAATGGGTCATCAGGGGTGTTGAACGTGGGGCCTGAGGATGACTTCTCCAGCCCTGGTAGTGAGTAATGGCCACACTCCTGTCCTCTGACTTTCTGGGCCTGTAGTGACCTCACAGGAGTTTATGATGTTTGCCTGACAACCCTACAATAATAACTCTACTTGGGACAATCTGGGGTGAACCCCAGCAACCTCAAACTTCTATCAGCTCAAGTTACCTGGCAGAAAGCAGATTCCAGGCATCCAGCCAGATCACCCTATTGCCACCCCACAATCACCTTTCTTCTGCATTCATCCAACAAATATTTATTGAGTACCTACAATGTGCCAGGTACTGTCCCAAGCACTTAAGATATATCAGCTTACAAAATAGACAAGAAGCAGTGGGGGGCCAGGGGAAGAAAGTTCCTGAAACAATAAAGAAGTAAATTATACAGTTATAAGATAAGCAGTGCTGTCAGAAAAATACAAAGTAAGGGGATTAGGAGTGCAGGGGTAGGGTGGGCTGTACATCTTAAATAGAGCAGTCAGGGTAGGTCTCATTCAGGTCACATATGAGTACCAATTTGAAGGAGGTAAGGGAGTGAGGCATGAAAATTTCAAAGGGAAGAATGTTCTAACCAGAGGGGCCAGCCATGCAAAAGTCCTGAAGTAGCAGCGAGCTGGTGGGGATTGGGGGTGGGAGGCTGTTGAGGTATAGCAGGGAGCCATGTGGCTGGGATGGAGAGGATGAGCTCAGACAAATCCTAGGAGGGAAAGACCATGTAGAGCCTCGAAGGCCGTTGTCAGGACCGTGGCTTTTATTCTACATGGATGGTGAGCCTTTGCAGATTTGGAGCAGAGGAGTGACTTGATCTGACTTATGTTTAAAAGGATCTCCTGGTTTTTGTGTTGAGTATCCACTGAAAGGATGGGGCAAGGGTAGATACAAGGAGGTCATTTAGGAGGCTTTTGCAATAATCCAGGTGATACTCTTTCTTCCTCTTCTGTTCCATCCATGTCTATCCATAGCTTCTTTTCCCCCACCTCCCTGTGCTCTTGGCTGGGCTTTACTTCTTCTTCCTATGGTTGACTCTTTTCTTCCCTCCTTCCTTCTCTTCCTTCTCTCTTCCCTTTCTTCCCTCCCTCCCATCCTCCTCTCTTCCTTTCTCCCTCCCACGCTCCCTCCCTCTCTCCACTTTGGCTCCTTTTCTTTCCCTCACAGCAACCACCTCCTCTCTCAATCTGCCCCACACAAAGCACACTTTCAGCAGTCACTGAGTGCACGCCATGCCAAGCTTCACAAGTCAGAGAAGATCATGCTGCCTAATTTCCTCTCCGAGTTTCTACCTCTTCTTTTTCCTCCTTCCCTTGGCCTCGCTCTATTCTCAAGCCTTTCCCTTCCTACCACCTTATTTTCATTTTCTTTTCTCTTTATCTCCAGCTTTCCCTCCCCCTACTCCATGGCCCTTTCTGTCCTATCCAACTAACTCCATATTCTCCTTCCTTTGAGCTTTTCTGCTGCCTGAGGTTTGCCTTCTGGAAAGACCTTGAGAAACCCCCACCCATTTGTATTCTAAGCCCTTGGAGAGCAGGGCAGGACCAGTCCATCTCTGTGTCACCCCCCACCCCCACCCAGCATTTAGCGCCCTAACCCATGCCCAGCAGTTTAAGTAGATATTGTTGTTGTTGTTTTAGAGTTTCTCTCTCTTCCTTTTTCTATCTTGCTCAATTATATTTTTTCACCTTTCCTTTCTTTTTCTCCTACTTCTCTATTTCTCAAATGTCCCAGTATCGCCACGCCTTGCTTTTTCTTTTACCATTTACCATGCCCTTTCCTTCCCTTTCCCTCCTCCTTCCCTGTTGTTTCTTCTCTTTTCATTTCTCTCCCACTCCCTCCCGTTCTCTTTTTCATCCCTCTCCTCTCCCTTTCCCGAAGTCCACCTTCCCCGGGCCGGAGTGCGCTCATCAGACAGGCCCGCGTTCGACTCCGGAACTTGCACGCACACAGGCGCGCTGTCCGCAGCGGCCTTAATTCCTCCCACTCGCACCCCCTCGCCCCGGCTACCAGTTGCGTCACCGAGCGAGGTCCAGGTCGATTGGCTGCCTAAGCTGGTGGCAAAGACAGGGTCGGGAGATGCTAGCCCATCTGTGTCAGACCAGCCGTCTTTCACCGGTTTGTGTGAATTGACTGTGTCCAGTGGGTCAAGAGAACAAAGACATTATGAGTCTGAGGGACCTAAAAAATCAGAACCCAAAGGATAAGGCTTTGGCTGCTGCTTCTGGGAGGATACCACTTTTCATACGGTGACGCCCACTTCCTTACCTCGCCCTGCCAAGCACTTCTGGAAGGACTGAAGGCGTTGGCCAGTCCTGAGACATGTGTAGGCCCACCTCAGCGCTGGCTGATTCTAGGCAGCTGTTGGAGCTCCCCAGGGCCAGGCCTCCTGCCCTTGCAGGGCCCGTCTGGGTGCCATACTCCCCCAATTTCAATCACTCCATCTTATTGACCTTTTGCTTCGCAGGTGGTTTCTACATGCTCCTGGACTCCAAAAATGCAAAACCAACGCAGAAATCTATCCTCCTGAGCCCCCTGAGCCAGTCATCTGGCTGTCTGAGCCTGTCTTTCCACTATACACTCCATGGCCAGTCTCCTGGAGCAGCCCTCATTGTCTATGCTTCCGTCTTGGGTGAGAGCGGCAAAGTCACAGGATTTACATTAACCTGAGGCTCATCCCCCAGGGTCAAGTTAATGGGGAGATATGGGTCTAGGGAAATCTGGGCTATGTGCACGATTATTCCACAGAGTGGAATCAAGAGCCGTCAGGGTACTGGATTCTAGAAAAATAAAGTGCCAGGAGGTGAGAGAGAACGTGCTGCATTCAGGGGAAGGGAATACACTACAAGCATTCCCTTTGCTGCTTATCCTTCTGAGTACAAGTTTGAAGTCATTTTCCAGTCCCTGTAATCCCATGTCCTCACATTCCTTTCATTGCAGGTAGCATCCGGAAACACACTCTTTTCTCAGGACAATCTGGTCCCAACTGGCAGCCTGTTTCTGTCAATTACACAGGCCAGGGACAGATTCAGGTATAGAGGAGCAAGAGGTCGGGTTTCCTTGCCCATGGTAGGCACCCCTGATATTGAAATGGACTGAGGGCCTGGGCACTGGGAACAAAGTGCCTGGGTCCCTGAATAGAATAAAATCAGATGGGGGTTGGGCTTTGGGGCTGTTTTCTCATGCCCGGCCCCCTCTCCCTCTCTCTTCAGTTTACTGTGGTGGGCGTGTTTGGAAAGATCCCAGAACCAGCTGTGGCAGTGGATGCAATCAGCATTGCTCCCTGTGGGGGTGAGAGCAAGGCCCTGGGAGGCCCAGATCTCTTAGAACCAGGGGTGGGATGGGGGAGGAATAGAGAGCATGGCCAAAATTTCTCAAATTTCCCATTTGGATCCCTTAGAGAGCTTTCCTCAGTGTGACTTTGAAGATGATGCCCATCCTTTCTGTGACTGGGCCCAGACATCAGGGGATGGTGGATACTGGACCAGAGGTAGTAAAAATATGCCTATCCAGCATACAGACCCCTTCGGAATGTTATTTAACAGAGGTGAGGAGATTGAGGACCCCTTGAACCAACAGATTACTAAATCTGCTCCCAGCTGGAGGGCTGGCTGATGTGATTAATGGACCGATGTTGTAGGTAGTAAAGGTAAACCAGCAGGTATTTATTGAGAAATGCCATGGGGCCAGGGCTGTGCAGATGACAGAGGTAGAGTGAGTTGAGGATTCTTATGGCTGTGGAGTCACTGAAACCCCCAGAAAATCCAAGCATCTCACTTCACTGAGCTCAAGGCTTCAAAATCCACTATATTGTTTTCATTCAAGATATTTACTGGTGCAGCCAACAAAGGAATCTGAGTTGCTGGTTTTATTTTCTCTTTCTTTCTGATCCTGCCATATTCAGTTAGAAAAGTCCAAAATGAGCAAACAAAACAAAATGCTACAATGTGGAGAGTTTGGGTATTTGCATCAAATCCCCATTTGGAAAACAAGGTGTTACTAAAGAAATCAACATTAGTCTTGTCGTGTGGAGGTTTCTCATCTTGTCCATTCCTTTCTTTTGCCCAGAAGGTGGCTTTATCTACCTTGAGGCTAACAACTTCTCCCGGGCAGGCCAGTCTTTCAGACTGGTGAGTCGGCCCTTCTGTGCTCCTGGTGCTGTCTGTGTGGAATTTGCCTACTACATGTATGGCCTTGAAGAGGGCACTAAACTGAGGCTCCTCCTGGGGAGTCCTGCAGGCAGTTCCCCAACTTCTCTCTGGCAACGCATTGGGTCTCAGAGCCCTGACTGGCTGAATGTCTCCATCACCATCCCTTCAGGACATCAACAGCCCATGCAGGTGAGAGAGTGAGCCCTATAAGTATGTGTGTGTGGGGCATGGTAAGGGGGACATAATGCCCAGTATCCGGGAGCACATCCAAGGCTGAGAAGATGGGAGGCTGGAAGAACAGAGCAGAGGTGAATTTGGTGTTCCTGAGAAGGCTGCAGAAAAGAGGCAGGGCTAGAGTTGGACTGCTGAGGCTGGAACAAGGTGACATTTTGGCAGAGATGCTGAGGTGCCGGGGATTTACTTTCATTTCTATTTTCCTTCTCTCTCCCTCATTATTTTTAGTTGATACTTGAAGCCATCAGAGGTACCAACACTGCCTTTGTTGTTGCTGTGGGTTTCATCTTGATCAATCACGGGACCTGTCGAGGTATGACAGAACCCAAGACCCCAGAAAGCGGACAATGCTCTGGGATGACCATCCCTTGGGTTTCTCTATACGTACTGCTTAAAACGCAAGTCCTCTCTTGTGCCTGAGTTCTCAAGACAGCTTTGTTTTCTGTATTCTGCCCACCTCTACCTTCTTGGCCCCATCAGGATGCTTACTTGAGTGGATGTGACTTTGGTGCCATAAATTTCTGTAATGGGATCCAGAACCCCTTACCTATTGACTGGTGATCCTGAAGGGAAGACTGATATCCTATTCATTTTGTGTTTCCTGTACCTGGCACAATATCTGATATATATTAGGAACAGTGGTTGTTGAGTGTTTGTTAAGAGAGTGAAGATAAGGTTGGTAGTGGAAGGAGGGGTGTGAATAAGCTATCCCTTGGATCCTACCCACTCCAATTAGATGTGAGTGAAGAAAGTGGTGGTATGATTTTGACTAAACTCCAAGGATTTTTTCTTTCTTTGCAGAACCTGTGCCAACAGTGCTTCCTTCCAAATCTGCTGGCCCTTCTGAAACTCCTCTCTCCACTGAAAAACCTATGGCCACCACAGGAAAACCTGTGGCCCCCACAGAAAAACCTACTGTCTCCAATGAAATATCCACCATTCCCACAGAAAAGCCCACTGTCCCCACAGAAAAGCCCACCGTCCCCACAGAAAAACCCATCTTCTTCACAGAGAATCTCACCATTTCCACTGAAAAGCTCACTGTTCCCACTGAAAAGCCCACTGTCTCCACAGAAAAACCCACTGTCCCATCTGAAGAGCCCACTGTCCCAACAGAAAAGCATACTGTGTACACTGAAAGGACTACTGTCCCTACAGAAAAGCCTGTAATATCCACAGAAAAGTCCACTATCCCTACAGAAAAGCCCACAGTTCCCACAGAAAAACCCACTGTCCTACCTGAAGAGCCCACCATCCCAACAGAAAAACATACTGTCCACACTGAGAGGACTACTGTCCCCACAGGAAAGCCTATAATATCCACAGAAAAGTCCACCATCCTCACAGAAAATCCCACCATCCCCACAGAAAAGCCCACTGTCTCCACAGAAAAGCCCACTGTCTCCACAGAAAAGCCCATTGTCTCCACAGAAAAGCCCACTGTCCCCACAGAAAAGCCCACCATCCCCACAGTAAAACTCACCATCCCCACAGAAAAACCCACCGTTCCCACAGAAAAACTCACCATCCCCACAGAAAAGCCCCCCGTTCCCACAGAAAAGTCCACTATCCCCACAGAAAAGCCCCCCGTTCCCACAGAAAAGCCCACTATCCCCACAGAAAAGCCCACCGTCCCCACAGAAAAACCCACCATCCCCACAGAAAAACCCACCATCCCCACAGAAAAACTCACCATCCCCACAGAAAAGCCCACTATCTCCACAGAAAAGCCCACCATTCCCACAGAAAAGTCCACCATCCCCACAGAAAAGCGCACTGTCCCCACAGAAAAACCCACCATCCCCACAGAAAAGTCCACTATTCCCACAGAAAAGCCCACTGTCCCCACAGAAAAGTCTACGATCCC
>NW_011888974.1:3340841-3459928 GCF_000151845.1 Pteropus vampyrus | reverse complement strand
AAGCCCACCATTTCCACAAAAAAGTCCACTATCCCCACAGAAAAGCCCACCATTTCCACAAAAAAGTCCACTATCCCCACAGAAAAGCCCACCATCCCCACAGAAAAACCTACAATCCTCACTGAAAAAACTATGGTCCCCACTGAAAAGCCCACCTTCTCCACTGAAAAACTGACTGTCCCCACTGAAAGGCCCACAGCTCCTGCAACACCTCAACCCAGCCCAACACTTGTACCCAAAGGGCCTACAGTCCTGGTAATGCCTCCTACTATTCCACAAACCTCCATGACCACTGTGACCTTGGCTACCACTGCAACCCCTAGACCTATTCCAGGTATGTGATCATTGGACAAGGGCTGAAGATAAGAGAATGTGACTAGGAGAGAGAATTATGGAAAAGGATGCTTCTAGTAGAAAACTATAGCATTAGAGGAGAGATAAATCAGACATGGTGACTTTAAAAGAAATGATAACTGACTACGCTGAGTGAGAGGGATAGCAGGGCATGGGTGAGTGGGGGTAGTTGGGAACCAAATGCCAGGCTTACTTACTCTTATCATTTATTTAAATTGAGATACAATTCATTATACCGTTAAATTCCTCCTTTTAAAGTGTACAATTCAGTTGTTTTAGTATATTCACAAGATTGTGCAAACATCATCACTTTCTAATTCCAGAATATTTTCATCACCCCCAAAAGAACCCCGTACCCATTAACAGTTACTCCCCATTCCTCTCCACCCCCAATCCTTCACAACCACTAATCAACTTTCTGTCTCTATGGATTTACCTGTTCTAGACATCTCATACAAATGGAATCATATAATATGTAGTCTTTTGTGACTGGTTTCTTTCACTTATCATAATGTTTTCAAGGTTCATCCATGTCGTAATTTGTATCAGGACTCCATTCCTTTTTCTGGCTGAATAATATGGGCCTGCTTCTTAGAGAAGAACTTGAGTGTGGGGGTAGAGAAAAAACGAGAAGTCTCCCTGGGAAATGCTGTAGAGTGGAGGCTTGATGGAGGCTGTTTTCCCCTTAGCAAGCTGCCCCGCAAATGCCCACTACGAACCTTGCGCCTGCCCGGCATCCTGCCAGAGCCCCAAGCCTAACTGCGGACTTCTCTGTAAGCCTGGCTGTGTCTGCAATTCTGGCTTTTTGTTTAATGACTCCCACTGCATCAATGCCTCTTCCTGTAACTGCTTCGACAACAACAATTCCTATAAGGTAAGACCATGGAATGCCAAGATCTCCTGTGGGAGATTGCGAGTGGAACATCTGGGTTCTGGTTCCATCTGCTCCCCAAGTGAGGTGAATTTGGATCCAAGGGACAATCCCAAAGGATCAGTTCACAAGCAGTGATTACACAATGGTGGAGTGATTCATTCAGCATGTGGTTTTGATTGTCATCTTTGTTCGTACAATAAATGTTTGTTGAGTGCCCCCTTTGACTGGGCATGATGCTGGGCTGTGCAGAAGATTCCATCATTCCATGGCCCTGTGCTTAAGTGCTCCTAACAGTCTCAATATTTCTGTACTTCTCTGTCCTGTACTGGCAGCCTTGATTAGACACTAGACCATCCAGGGTGTGCAGGTCCTTCATCTCCATTCAGAGGAAAGTTGGAGGTCTCTGGGTATGCTGAGAGCCCTGGACACTGAGTAGGCATGTTCAGGGCAGAAAACAGTATTCCAGAATGTTTTTCCAAAGCAACTTGAAAATCCTGATAGGATAGGTGAAAAAGAGCAGTTATTGTTTTTGTCTCCCCTCATTGATGTCCACCCCCTCTCCCTGGGGGTGGAGGGAGATTCAACAAGAGCAGAGGCTCTGATGAGCATACACTCTGGGCCAGCACTGTCCAAAAGGAGCAGCACGCAAGCTGTTTTATGTTTCCTAATAACCATATTAAAAAAAGAAACAGGTTAAACTAATTTTAACAATCTACTCAATCTCAAATATTCTCATTTCAACATGTAGTCAATAGTTACTAATGAGATTGTTTACAGTCGCATTTTTTTCATACTAAGTCTTCAAAACCCAGTGTATTTTACACTTACAGCATATCCGAATTTGAACCGGCCACATTTCAAGAGTTCAGAGGCCCCATGTGACTGATGGCCACTGTATTGGACAGAGCCGCCCTAAAGTCAAGCCAATCTAAGCTTGAATCCTTGGTCCAGCATTCTTGCTGAGTGACCTTGGGCAAGATTCTTTACCTCTTTGAATCTGTTTTCATGTCTATAAATGTGCACAGTAAGATTTTCTACCTCATTAGATGGTTGTAAAGATGAAATTAGATCCTGATACAGACCAATTTCTTAATAAATGTTAGTTATTATTATTTTAGCAGTTTATGATAACTACCATATGCAACCTGTTAATGGTGCATTAAGCTATTCATTAGTGTCCAGTGCCTCTTCTCACTTCCGGGTGTTCCTTCTTTTGGTTGTCAGAGTTCCTACTTGTCTCTTCGAGGGCTACTTCTTCCCCCACTCCAGTCTTCTTAACTAGTCTCCTGGGTGTCCCTGTGTCAGAGTTAGGAATAGCTTCAGCTGCAACCTGAGTAGAACAATCTGTCAGCATCAAGAATCTTCCCTACTCTGGAAGACATGTATTAACTGAGTATATATTCACTTATATATTCAATGAATGTTTATTGAGTATTTTGAACCCTCTCAGCATTGGAGTCACCATGAATAAGGCATAGTCCTTATTCTCCTAATGCTGTCAGATTCTGAGAAACACATTGGGTCTTGGTTCACTCTTTCATTCGGCAAGTATTAATTGAATGAGAGCTCTTGGACAGGCAGTGTGCTATGTGTTGGGGTTAAGACAGTGGGTAAAGATAGACATGGTCCCTCATAGGGAGCTTATGATCAAATAATACCAAAGCCAAATATTAAATGCACTTGTTTGGTAAGTCCTGGGAGGGAAAAGTACCCAGAGCTATGATGATGACCTAGTCAGGGAGGTTTGGAAAGTCTTCCTGAGAAAGAAGTGTCCCTTGAATTGAACCTGCTGACCTAGAAAGGAGGAAGGAGAGCTTTCCAGGGTGCGAGAAAAACATGAGCAAATGTCCTGTGATGTCCAGGAACATGTGGTAGGTGGTGGGAAGAGGAAGAGTAAGTATGAGCAAGGTCAGGTCTGCAGGTGTGGTGGAGGAGAAGGGGCCTATAGCACAGGTTGACAGAGTCTACCTAAGAGATACAGTGTTGTGACCCCCAATCCCTTGCTCCCAGCCTGGGGCAGAGTGGTTCAGCCCCAATTGCACAGAACTTTGCCGCTGCTGGCCTGGAAGTCGGATAGAGTGCCAGATCTCTCAGTGTGGGACACACACGGTGTGCCAGCTGAAGAATGGCCAGTACAGATGTCACCCCTATGGTGAGACTCTCCCCTCATGCTGTCCCCACCTGCCGGCCTGTCAGAGTGGGTGTGACACCAGGGTCCCAATCTCTCCCTTGACCAGAGAATCTGGGACATGCCGTTGTGTGGGGGAGTTGGCTGTGGAACCTAGACTGGTGAATCAGCTTCACATGGTCCCCTTTCTCCTCTCGGCAGACACTGCCACCTGCTTTGTCTATGGAGACCCTCATTATCTCACCTTTGACGGGAGGCACTTTAATTTCATGGGCAAATGCACCTACATCTTGGCACAACCCTGTGGCAACTCAACAGGTAAGGTCCTGGAGATGCCCCTGTGGCCTGGGTAACGGGTCTTAGGTTAGAACAGCTGGGCATGGGAGCAGATAGGAAAGGCAAGTAAAATAAGGGTTGACATGCCCACCCCAGAAGCAAGACTTTCTCAGTAGCAGACTACTGGGGAAAATGCACTTTAAGACACTTTTCTTTATCAGTTGCTTCCTCGGCCAGTTTTTATTGAGATGCCCACCTGGCATAGTGGCAATAAAGGGAACAGAGAAGTAGCACAAACACCTGCCCTGGAAGATATCCCAGTCCACTGAGGGTAGACATTATCAGCACACTGTGAGAGACTGTTCTGGAAGAGGCAGACAGTCATGCCCCACTCATATCTGGGTCCGAGCTTCCCTCTCGAACTGCAGAGCAGGTGTCTCTGTAACCCTTTATCCCCACAGTGCCAGGTATGGATCCCCCTCAGGGGATACTCAGAAATGCTTGTTGAATGAACCCCTGGGCACTCTTCATTCCTCTCCCCACCCAGTGCCCTTCTTCAGGGTGATGGTGAAGAATGAGAAGCGAGGACAGGAAGGCACGTCTTGCCTAAACAAAGTCTACGTGAGGCTACCCGAGACCAACATCACCCTGCTCAGGGGCAGGCGCACGCTGGTGAGTCCCATTTTCTGCTCAACCTTGCTGAGGCTGCCAGGCCTGGCTTCAGCCTGTTTGTGGGCTGCCTCGGCTTTGTACTGGCCAGTTCCTGCAGCCTACAGATTTTCTCAGGGAGGGGGTCCAGAGCACTCCAAGTGAAGAGATCTTTAGGATTGCCATGGAGGATGGATGTAGGAGTCTGCTGGAGATCTTCCTGACCCTCAGATATGTCTCTCTCTTTCTTCAACCCCACCTTCCAGGTTGGGAGTCGACAAGTCACTCTCCCAGCAATACCTTCTAAAGGCATCTTCCTGACTCCAAGTGGGCGATTTGTAGAACTACAGACTGCGTTTGGCTTACGAGTGAGATGGGATGGTGACCAGCAGCTGTTTATGAGTGTGCCCAGGTGAGGGGGCAATCCGGGGAGGCAGCTGCCACTTCTCCCCACTCTGCCTCTCTCCCTCTCCCCAAACTCTCTCATTCGCTTCCCCTTCCATTCCAGGCACTAATTCTCTGTCTGGGTAGGAAGCGCCCAGCTCAACTGGCAAGCCTCCTTTTGGATGAGGAGACAGGAGGAAATGGTTTCAGGGCAATGTGATAATAGCAGGATATACACACAATGCTTTGGGAATGTGCTAGAAGGAGTCACTAATGGGCTATGGGAACTTTCAGAAGAGTGGTCGGTCACTTGATCCCAGTCTTCAAGAAAGAGTGGCTTGCAAGGGAAAAATTTTATAGAAATAGTGAACAGCAAATGGAAGGGAAAAATTGGAACGTCTTAGGGCTAGAAAGAGGTATGTTATGGTTGGAAATAGGGTGTGAGCAGATGAAGGAGAGGAGGAGAATCTGTAAAGATGGCTTGGGGGTGAGAGCTGTGAGGTCCTTGTGTGCCTTGCACCTTGTATAGACCCTTTGATAGGAACCTGCACCTCTCAATCCTCCACCCATCTCGCTCATCCCCTCTCTGCTGTGGTCCTCAGATGACTGAGGCCCTCGCTTCTCATTAACGCTTCCTCCTCACCTGGCCCCCCGCAGGACCTACTCTGGCAAACTCTGTGGTTTATGTGGTAACTATGACGGTGACAGTAGCAATGACAACCAGAAGCCCGATGGCAGGCCAGCAGGAGATGCGGAGGAGCTGGGCAATAGCTGGCAGACAGTGGAGGACAAAGACGAGGAGTGAGCGAGGACGCCCCATCTCTGTTTCTGCCCGCCTGCTCCTTTGTCCCTTCTAAGAACCAAACGCCCTGACTGGTATCACCCTTTTTTTCCTCTCTTCTCTTCTGCATGCCCCAGGACTTCTGTCCTGGCCAAGTTCATGAACTCATTACCACCATGCTCAGCCCTGTCATCAATGGTCTTCAGGCAATTCTGAGCAGCCCCCTTCTTGCTTGCCCGGCCCAGGTTTTTCTACCTCCTTTAGGGCTTGGTGTTCAAAAGTTCTCCATTAGGGATTGACGAGAAAGGGGAGACCGCTGGGGTAAGGGCTCGATGGGTTAGCCTTGCCCTTACGGCATTTGGGGTGGGTCTCTTCTAGGTGCCGGAAGAACCCGGTAAATCCCCCATCTTGCAGCTCAGCCTTACAGAACACTCTGTCGGGGCCAGAATTCTGTGGACGGTTCATAGTCTCCCATGGAGCCTTTGAGTATGAAAGGGAGCAGGATGGGTGGAGGGGCACTTGGCACCTGGGGTCCTCCGAGCGGGAGGCGGGAGATTTTGCCCCTTCCGTCCCTCTGACCTGGCTTCTCTCTGCAGGGCATGCCTGCCTCATCTCATGGCCTCTTTGTTCTTTGACAACTGCATGAATGACATGTGTAACTTCCAGGGGCTGCAGCAGATGCTGTGTGCCCATATGGCGGCCTTGACTGAGACCTGCCAGGATGCTGGCTACATGGTGAAGCCCTGGAGAGGACCCCAGTTCTGCCGTGAGTTGTGTAGAGAAGCAGAGGTCCCCATTCCTTCAGACATGGAAGGGAGCAGAGGGCTGGCATCTAAAGGTGTTAGCACAGGCTTGAGGGCGCCTGGTTGAACCCCTTTGCTTCCACACATGGACAGAGAAATCTGCAGTCAGAAATATCTACTGAGAAAATCATGGTCACTTACAAACCCAGAAAGCCTTCCCAGTTGCCTGAGGCTATGGCAATGCCTATGGGTGTATGCCTGCCCAGGTTGCCCAATGCACACATAAAATGAGGACTCATGGATGGGAGGTTGCCATGACTACTGCACACTGTTGGTTATGGCCCAGCTCTTTGGGGATCCTGCTTTAGGGCAGGGTCATGCCCTTGATCAAGGCCATGTGAGTGGTCCCCCTGTTCTCCTTCCACCCTGACCACTCACCTTGGGCACATCTACATAACAGCTCCCATGGACCTGCCTCTTGGTAGCTCCCTGCAGGCTGCTCCTCCAGGCCCAGGGTGGAAGCTGAGCTCCTCAGCATGTTTCTCCCAGTCCTTCTCTTCTCAACATAGGGCAGAAGCCTCTAGCTGTCAGCCTTCTGACTTCTGGGCTACAAACTAGCTAGCGATCTTCTTTCTCTTGTCCCCGGCCTGCCTCACACTCTTCTCACCTGTGCTTCTCCCTCCACCAGCTCTGGCCTGCCCACCCAATAGCAAGTACACGATGTGCGCCAAACTGTGCCCTGACACCTGCCATTCCAGGTTCTCTGGCATGTCCTGCCAGGACCGATGTGTGGAGGGCTGTGAGTGCAACCCTGGCTTCATCCTCAGTGGTCTTCAGTGCGTCCCCCAGTCCCAGTGTGGGTGCCTCGACCCCATAGCCGGCTACTTCATGGTGAGCTGCTAGGGCTGGGCCTCTTGGCCATGCAGCCCTTCTCTGGGACCTGAAGTCTGCTGCAAGAAAGAAAGTTGGGGGACAGCCTGATCCTATAGGGCTGGGATTAGGGAAATTCGGGCTCCAATTTCCTTTCCCTTTTTCTTTTTTCAGCTTTAGTACTTTTCATGCAGATGGGGATGGAATCCTAACAGTTACTGCCCACACTGCCTGGCAGAGCCTGAGACCCCTGCTTTTCTCTCCTTGCATCTTCCCTACCCTTCATGTCCCTGAGTCAGTTTCATACATCTGTGTCTCCCCTACACTCTTGCCAAACACTGCTCCTCTCTCCTACCAAGGGCCCCTTTCTCTGCTGAAGGACTACGACTTCCTCCTGGGCCTTGATCTTCACAGTCTTCTCAGAGGCAGCATTTGGAACCAGACCCTTGGCTGTGGAGCTTCTCACTTCTTTCTTTGCCTGTCCCTCACCCACCCAGTCCTGGGAATGACACTGATGTCAATCAAAGCCTTCTACCACATGAAGTTCACTTGGTTCTCCTTCCCTCAGTCCCCATTCCAGGCCCACTGAACACTCTTTGTCTATGCCTTTCTCTCCTATCAATTTCACCTTCTTTGCAGTCCTTTTCACCCTGCTCTGCCTCCGGCCACCCAGCAACCTGTGCCTGTTGGAATCTTTCACCTCCTCTGAGGCCCTGGTGAAATGCTGCCTCCTCCCTGAAGCCTTCCTAATAGGCAAAGTCAGAAAGCACTCCTCTAAACTCTTAAAGCAAGTGCTTACTGTGTGTGTTGATGATAGGAAGCTTTCACTGGTGCCTTGCTTGTCTTCTTTGGGTACATATCGTGTTGGAGCACATGATCTATTGGTTTACTTGTTTAATGCCCCCACTAGGTTGTGAGTTCTCTTAGTGCAGGGACATTGTCCATCCAGTTCACTGCTGAATCCTTAACCCCTGGCAAAGTGCAGACATAATATCTGTTAAAATAGTGAAGGAACAAACAAATGATGGAATGCCAGACTTTTACAACTAAGCCAGGAGCTTTGGGAAGACAGGAATGCCTCCTCAGTGAGCATGCAAGTGATCTGAATAGCAGTAGACTAATAGTTAGACCTGGGAATAACCTCTTTTCCTTCCTCTCATCCCCCAGGAAGGGCAGCAGTGGTTCAAGCCAGACTGCAGTCAGTTCTGTGTCTGTGAGCGCAACAACAAAATTCACTGTATT
This sequence comes from Pteropus vampyrus, assembly GCF_000151845.1. NCBI lineage: Eukaryota > Metazoa > Chordata > Mammalia > Chiroptera > Pteropodidae > Pteropus > Pteropus vampyrus. The sequence continues at coordinate 3,451,628 of NW_011888974.1, read as the reverse complement.
CTCTGGAAGTGCCAGGCCCAGGAGGTCTGTCGTCAGCAGGATGGCATCTATGATTGCTATGCCCTGGGTGAGCGGTTAGGTGGAAGGTGAGCAGGTGGGCTGCCCATATGGCCTCAAGCAAGAGCATGGCCTTGCCCCAAAGCAGGCTCCCTAGAGAGCTGGGGCATAACCGAGTGCTGGAAGGCAGTTGCCCAGAAACAGAGCAGTGAGGTTGGGGTAGTCTTTTGACCTCTTCAAGCCAAGCTGACCACCCAATGAGCCGTAGGAACCACCCCAATGTGGACTCACCAGGATGTCAGCACAGGGTCAGTGCACCTCTGAACGCCATCTCCTCCTCCCCAGGGTCTGCCACCTGCACTGTCTCAGGGGATCCCCACTACCTGACATTTGATGGAGCCCTTCACCATTTCATGGGCACTTGCGGCTATACCCTGACCAAGCCTTGCTGGTCGAGGGCCCTCGACAACTATTTCGTCGTGAGCACTACCAACGAGTTCCAAGGTGGGAACTTGGAGGTATCCCGCGTGAAAGCAGTTCACGTCCAGGTCTTCAGCCTCAAAATCTCATTAATCAAAGGCCATAAGGTCACGGTGCGTGCCTCTGCCTACCTCCTAGTCCCCACACCACCACCCTGCTCAGCACCTCTGCTCTGCGCCTCCTTGCCCGCAGGTCCACCTGTCTGGCTTGTAGAGCCCCTGGAGATCACCTGCAGCAGACCCAGCTCAGTTCCTGAAACACACCTGCCACCCCTCTCCTGCTCCCCGGTGTTGGCCCTGTTGTCCTTGTTCTAAATGCCTCTCACTACCATGCCCTCCCTGCCTTTGTAGCTGAATGGTCGCCGGGTGTCCCTGCCTGTGTGGCCTTTACAAGGTAGGGTGATCATGAGGCCCAGTGGCAACTTTATCCTCCTCAACACGGATTTTGGGCTCCGAGTTCGCTACGATGGGAACCACCTGGTGGAAGTGACAGTGCCCTCCTCCTACGCTGGCCGGCTCTGTGGGCTATGCGGTGAGTTCTTTGGGCACCTGGGGGCAAAACCAGGATAATGGGGAGGAAGGAGCCTGTTTGCATCCTGCTCATACACACACCTAATTAGGTGTTCTAAGTGCTTGTCCATCAGTTCATAGGTAGAGGGTGTTTGGCATGAGGGTGGATGTTAAGGGAAGCCCGAAGTGAAGAAAAAGATAGGGTTAACCTTAGTCTGTGGAGTGCAGAGTGAGGGGGCCTCTTGGGGGAAGGTGGTGGTCCTGGGGCTGGGTCTGTTAGCAGGGCACCTCTGTGGCCTCTGTTAACTGCTTCCTTCTCCAGGGAACTACAACAACAACAGCTTAGATGACAATCTGAAGCCAGATAAAAAGGCTGCAAACAGCTCCATGCAACTGGGGATTGCCTGGAAGTCAGACGAGTACTCTGAACCTGGGTGAGCCAGGAATGGGGGATGGCTCATGGAGATGGGCCTGGGGAGGAGCCTCAGTGGGCGGCCTACAGGTGTTCTCTGGAGGCCCCAATCTCTCTGAGACCAGAGTTGCTGGAAGGTCGTTCTAACCTCCCATACCCCTGCCTGCTGATTTCTCCCATGCTTACTGATCTGTCTCTTTAAAGAACTCTTTTGGTCAGTCCATCCTGAGATCTAACCTTCTTCCTTCCTGCTGTATTTTCTGGCTTTCTTACTTGAAGGCACCACTTTGTTCTTTTCTCCTGTCTTTATTCACCTCCCTGTTTTTTTCTCCACTTTTGTTTCAGTTTTGGGGAAGGTTTCTCCAACCCTAAATTTCTATCCTTTCTCCCCTGTTTTTGTTTAGCTGTTTCATCGCTGGTGGCAAGCCTCTCAGATGCCAGGGGAAGAAAAAGACAAACATCTGGAAAAAGAATTGTGATATCTTAATTAACCCTCTGGGTAAGCCTCATTCCTTGCTGGCCCCTTTTCTTCTCCCCCCGTACTTGTCAGAGAGGGACGAAGAGCGAGACATGAAAAAGATGGAGAGTCAGGAGGAAGGCAGATGGAAATGCAGAGGCAGTGTGCACCTTCTTGGGAGCCTGATGGATCAGCTCCCCCCACCTTTTTTTTTTTTATCTCAGGCAGTAGGTTCTCAGCAAATACAGGTTTTGATGGAAATGGATGTCAGATTCACCCCAAGCAGCTGCCTGGTTCTGCTCCCTTCCCAGGCTTCCTCTCCTCTCTCATACCTTGGTGGTTTCATCCTCCAGGACCCTTCTCTCAGTGCCACAGGGTGGTACCCCCGCACTCCAGCTTCAACAGTTGTGTGCATGGCCAGTGTGGGACCAAGGGTGATGCCCTGACCCTGTGCCGCTCCCTGCAGGCCTATGCCTCCCTCTGCACCCAGGCCGGCCAGACCCCCGCCTGGCGGAATAGCACCTTCTGCCGTAAGTGACCTGACCATCGTTCTTGCAGCCTGGAGGGGTCCCCCCAAACCCTGTCCTCTCCTCTTTTCTCTAAATTCTGCTCCTTCACTCTTCGCTTCACAGCCTGGCCTTCAGTCCCCACATAAGACCTCATCCATTCTCCACTCTACTGTCTCTCCACCCCAGACCCCATCCTCTACATGTGTCTCTGCACTGGAAGCCTCCTCCATCTGACTGTCACCACACCAAAAAGTTCTTCCTTCATTTGATTACTGCCTCCTTCTCGTCTTACCTAGGCCAGCTTTGTTCCCTTTCTTCCTGTCTTTCTCAGGAACTCTCTCTTTTTTTTTTTTTAAAGAAATTGTGGTAAAATATACATAACAAAATTTGCCATTTTAATGCCACTTCTATAGCATTAAGTACATTCGCATTGTTGTGCAACCATCACCACCATTCCTCTCCAGAACTTTTTCATCTTCCCAAACTAAAACTCTATCTCCAGTAAACACTAACTCCCCATTCCCCCCACCCCAGCCCTGGCACCCACTATTCTCTCTGTCTCTATGAATTTGACTACTCTAGGGACTTTATATACATGGAATCACACAGTATTTGTCCTTTTGTGTCTGGCTTGTTTTACTTAGCATAATGCCCTCAAGGTTCATCCATGTAGTGGGTGTGCCAGAATTCCCTTCTAAGGTTGAATCATATTCCATTGTATAGATGGACCCCATTTTGTTTATCCACTCATCTAATGGACATTCCCAGGAATTTTTGATGCCCCAAGGTCAGGGAGCCAGAAATCATTCAGGCCCTTCCTAACACTGGTTTCTTCTTAGCTATGAAGTGCTCATCTGGCAGCAGCTATAGCCCCTGTGCCAACCCCTGCCCAGCCACCTGCCTCAGCCTGAACGCCCCACAAGACTGCCCGGCAGCACTGCCTTGTACTGAGGGCTGCGAGTGCCAGAAAGGCCACGTCCTGAGCGGAACCTCCTGCGTGCCCCTCAGCCAGTGCGGCTGTATCAACCCAGGGGGCGCCTACTACCCGGTGAGAGACCAGACCACAAGGGGTGCCCTGCCCTTCCCAGCTCTATGGGTTTGGGGGCAGGAGGACTCAGAGCCTGAGAAAGGGTTGGGTGAGCCAGTGCTGGGGGCTGAGGAGCAAGCCCAGAAGCCAAAAGGCTGAGAGAGGGCAGTGATGGAGGCTATCACTGACTGAAGCGAGCCTAATGGGGAGCTTGGGGTGCTGGGGCCCCAGTCTCTGGCTTCCAACTTTCTGTTGCATGCCCGTGCCCCACAGGTTGGGGAGAGCTGGTACGCAGACAAAACCTGCTCCAGGCTCTGCACCTGCTCTACCTATAACAACATCTCCTGCCTCCAAACCTCCTGCAAGCCTAACCAGATGTGCGGGCCCCGGGATGGGCTGATACGCTGCCGGGACGGTAGGAAGCCACTGAGTATGGAGAAGGACCCATAGCCACCAAGATGAGTTCTTTCCAGTTCCCCCTAACACTCTTCTCACTGCCGTCTGTAGCACTCGGGTTTGTGGCCTTGCTATACCAAAGGACATCTGGCATGGAAAGATGACCACTGTACTGTCTGTCGGGAAGGGCTCCTTGGAGTCACTCGTGGTTCTCCTGTAGCGGCCATGGACTTAGATGGGTTATTAAAAGTCTCTCCCTGGCAGAATAACACCCGCTCCACCCCTAAGCCTCATGCCAGCCTGGTCCTTGTGCGTTGTTTCTAGTCTTTTCTTTATCTTCCTTCCATTTGGAGACCCCCTCATCTTCACATCCTTTTCTTGAATGTAGAGAGAATACCTATTCTTGCTAGAGGCTGGGCACTCCTCAACCACTTCCCTTTCCTGCAGGTATTGGAGTGTGCAAGACTTCAGATAATTCCCGCTATGTGAGCTTTGATGGCAGTCGTCATGCCATCAAGAGCACCTGCACTTACACCCTGGTGAAAATATGCCATTCTACCATGGACCTGCCTTTCTTCAAGATCAGTGGCAAGAATGGGAAGAGGGAAGGCCAGACCCCCACCTTCTACCTCCGCCAGGTCAACATTGACATCTATCACTCCCTGGTCACCCTGCAAAAGGGCCACCATGTGCTGGTGAGCCACATGGCATGGGCAGGGACAAAGGAAGCAAACTCTGGGGAGACGGCTCTGGTCTTTCTTCCTACTCATGTATCCTGCCCTCTGTAGATCAATGGCAAACAGGTCACCCTTCCCTCGACCAACCAGATCCGGGGTGTCAGCATCTCTGCCAACGGTGTCTACACTGTGTTCAGTGTTAACACTTTGCTGCAAGTCAAGTTTGATGGCAATGGGTTCTTAGAGATCAAACTCTCTAGAGCCTATTATGGAAAGGTGAGGAAAACAGCTGGCTCTTCTCCTAGAGGAGTCAGCCCCTCCCCCAAGGGTGGGGGCCCTAGACCCAAGAAGTCACTCCCCAGAACAGGAGAGGGCTGTGCAGTGTGCCTTTTTCTTTAGAGTGGAAAAGGAGATGCCAACGAGAAGTGCTCTCCTGCCTCGCCCCCCAGCCCCACCCTGTGTTGAGACTCCCTTCTCTCCACCCAGGCCTGTGGCATGTGCGGGAACTTCAATGGTGAGGAAGAGGATGAACTAACGATGCCCAGTGACGAAGTAGCGCAGAATGACTTCGAATTTGTGGACAGTTGGCAAGATAAGGAGGCTGACCCCAAGTAATTGTCCCCAGAGACTCTCTGCCTTCTCATAGGAACACAAGTTGGCATTTTAGACTGTATGGCACACGTAGGGTAGGGAGATCAGAGCGCTCTGTTATCCTTTATGTGTGTAACTTGATGTGGGATGCTTTCTGGGTTCTGGGAATCTATTTGGGGAAACATGAAAGTCTTCCTTTCTTGGCTTCAAACCGTGGGAGGGAACTGAGGCTGGATGGAGGGTGGCCAGAGCTCAGACCTGCTTTCCAATGAAGACAAGAGGCATCTTCAGGGTTATTTGGGAGCGCCAAATCATTTTCATAGGTGGGGCAGTGGGTGTCCCTCTGATGACCCCTTTCCCTTCCCAGTTGCCAACAAGATAACCAGAAAGATGACCAGATAAAGACCAAAGCAGGGCAGCGGGAGAAGCGGAATGCAAACTGCAGGCCAGCTGACCTAGCGAGAGCCCAGGAGCAATGCCAAGTGGCCTTTCAGCCTCTGGCCTGGACTAAGTGTGCCACCCACGTGGCCCTTAAGCCCTTTCTGCTCAGCTGTATGCACAATCTCTGTGAGTTTGGAGGCCAGAAACGTGCCCTCTGCGAGTCTCTGCAAGCTTTTGAGGCCACCTGCCAGGCCCAGGGATTCAAGCCCTCAGTCTGGAGAAACAGCAGTTTCTGCCGTGAGTGTCCTCTATGTTTGCCCCCAAAGAGTTCCCAACCCTGTTTCTGTCTATGGATCCCTTATAGCTGCCCTGTTCTCTTTACCTATTGTTTGCGACCTATGTCTGACCTTGCCGGCTCTGACGTGCACTGTTTACAATAACTTCTTAACCGGTGCCCCTTCCACCAGGACAGCACGAGCTGCTTCTCATCTGCTTCCTCGCCAACACTGTCTTTCCAAAGGAAATGTGATTGTGTTATTCCCCTGCATGACTGTTGCCTGCAAGATTAAGTCCAAGCTCCCTTCTGAGATGTACGATATCCTGCACTCTGTCCCGGCCTCTCCTCTCTCACCCCTATCCTGTGCCCTTGCCATCACCTGCACCAAAGGACCCATTCCTCACACAGGCCTTGCTCTTCCACCCTCTTCTCTGCCTTTATACACACTGCTTCCTGCGCCTGGAAAGTTCTTCTCCCCACCTGGTAGACTTCTAGGCATCTTTCTATAGCTCTTTCCTTTAAAAGTTTTTAAAAATTATTAGTCACTAACCATAATATTCACCCCTTTAAAAGTGTATAATTCACTGGTTTTTAGGTCTTCTCAAGGTTCTGCAACCATCACCACTATTTAATTCCAGAACCTTTTAAATTTTTTAACTGCGATTAAAGTGTTTTTAGAATGTGATGCATTCACATGGTTCAAAAACTTAAAAGCATTAAAAGAGCCCCAGGGAAAAGTCTCCCTCCCACCCGGACTTCATGGGCCCAAGTACCCAACATGCTGTTATCAGCATTTGAGTATTTTTCCAGAGGTGTTTTACTTGTGCACATACAAATACAAATTTACTTTCGTTATTTTCTTACCAACAGCATTCGAGACACAGTATTTTGCACTTTATTTTTTTCACTTGACAATCTAGCTTGGAGATCCTTCCACATCAGATATTCTCTTCTATGTCACAAAGCCATCTCTCATTCTCTTTTGTAGCTGCGTAATATTCCATTACTAAATCATAATTCACTTATCATTTTTTTAACTAGTCTCCTACTGATGGACTTTCTAGTTGTTTCCAATCTTTTGCTCTTGCAAACAGTGCTGTAGTGGATAACCTTAGGCAGTTATGATTTTCTGCGTTACTGTTTGTAGGATAAATTCTTAGAAGTGGAATTGTTGGGTCAAGGACTGCGTGCCTTTGTACTTTTGAGAGATGTTGCCAATTGGCTTTCCATAGGAGGTGAGGAATTTACATTCTCACTAGCATCTAATGAGTGTCCATTTCGCCATAGTCTCACTGATATAGAGCATTGTCACACTTTTGGATTTTTGCCAGTCTGATATGTGGGAAGTAAACTTAGTTCGCATTTTTCCTATTATGAATGAGATTGTGCATTCTTTCATATATTTGGAGCCATTTTAATTTCCCTTTCCGTGAACTCTCTTTATACCATTCACCATTTTTCCACTGGGTTGCTAGTCTTTTCAAACTATTTTATAGAAGTTCTTTATCTATTACAGAAAATAACTCTTTATTAGTAGTATGAGTTACAAAAAGTTTTCCAGTTCTTTTTTTCATCTTTGACTCTTTTATTGCCATGCAGAAAAAAAATTATATATACATATAGACATATGTATATATATAATCTATATATATATATTTGTGGGGTTGAGTATGTTAGTCTTTGTTTCATGGCTTCTGCATCTTGAGCCATATTTACAAATATCTTCCCTACTTTGAAGTTTAAAAAAATTTGCCCATGTTTTGCTCTAGTATTTTTATGATTTCATTATTTTTTTTTGTATTGAATGTTTGATCCATGGGATTTATCTAGTGTAAGATATGAATCAACTTTTTTTCCCCCAGCATTATTAAATGACCAGTCTCTCTTTTCCCACCGACTGAAATGCCACAATTGATCCTATACTAAATTCCCATACAGATTTGGGTCCCAATCTGGGCCTTCTCTCCCCTTCCATTATTTTATCTCTCTTCACTTACTAGTAACTCGATTTTGCGATCATTAAGAATTTTAAAAAGGTGTTTTAATTTCTCATAGGGAGAATCACTACCCACTGCTCTTTTGTTGTTGTTGTTAGAGCTTTTATGGCTCTTCTGGTTTGTTTCTGTCTTCATCTCCACTTTAATATCATCTTGTCCTATTAAAAAACAAAATCCTTTTAGTGTATTTTATAGGATCATATTAAATGTATAACTGAGGGAGAACTGACATCTTTATGTTTCGGACTCTTCTTATCCTTGAACATTTCCATTTGTTCACAACTACTTTTGCCTAAAGAGTTTTATTGAATTCCTCCAACAGAGCAAGTAGCTCCCTCCTCTGTGTTCTTGTTACACCTCATACACACATGCCTGTCACATACTTACTGACCCTGCATATCAAGGTCACGCAGTGGCTGCTGGCTGACCTTTGTCTCTCATGCTGAACTGAGAAAGTCATTCTTTCTTTCTTCCCTTGGGGCCTGGCACATAGCTCCAATCACTAAGTCTTTACCCCCACCCTGCTTCCCCCCCAGCTCTGGAATGCCCCACCCACAGCACGTACACTACCTGTGTTCCCTCCTGCTCACCTTCCTGCTGGGACCTGCAAGGCCAGTGCGAGGACACCAAAGTCCCCTCCACCTGTGAGGAGGGCTGCATTTGTCAGCCCAGCTACGTGCTCAGTGAGCAACAGTGTGTGCCCAGGACTCAGTGCAGCTGCAGGGATGCCCAAGGCGGCTCCCTCCCAGTGAGTGGGGACGGAAGTAGGGGCAGGGACAACATACCTTGAGGATGGTGCTTTCTCCTTTCCTCAGCCTCTATCAGTGTGGGGTGCATGGACAGCTGGTCCTGCCTAGCGTGTGACAGCAGGGTGGTATCTAGCCAGGTCTGGGCTGGGGTGGTTTGGATCTGAGGAATCCGAACATCTGGGATGCAGCATGGTGTAGTGGAAGAGCGTGGCCTTGGTTTGAATCCTGATGTTACTGTTCAGGATTCCTGCCTTACCTCAGTTTCTTCATCTATAAGACGGGTCCTCCTGAACATACATAAGTATGTTCCTGAACATACCTCCTGAACGTACCTAAGATACCAAGCACAATACCTCTAGGGGGCAGTACAGGGACGTAAGTGTGTGGATGGCACCAGAACTGCCTTTGGCCTGTGCCAATTAAGCCATTCAGACAGCTGGCTTGGGCTGAAAGGGTGAGAGGAAAGAGAATTGGCCCTTCCATTTTCATTCCTTTGTTCTTCCTGTGGCTTCCACAGGCAGGGAAGACCTGGCTCTCCAGTGGCTGCACCCAGAGGTGTACCTGCAGAGCAGGAGCCATTCAGTGCCGGCCCTTCATCTGCCCTTCTGGCTCCCACTGCCAGCCCAGCTCCAACGGCAACAGCAGATGCACCCCCAACAGTAAGGGAGGCAGGTGGGGAGGTGGAGAGAGGCAGGGCTAGAGGGGTTGAGGCCGGGAAGCTCTGGAGAGAGAAAGGATCAAGCTCAGGCATGGAGTGGGCCTGGGTTCTCATCCTGACTCTTCCCAGCTCTATGACCACCTGTAAGTTATGACCCTCTCTAGGATTCACTCCTTTAAGGGCAAAAAAGCGGAGACCAGACAAGGAGATTATCTTCCATTTTTAATGGGGCTGAGAGAGGAGAAAGTTGCAGCTCAAGTATCAAGGGAGCTCAGGGATAAGTGGGAAGGTGACAGGGGACATCAGGGCAGGTAAAGGATTCAGGGGGCTGTTATATCTGGGCAGGGTGCCTTCTCAGCATTGGCCCTTCTTGGCAGAATTGGAACAATGCTCAATTTTCGGGGACCCTCATTACCGCACATTTGATGGCCTCAGCTACCGCTTCCAGGGCCGTATGACCTACACACTGATCAAGACAGTGGACATGCTCCCAGATGGCGTAGTGCCCCTGGTTGTGGAGGGACGCAACAAGATGTATATACCTCTAAGCACGATCTTCCTGCATGAAATCATTGTGATGGTCTATGGCTATACGGTCCAGCTTCAGGCTGAACTGCAGCTTGTGGTAAGATCTGGGCCACGTGAAGCAGGTGAAGCCAAGACTCCCTATTCCCTGGGAAGTTCCCAGTAGTGGCTGCCTCATTACAGAAGTCAGAATCACTGCCACACTTGCCTCATGGGGAGAGGCAGCGGAGGGCACGGGATTAAGCAAAAGGCTAGAGAGAGGGAGGGAATGAGAGAGAAGGAGAGCACCTGCAGTATGAAGGTGGAGCCAACTGAGGAAGTACCAGGGGCATCCACTCTGCCAATGTTTTTGCAAGGAAGGGGCTGGGGCTGCTAAGGCAGCCGACCTCAGGGAGGCCTTTGCCATGCAGATAGCGACGCCTACTGGGGTATCTCCGTCCACGGAATGATAGCACAGAGACACTGCGATGTGCAGAGAGAGGCAGAGCCAAGGTGGCAGAGGGTCAGCTTCATTCAGGACTCCCAGTGGCTCCTGTCTTCCTCTTCCAGGTCAACAACCAGAAGATGGCCATCCCCTACAATCCCAATGAGCACCTATGGGTTACCATGAGGGGCCATCGGCTGTATCTGATCACTGACTTTAAGCTGGTGGTCAGCTTTGGTGGAAGGAACAATGCAGGTACCTGAGGGTAGGGGTCAGGAGAGCAGAAGGGATGTTTCTGGGATGGGGGAGGAAAACCACATCTTAGACAGACCAAGCATGGTGAGAGGACTCCTGCCTGGGAGTAGTGCCCTGAATGCCGGTGCAGGCCCTAGGAGGGGCGGGAAATCGAGGGAGGTGGGGAGTCTTGCTCTGAATGCCCTCTTCGTCCTGCAGTGATCTCCTTGCCCAGCATGTATCAGGGGCTTGTGCGTGGCCTGTGTGGGAACTTTGACAAGAACCCGAAGAATGAGTTTATGCTGCCCAATGGAGCCCTCATTCAGAACATAAACAATTTCGGCCACAGTTGGGAGGTGAAGATGAAGGGAGGCCTCGCCCGCTTCTCAAGGTGAGAGGGCTGGGGCTCAGAGTAGGGAGGCTCAGGCCCCAGGGACATGAGCAACAGCCCAATATCTGTCCACACCACTCCCGCCCCATATCCTCATCCTCGGCAGAGGAGGAAACCTGTGACGCGGTTTCCTCCCAGACACTTTTATCTGATTCTCTTAATCTTGTAGGGGGCACCTACCTTCTGGATCCGTCTGTGCCCATTCCTTCCCCTTACACTCCTTTTCAGTTCTTTCTAATTTCATGGTCCTTGTGGGTCTCCTCTGACCCTTGGCTACCTCTGACCCAGGTCCATCCAAGAGGAGGAGAAGAGAGAAAAGGAGGAGTTGGGCTTTCATGTGTCAGATTGCAGCCCGGAGCAGCTGGAGCTCATCAATAGCACCCAGGCCTGTAGGGTGCTGGTGGACCCCCAGGGACCCTTTGCTGCCTGTCACCAGACTGTGGCCCCAGAGCCCTTCCAGGAGTGAGTCAGGGGCCCGGGACATTGGGAATTGCTTTTCTCTAGGCCCCGCTGCCCGTCTCTGATTTGCGCTGTTTGGTTCACTTCTCGTGGCCTCAGTTCCTTGTGACATCCCCCCCTCCATGCATGTGCGTACACACGCACACGTGCACACACACACACATGTGCACTGCCTGATGTCTTTCTGATGGGGCTTCCAGGCCCTCTTCTGCAGGGCTGGGTGTCCTAGTCTCCTCCTCCCCTGACAGCCCCCACCTTCCCTGCTGCTTCCCCAGGCACTGTGTGTTTGATCTGTGTGTCGCCCGAGACCCCAAAGCGCAGGAGGAGCTGCGCTGCCAGGTCCTCAGCGGGTATGCAATCATTTGCCAGGAAGCAGGTACCACCCTGGCCAGCTGGCGGGACCACACCCGCTGCGGTGAGGCACTGACCTTCCCCCACAGCTGGCCCATGACCCCCTCAGCCGTTTCTACCTCTGCTCAGCTCTGCGCCACCACCTTGCCCCCATCTGGGGCTTCCTGTCTAGGTTCCCCATCCCTCAACACTGACCATGTCAGCGTCCTCCCAATCTAAGCCCTCTCTGCCTCTGCCTGGGAAGCCTCATCCCTACCCCATCACGCATTCCTCTCCTTACCAATGTCCCTCTTTGCTCTGCCAGTTCTTTCATGTGCCTTAATGTAACATAGTGATACTCAGAGCCAGCCCACTGCCTGGCTTCCCTGCCTATACTGAGCTGTGTTCTGTGGGTGACTTCGTTCCCTCTCTGGCCCCACACTCCCCACACCTGTTGGGCCAGCCCGAGCTCAGTCATCCTCTCACTCACAGAGGTGACTCTATCCCCTCAGCCTTGGCATGTCCAGCCAATACTGTCTATCAGAGCTGTATGACACCCTGCCCCGCCTCCTGTGCCAACCTGGCAGCCCCTGTGGACTGCAAGGGCCCTTGTGTGGAAGGCTGTGCCACCCTCCCAGGCTATGTCTACAGTGGTGCCCAGAGCCTCCCCCTGGCCCTCTGTGGCTGCACCAACAACGGCATCTACTACCAGGTCAGGGGGCAGTGGGAAGCCCAGGGGGGCAGAGGTTTGGAAGGAGAGCTGAAGGAAGAAAACCAGATCTTCTCCTCCTGGCCCTTCCCTCCTCTCCAGCGGGGAGACAGCTTTGTGACTGATGATTGCTCTCAGCGCTGTACCTGTGCCAGGGCAAAGGTCCTGCTGTGTGAGCCCCTCAGCTGTAGTGCCGGGGAGATCTGCACCTTGGGGAACCACACTCGTGGCTGTTTCCGAGGTGAGCCCAGACCACCCCTTGGCTTTAAGCTGCCTTCGTACCTCCTGGGTCCCTGGACTCCTCCCCTTGATGTCAGGAAGGTCGTGCCATTTAATCTTGCTTTCTTACTCAGTCCCCTCCTTTTTCGGGAGGGGCAAAGGGTGAGGACCCGCTGTGTCCTGAGTATCTGCTATCTGCTGGGCACTATGCTGGGGCCTTTTCCAAGCATCGGCTTCCCATGATCTTCTTTAGTCCTTGCTCAGCACTTGGTAGCAAGCATAGCCTCCCCATTTTATAGGTAAGGAAAATGGAATTCAGAGAGCATGAATAATTTCCTCAGAGCCCAGAGCTAGTGAGTGCAGAGCCAGAAATGGAAGCTGCTGCTTTGTTCCCCAGGGTTCCAGCCTGTGAGTGTCCCTGACTGTGGGTGTCCTCCCAGAACAACCCACCACAACCCCTACTCTCCTTGTAGAAAGGCCATGTCTACAGAACCCCTGTCAGAATGATGGGTGGTGTCAGGAGCATGGTACCCACTTCACCTGTAAGTGTGAACTTGGTTATGGGGGAGAACTCTGCACGGAGCCTAAGGATGTGCCACCCCACAAAAAGCCAGGTAAGAACTTCAACTCAGGCCCTGTACCCTTATAGCCCCTTCTCCACCAAAAACTGCCACAGCATTATTCCATGTATACAGTGTTCACATCTATAGATACTATTATAGGTATATAACAGATAATATAGTATTAACATAATCTATATTATAGAAAAATATAATATATAACATGATCCCCATAGATTAGCAGGACAAGCATTCTCAAAGATTCTGAGTCTCCGTGCCCGTCACCTACCCATATTCTCTGGAATCTTCTCTCTGAACCCTAGCTCTTCCGAGGTCCATAGGCCTCATGCCCAGTTTTTTCTCCTCTTGTACCACTCTAGGCCTCTCCAGAACCTTTTAGTGTTTTTCCCCATTCAAAACTACAATTCCTTTGAGCCTACGGGCCAGTGGTTTTACAACTTTATCTTACCTGATTGGGGTAGGGTGGGGCAGAATGGTTTAACGTGTGTATTCCAGGACTCATCCCAAGATTCAGATTTGGTAGGTGCGGAGTGAACCCAGAAATCTGCACTTTTAACAAGCTCCCAGGTGATGGATCAAAGTGATTCTAGGGTACCTTTTTGAGAAGCACTGGCTGATACCAGGGGACCAACTGGATGAACATTCCCCTAAAAGGCTTATGGGAGTCATGTCAAGAAACAAAGGGTTCTTGAGGGGCAGCACTAAGACCTTGGAGCCCGTGGGGCTCCAAGAGGGAGAACCAGCCACAACCAGGGATTTAGGGGGATGCAGTCTCTTCAAGATGGCAACCAAAGACCCCCTTCCTATCCCATCCCAGAAGCATCCAACTTTGTGGCCATCCTGTTGGGAATGCTGGTGCCTGTGGTGGTCATAGTGTTGGCAGTGACCAGAAAATGCATTTCCAGGAAGAGGAGGAGGTGAGTTCTAAGAGAGGAGACAAGGAGGGGTGGCTAGGGGTGAGTGAGCATGGGGAGTGGGCACTGACCTTCTGTAACCCACCACCGCCTCCTAGAGAGAAAATGCAGAGCCAGAACAGAGACAGGCTGGCAGACACAGGTAAGAACCAACCCATTTCTCAGGACCTTGGCTACTGGGAGTTGAGTTTGCCTCCAGCACAGGTTTTCTCACTTTCTCCTCAGGTTTGGTTCCAGAGCCTACCTTCAAAGTCCTTCAGTTTTGAGTTATTCTCAGAAAAGGAGAGAAAATAAAATTATTCATTTTTGAGATGTGAATTTCCATATGATCACTGGGTCTGTGAGATGGCCTTTGGCGGGCAGGGTATGAGGGAAACAGGTGTGTGGGGGTCTAGGGCTCAGTGCCCCATAAAATGTCCAGAGAGATCTGAGGTGGTGAGGGGCTATTTGTCCCTTAGGCAAAGCCACACGGGGACGGGCCATCAGTCCTCTGGCTTCTGGAATACAGGCGAAAAAACTGCACTTTCCCTCTTTTTCCTAGAAATTCTTTCTGAGAGGACTTGGACCCTGTGTGGGGTAGCAAAAGGCGATTCTGAGTTTGACATTTCTAACAATGGATGACTTGCTAGGCAGAGGCTGAGGATGGGGGAATGTGGCTTTTTCTAAAGTGTGAATAGGCTTGTGCCCCTCTGGGGAGGCCCCTACCTTCTGCACAAATCCATGGCCCAGAAAGGGAAATGAGGGTGGGGCTTGGGGCCTCTTGCTGAGGACCCTTGAGTTCCATCCCAGAAGTGTCTTGGGCACCTCAGCCTGAGGTCAAAGGACAAACATTCCTACTGCTAACCAGCCTGATGCCTCCCACCAGGCAGGTCCTTGTTTGGGGGAGAGGGTTACATTTTGCTTAGGCTCTAAGAAGGCTGGCAACTTTGCAGGGGCGGGGCGGGGGGGGTCAAGTGTCAGGATGTAGGACCCCAAAGGACAGGGGACTTGGGTTTGGGGATGCTAAATCAGGCAAGACACTAAGTTCTAGAAAGGTACCCTTACTCTGCTTATCCTGAGATGGCTAACCCTGCAGCAACCGTCCTTTAAGGGAGACCTACCCTGGGTGGAAAAAGGGCTCTGGGGAGGGAGGTATGCCACTGGCCAGACCACTCTGCCCCTTGGCTGGGGGAAGCAGCTCAAGCTGGGCATGGCAGGCTCAGGGGGTCTGGAGCTGGGCTGGCCAGGCTTTAATCTGGGCATCATGGGGCTTCCTGCTGTACACCTGCCCAGACCGTTGCCTGGTCTTTAATCTTTTGCTTCTGTCCATTTGTACTGGTCCCTTGACCTCTGTTCCTCTTCTGGCCAGCTAACATCATCTTCTCTAGCCCGATGTCTGGCCGGCAGGGGAAGGGGGTGGCCTAGGCCTGCATCCTCTGGATAGACCTCCCTCCCTCTGGACCCACACCCCCTCCATCCTTGGCAAAAGTCTTTCTCTCCCTGCATCTTAGAGGTACAAAATATGGGCAATGTCGTCAAGGGAGAAGGAAACAGAGGATTCCTGAGTATTAAAGACCCCAGAAGAGGTAGGAAACTGGGGATAGGATTACTGGCTGAGGAGGCTCCCTGGGCTGGGAGGGACAGAAATTGATTTAAGGGCCTGCACCAACCCCAACACAACAGGGGGCAACTTAGATACAAAAAAGGCACAGCTGCTCCAATTGAACAAAGCTGGCCCCCTCTGGGCCTGTCCCTACAGGTGTCCCCAAAGGAAGGCAGACTGGGGGCAAAGGAAACAGAAGATAGCAAGAAAGACAATGGGGGTTGACCCCATCCTCATCTTCCTGTTTGGAAGAAGTAGGAGGAAAACAGGTAGTTTCCCCCTCCCCTTCCCAAAGAGGCTGGGAGAACCTGCCTGGGCAGCATCTTGAAAGGGGGAATTGTATTCCCGACCCAAACCCAGCCCAGTACTGTGTGTGCACATGTGGGGGGGCTGCCCCTCCCTCACAGCCAATGCAGACACACCCCTCTCGCCTTTAAACCAACCCCAGCTGTCAGCATCTGGTCCACATCTGTCTCCTTCATCTGACTGGACCCCCACACCAGAGCATGTTCTCAACTTCAGGGGGCTATAGGGCAGGGCTGTGAGCTCAGGGCCTCCTCTGCTTCACACAGCCCCCTCCCAGAGCAGGGGAGCCAGGGGGTGGCCCCACCCTGGAGGTGCCCCAGGCTCTTCGCAGAGCCATTTGGAGCCTGTTAGAAGCAGCTGCCAATGACTCATCTTCCACTGCCCCCACCACACCACCTCAAACACACCCTGGGGCTGAGAACTAAGCACCCAGCCTCTCACAGCCCCATCTCTAGATCTCCCTCCCCTCCCCTCCCTTCTCCATCTCCCACTCCCAATCAGCCCCAGAGCTTCCACACCTCCCATTTTTCTTTTATTTATATATATAAAAAATCGTTTTAAATATAATTTAAGAACCCCTCCAAGCACCGGTGTCTGTCTCTGGTTTCCATACCACCTCGCCGCCCCCCGCCCCCATACCCCCTTGTAGACACAGCTTGGGGGTACTTGGTGGGGCAGGGAAATGTCTGGGGGTTGTGGTATGACCAAGGCACTGTCTGAAAATAGACACAAGGGTGGGTCCATGTTTCAACTTGGGCAAAGGAGGCCATAATGAAACAGGTCCCCCCAACACAAAAAGTTATGACAAGGACAGTAGAAAAACAAAAACGAAGGAAAAATAAGACCAAAAACAAAAAATAAAACTCAAAAACCTTCAATATGAAGGCAGCAGATAGGGGAGGGGCATTTACAAGGGAAAACTGAGTTCAGTGGAGACAGCAGCATGGTTGGGACATCTAAGTCCAATGAATTTGTCACTGGGCCATGACACCCCTTTCCTGCCTCCCGTCACGGCACTCCACTCCCGAGCTCAGAGGCTTGTCACCCTCTTCTCTTTGGTCTGCAAGGTCTGTAGGGCTGTGGCCCCTCAAGATGAGGAGGGGCACCTGGGGGCCCTAACTGGGGATCAGAGGGAAGCCGTGGGGATCGGGCCAAACACCCTTGGAAAGTTGGCAGATTATGGGTGCTTCTTTTCCCTCTGGTCACACCCAATCCTGAGGGAAAGGCTCCCACATCATTGGTGTGGGGTTCCCCACCTGGGGGGCATGTTATTTCTATACTCCCATATGGCATAATTCCCAAATCCTGTCTCTCCAAATTGTCAACTCCCCACCCCCATGGCTTCAAAGTGCAATCCAGTGGGGCACAGGGATGGGAGTTTCTTGGATCCCCACCTGACTCTGCCCCCAAAAGGGGAACTATTTCCCTGGCCTGGGAATTCCTGCTGCTGCAGAGTTGTGGGGCCAGACGAAGAGGTGTAGGTCAGTACTGGGGGGCTGGTGCTCCCGACCCGCCCGAGGGTCCAGGTTTGGGCTGGGACTTCATATGCTGTACACTGGCCAGGATTTTCTTCTGGTGTCCCGCCAGAGTGACTCCAATTCGGAGCAGGTCCCTGGTGAAGAACGGAGAGCTAGTTGAGGCCATAGGGCTCCCAGAGCGACTCCCCTGGTTTAGTTCCAGAAACCTGGTCACTGGGACTGTCAGCCAATCAGGAAAGACAGCGGGGGAGGGGCACACATCATAGTTGCCGGGCAGTTTCCGGAGGATTTAGGAGCCAGGGCTCACTGCTTCTACGCAGCCGCAATAGGGGGTGGGGTTAGGTATTCTGCAGGCCTGGGCCCAGGGGGCGGGGTCAAGAGGCGGGAGGTGGGGGCTGCGGCTTGGATGGATGCTCCAGCAAGGATTAAGAAAGAGGATCAGAGAAGGGGAGGAACAAAAGAGATAGCCCCACAAAATGAGGGTGGGGGAAGGGGCTGCACAGATTGCTTTAAAGGAGAAATCAGAAGGAAAAGGCCTGAGAGAGGAAGGGCTGGGTGGAGAGGAAGGGGAGGGAAGAGGGAAAAACAAACTGCCTTCCCCCTCCATCCTGAGGCCTGGAGACTGAGATAAGGAAAAAAAGAAGAGGTAGGAAATGGGGAGCAAGAACCTGTGTCAAGGTGAGGCTCAAACAAGTTTGGGAGGAGAGTACCCAGGCCCGCTCCCAGATACTCAGGTTCCAGATTTCTATTCTTTCTATTTGTTATTCAAATCTGGGGCCAGAATAGTCCTTGAGAGGGAAATGGGAAGGCAGAAAGGAGATATACCAGAGAGATGTAAACTAGGAAAGAACGATTTGGGAAGCACTGGAACCATAAAACCATTTAACATTAAAGCTGGAAAGGTTCTCCAAAACCTAGTTCAATCTTCTCCTTTTATGGGTGGAAAAACATCCAGAGCTGACACATTGTTAATGTGAGAGCGGGGTCTGGAATGCAGATAGATGCCCCAAGATAGATACAGATTGCCAGGCAGGGAGTGAGATGGACCAGGGCTGAGATGGTGCAAGGGGGTGAGGGGGACACAGCTGGCCGGGAAGATTCCCTGGGCTCTTGGCCCCAGCAGCTATTATTGCTTTGGGGTAAGTGCTCTAGAAAACAACTGGCACCACGAGTTGATCCCAAAGGCCCTTGCTGAACCCGTGGGCCTGATTCTGGTCCCCAGGTGCCCCTATGACTGCTTGGCTCTAACCCCCACCTCCAGCTTTTGCCACGACTTACTCAGCAGAGATCTGGCTGACCAGCTCGAAGGAGCCAAACCCAGCAGCTGCAAAACTTTCTTCGTATCTTCCCATCTTGATGGCTCGAAGCCACTCACCCACAGAGCCAAAAGCTGAATAGTGAGGCTGTCGCTGATCCAGGAGTGGGTGTGAGGCCCTGGGAGGCAAGGATAGGAAAGATGTACTGAGTACCAGGGCTGTGTAGGGTGGGGACACTGAGCCCAGCCTTGGAGAGGCAGATGGGGACAATCCCACACCAAAGGGACAGACACTTTTTGGGGGGAAGGCAAGTTCTCAGGGGGATGACCAAGTGCAGGAAGGAGGGCCCAGTCTCAGGGGTCCTCACCCGCCGTTTTCCCTGGCTACGATTTTGAGGCTGGCAGGGTTCCGGATCATCTTGTCAAGGGCGCTAACCACCTGGGGGAAGCGGGGCCGTGCATTCCTGTCCTTCTGCCAACAGTCCAGCATGAGCTGATGTAGGGAGGTGGGGCAGTCTGGGGGAGGGGGCAGCCGGTAGTCCTGTTCAATGGCATTGATCACCTGGAATGACAGAAGCAATGGATGAGGATGTCCAGGGAGAATGAGGATGCCAAAGGGCCCCAGAGAAATGGCAACTTTGCAGATGCCAGGATGGGTGCTACAGCCCCTCACTGCGGCAAATTTGGAGGTCTTCCTAGCCGGGGCTGAGGCTGGCTGTAGCTCAATGCCCCAGCAGCTTCTTGGGCTCTGATCCAGATGTGTAACCTCCCAATCCTGCCCTCTATCCCTGTGTCCTTCTGTGACTAGACATGTTGTATCAAACTCTTGGGTACAAAGATCAACACTGTGCCACCTTCATCATCTCAAGCAGTGATGAGCTCTCATGGAACCCTACCCTTACCCCACATCCCAGGTGAGGCTATTTCAAGAAAGCTTGGTAGGGCTGTGGGACACTTACATCCTGATTGCTCATATCCCAGTATGGCCGTTCTCCAAATGACATGACCTCCCACATCACAATACCATAGCTCCAGGCATCACTGGCAGATGTGAACTTCCTGAAAGCAATGGCCTCAGGGGCTGTCCATCGGATTGGAATCTTTCCTCCCTACAGATGAAGAAAGTAAAGATGAACTGAGGATCTCACAAGACCCAGGAACTCTGCTCCCAGCCTTCTCTTTTCCTCCTAACTCAGGCCTCCTTTCTTTCTGGGGCCCAAGCACTCAGCTCTCCAATTCTTTTCCTCGACACCTGAAAGTTGGGTTCCCAGAGCTGACCACCCAATCCGTGGTCTGCTCCTACATCCTGTCCCTAGATCAGAGCTGTCAACCCCCCAGCCTCCCACCTTTCCAACCTTTCCTTTCCACCTGGCCGTAAGAACCTAGTTCCTATGTCAGTTCCCCAGCCTCACCAGAGAGCTTGTGTAGGTAGGGTCAGAAGAGTTCTCCTCCAGGAATCGGGAAAGGCCAAAGTCAGAAACCTTGCAGACAAGGTTGCTATTGACCAGGATGTTGCGGGCAGCCAGGTCTCGGTGGACGTAGCTCATTTCAGCAAGGTACCGCATGCCTGAGGCAATGCCCCGTAACATGCCCACCAACTGGATGACAGTGAACTGTCCGTCATTCAGCTGGAGACCAGAAAAGGGAGAGGGGCATAGTTAGGACAGCTCACCCTCCATTCTCCCATCCTTCCACATTCTAAACTGTATCTGGCACTTTCAGACCCATCTCACACTCACCTGTAAAGCAGGTCTACAGACTTTCCAGGTAAACTCTCCTCTTTTATCTTACCCCGAGTTCTCTGAGCTCTTACTGCGCTATCATGACATAATGCAATACTTATAAGTGGTTCCTATTTCAAATATATGCATTCGTTCTCTGTTAATTTGATTGTAAGAAGAGATTTAAATTTTTTCTTCCATTTAACCTAATATGGTGCTTTATATCTGGGAAATACTTAACAAATGCTTTTGATTTAATATGTTCTTTTTATTTATCAGCAACAGAGTTATGACAACAGTGTTCTCTGCACTGTCTACAGGTAGACACCCATTTGTGCTGATCTAGCCAAAATCCCACTCAGCCCTCTTGGACCAACTGAGAGAACAGTGAAGAATTAGGATATGATCAGCGACCACAGTGCCAAAACCAAGGTCTAAATCCCAACCTTGGCCTTTATAGTTTGCTCTTACCGGGTAAGCCAACCAGTTATAGATGGTTAACTAATCCCATCTTCTAGATTCAGCTAGCATGCAGGGAACCCTTGGCATCTCTGCAGGGCCAGGAACAGAGTCCAGAAAATGAATTCTGAATCCATCTTCCAAGCCTACACTTATCCCAGACCTCAAATCACAGTTCATGGAAACACCTCTTGCCAGATACTCAGGGTATAGACCTCAGAGCCTCCATGATTCCTTCCTTTCTTTTCCTCACCTGCCACTTATAATCCATCAGCAAGTTCTACTGGCCCTGCTTCCAAAACCTATCCCAAATCCAACCATTTCTCTGCACCTCACTGCAACCCTAACAACCTGAATGATTTCAAGTCTCCTCATTGGTTTCCTTTTGTTCTTGCTCCCCAGCACCCACCAAAGGAATCTCCTGAACCACCTCACACTCCTACTAAAATCCCTCCAAAGGCTTCCCCTGGAACTTCCAATCAAACTCAAATTCTGGACAAAGGCCACAAGGCCTGGCCACCATCTACATCAGGGTACACCATGGGTCCTCTGCTCCCTGGGTTTAGCCTCACCGGCCTTTCTGCTTCTTGAACCTGCTGAGTTCCTGCCCACTCTGGTCTCTACTCTCTGCCCTCAACACACTTCTCCTCCACCATCTTTTCAAGGCTGGCTCTTTCCAATCTACTCAAATGTCATCTCTTGTAAAATAGACCCCCTTTCCCCTTCCTGCTACTAGATCTCAGTCTGGTACCAATGGAACAGACTCCCGTACCCACAGGGAGGGTCGGGCCATCATCACACTATTCCAGGTCAACCTTAGCATCACTCATGGTGGGAGCCGGATGGCCTGTGTCTCCTCATGGGGTGTTAACTTCACAGCACCCCCAATATAGGCTGGCCAACTAGGTTTACTTTTGAACATGTCACAATATTATACATAGCTTCTCTTATAGGAAATACAGAGAAATGAGCTAAATGACCCCACAGAGAAGAATCTGATAAATCCACAAGATGAGATAACCAAGGGAACAAATAGCCCAGTTCTTCAACATGCCATGGTCATGACAAGGGACTGTCCTGGATTTAGAAGAGGCTCAAAAACAATAACCACCAGGACAATGCTTGATCACAAAACTGCACGATGGTTTGGATAAACCAACAGTAAGGGACATTAAGGGGACAACCGGGGAAATGTGGATATTAGAGGATACCAGAGTTGTTGTAACTTTATTAAATGCAATATTATTTTGTTATGTAGGAAAATGTTTTGAATTTTTAAAAAAAAGCACTGTGAAGTTAAAAGAATAATAATTCAATAAAACCTGTTAAAGTGACAAAAATAAGCTATTCCCCATCATCTCTAGCCATTATTCCATGACCTTATTTATTTTTCACATCTGAAACTACCTGTTTACTTTTTAGAAAAGCTTATTTACTTGTTAATTTTCAGTCTCCCCCATTACACTATCAGTTTCCCAAGAGTAGAGATGTTCATGGCTTTATTCCTGAGGCCTAAGACAGTGGCTGGTGCTCAAGAGGAACTGAGAAAATTTTGTCAAAAAGACAAATGATGATCCCTTATATACTAGGGTCAACTGCCTCACAGACAAGCCAATTCCACCTATGGCCTAAGGAAGAGGCATTCCCAAAGGCTCAACCTTTCCTGAAGGGAGAATGAAGGGCAGGGGGCAAATGATGTGGGATGCACCATCTGTCCTGGGTTCTGAACTCCTTGACTGCACTGGGGGTGCATGAGAGGATGCAGGAGGCTGGAAGGAGCGGAACTCACCCGCAAGAAGGAGTCCAGGGCACCATTCTCCATGAACTCAGTGAGGATCATGACAGGCACGCTGTTGGTGACCACGCCCTCCAATCGGATGATGTTGGGGTGCTCAAACTGGCCCATGATGGAGGCCTCACTCAGGAACTCCCGCCGCTGCCGCTCCGTGTAACCACCCTTCAGGGTCTTGATGGCCACACAGCTCTCCTTCTTCCCTGGGGCCTTGAGTCGCCCCCGGCACACCTCTCCAAACTCGCCTTTAGAAAGGATGCAAAGGGTCAGCTCTCCTTGGCTTGATCTGGCCTTGCCTTCCCTCCCTATCCCATTCTCCTCTGGGGTAACCAGGCATCTTTCCTCTCACCTGCGCCAATCACCTCTTCAATCTTGACATAAGAGACATCGATCTCTTTTGCGAATTCCCTCACAGCCTCATTAGGGTCTTCGTAAGTGAAAGGGTCAATGTAGACCTTAGTACCTGAGGAATCATGCAGGGCCCGTTAGCAGAGTAACTTCCCCTGCACTCAGAAGCCCTTAGCTCACAGCCTTGGCTCACATCCTTGCCCCAGCCCTGTTTCCTTCAGGATAGGCCTACCCACCGTGCCCGATGAGATACTGTCCATGTTTGTCTGAATATTCAGCTTCTCTTCCACTGCTCTGCTTCCTATAGACAATGGGGAAGAAAAGGTAAACTGAGTCACTTATATGTTCCCAAAGAGACAGGATGGAAGAGAGAAGCAGGGACCAGAGAAGATTCAAAGTGGAAATGGGCTCCTGGGACATTGAGGGATGCTTGCCCTGGAGCAAGAGGGCAGGTGGCCATCTAAAGGGGTTTCACAGGGGCCTGTAGGTGCACCGAGCCCTCACCTGAGGCAGAGAACAGCGATGATGATGACCACCAGGACCAGCACCACGCCCACGACCGCAGTGCCTGCAATCAGAGCCAGCTGCTCCCGCCAACTCTCATTCTCTGGGGTAGAAAAAACATGATCAGGAGAACCTGATGACCCCTGGGGGCCCTGCACCAGCCTTATGAATGTGAGCTGTGGTTCCCCTGAGAAAAGTGTGGCAGGTGGAGTAGGACGAAGGAGAGGCAGGTTTTGGGAAGCACAGTTTTTCAAACTGCTTTCTACAGGCCTGTGGGTCCCTCCAGAGCCCCCCAGAAAAAGGAATAAAGTTTCCCAGCCTTATTACTGCTAGAGAGGGTTGGATTTTGTTCTGTTATAAATACTGGTGACCACAAAAAGTCTCATGTGAATGAAAGTTTCCAAAGGCTAAATAAAAATGAAAGGGTTTATAGCCCCAAAGTGGAAACAACTCCAAGGTTCAGTGGTGGATAAATAAAACATGCTATGGCCATACAATGAAACATTTTTCAGCTATAAAAGAAATGAATACATGCTACATGCTAAAACTGGATGAACCTTGAAAACATTAGATCAAGTGAAAGAAGCCAGTCACAAAAGACTTATTGTATGATTGATTCCATTTGTATGAAATGTCTGGAATAGGCAAATTCATAGACAGGAAGTAGATTCGTTTTTGACAGGGGCTGGGGGGTGATGGAAGGGGTATAAGGTCTCTTTTGGGGGTGCTGAAATGTTCTAGAATTAACTGTGGTGATGGTTGTACAACTCCATGACTACACTAAAAGCCAATAAAATGTACACTTTAAATAGGTGAACTACATGGTATATAAATCATATCTCAAAACTTTAAAAAAGTTTTAAAGTTTAGAAAACCACTGGGCCAGCATATTACAACTAAGAGGTGTCACCTCATTTAATCCTTGGAGCCCCATGAGAGACACCTCATATTTCCTTTTTTTTTTTGATGAGAAAGCTGGGGCTCAGGGGTCACGTTTTTGCTAAAGGTCACACGGCTAGCTGAAAGGCCGCTGAGCGGGTCTTCACACCCAGCTGTTGGTTTGGGTTTCTATGCTCTCCTCACCAGGCCAAAGTGCCTTTAAGGTGAAAGAGGAACACGGGGGTATGACTTTGAGGGTCCTTCTGCGGCAGCACCCCCGCCCATGCCCTGCTCCCCAGGCTCACCATCTAGCTGAGTCTGGCTATGATGCTCCTGGCCGAAGGGTCCATAGCCAGCCTCAGAGCGCGCCCGCACCTGGACCAGGTAGCTGGCTCCTCGCTTCAGCCCCCGTAGCTCTGCCCGGTTTTCTGATGTCTTCAGGAACCGCACACTGCTAGGGCCTTCTGCACCCTGTCCAGGAGCAGGAGGGGCTGGACGTAAGTTCAGGTTCCCAATTTCTGATGTTCTTCCCACCTCTCCCTGCCCCGCCCCCCCCCCCCCCACCCCATCACTAGCATCTTGGGCCTGCTGCATAGCAGGTGAGGTCTTGTGCTCACTTACATGCACTGGGTCAAGTGTTTTGCATTAATTTTCTCATTTAATCCCTGCAGCAATTCTGTGGGTTTAGCACCATTATCACAACTATTTTACAGATGAGGATACTGAGCTCAGAGATGCCAAAGGGCTAGTTGAAGGTCACTCAGCTAGTTAAGTAGCAGAGCTGAAATTCAAGAGCCTGCAATTCAGGCGTCCTGCCCTGGGGGCAGGTCCCACTGCCCATCCCTACCCTCGGGACAGGGCCTGGTCTCACCTTCTCATGGTACTTGACCTCATAGTCCAGCACTGCTCCACTGTGTGCTTGAGGGACCGCCCAAGCCAGGCTCAAGCTGCTGGGTGATGACCGTGTCACCCGGATGTCAGACACTGGGGGCGGCACTGAGAGAGATGGGACACGTTGGGGCTCTGCCACATGGCAGGTCTGTCCCTTACCTTTCCCAGTTCTTCTGTTGGCTATACTTGTCTCGGTCTTCCAGCCGTTTCAAGAATTCCTCCAGGCTCTCTCTGCCCCATCCTCAACTCTCCAGACTACTTTTGAATCTTTTTAACTATCTTTCTGCCTTTTTCCACCAAAGCCTGACTCTCCGTACCTCCTAGGGACCCCACTCCACAGCCTCTGCCTTTATTTTCCGTTAGGCCTCACTGACCTCTCCCACCAACATCTCTCCCATCCGATCACAGGCTGTCCCCAGCCCTCAGTCTCACCTTCACGGTCAGTGGTGACATTCACAGCCTCAAATGAGACTGGCCCGCTGGCTAAGGAGGATACCCCATTTAAAGCAGTGACCTCGAAGGTATAGGTGAAGTCAGGACGAAGCCCACGAATTGCCACCCAGGACTCCACCAGGTCCCGGGGGCCAGGGTCGAAAGTCAGGTCTCCTCCGCAGGGTGTGCAGGAACCCCCAGGACGGCACTCCCGGCAGCGAAGTGCGTAGGTGAGGTCCTCCCGGCCACCTGACTCAAGCGGGGCACTCCACTCCAGGCGCAGGGAGGAGCCGTTCAGGCGGGGAACTACGCTTCTCGGAGCTGATGGAGGGGCTGAGGGAGACCAGGGAGTCAGACAGAGGCTAAGCAGATTCGAGGGGTGGGCAGTGGGACAGATAAGCAGCCACGATGACTTGGCTGGGCACCAGCGGGCCAGGGTCAAGAGAAGGAAGGCCTGGGAGGATGGGGGCTAAGGTGGGGATCCACCTGAGGGGTCACTGGTCACTTACTCGTGCAGGGTGCACTCCGAGGGTCTGTGCGGGCCCGGAAATACCCGACGCGGCATTGGCAGATAGGCGAGCCAATGGTGTTAGAGTGGCTGTTGGCTGGGCACGGCTGGCAGGGTCCCTCCCCAGACAAGGGCTTGAAGGTGCCCTGGGCACAGGCTGAGAAAGAGAAGACATTCACCAAAACATTCATCAAAAACAAGCAACTGCTCTTAAGGTTGCATGAAGTGCACAGGGGGGAAAACAGGGCAGAAGGAGCTCAGAAACCTCACCTCTAAGAGGACGAGACCTCCAGATTAGGGATTAACCCTGAACCTCACTGCCCCACAGATCCCTGCTCAGAATGACTTTAAATGCACACCACAAAACATACAGGATTACAAAGGAAACCAGATTAAAATATGAAGAAAAATTTGTGACATAGAAACTCATGCATTTCTTTATTAGCAAGATATAGCAGCTGATCTAACAGCCACCATAATACCGACATGGTGAGGAACAAACACAGCATTTGACATTCTTACTTCATCTATTATAATGTGAAAATACCCAGGAATAGACAAAATGAAGACCCTGATGCCTTTGTCCTCTAAGTCTAACAAGGTCCCCCACACCTGAGGACAGTCCTGCCTCCCTGCAGTCTCCCGTGTCCTGAAAAGAGCGGACGTAGTTAGGAGGAAGAGTGTGGAAGTGACGAAGGGCTCAGAACTCATGCTGGGGGGTAGGAGGAGGGAGGAGGGATGAAAACAGGAGCAAGAGCTCCAGGAACCGAGTGCCCAGAATAGCAAAGAATGTTCGAAATAGAAATTTAAGAAGTGGGTCCAAGAGCAGGGTATGGGACCTTCCGACATGGATGGCCAATGCTCTATCAGGGACATGCCAGCCCTCACCTCGGCACCTGGTATTCCCCTCGGCAGCCTCAAACCCAGGAGTACAGCTGCAGCCAGTTACTGGCTGTTCGGCCCACTGTCCATCCTCCCGGCAGTAGAGGCTGGGACTGGGGCCAGGAGCAGGGACGGCATCGGCCACGCAGCTTCCTGCCACAGGTACCACAAGTTCCCGAGGAACAGTCTCCGGGAAGCGGGTGAGGTTCACGGTCAGCTGGGCACACTTTTTGTAGAAGAGGTGCAGGGACAGCAGGGCCATGCAGGCGCCCTGGTCCTGGAAAGCCAGGTAGAAGCCGGCCTTGGTGAGTGGGCCCAGACGCAAAGTCTTGACATTCACCTTCCCGGTTGCCTCAGCCCCAGGGCGCTTTCGGGTCAGGTGCTCAGCAGCCACTGTGTCCACCTGCCAGGTTGGAGAAGAGACTCACTGCCGCTGTCCTCCACTCCCTAAGGACCCAGTAGACTGTCTTCTTCTACCTAGCTCGCCTTCTCCCTGACCTCCTGGGTTCCTGTTCCAGAACCTTCTCTCCACCTACACTGGTCCTGAAAGCTCCAACATTGTCCATGAATACTTGCTGTGCTCCTACTATGTGTCTAGCCTCTGCCCTGCACACCCTTTCCGTTCATTCACTCGTCCTACAAATATTTATCAATATCTACTCTATGCCAGGCCCTGAATTCAGTGCTAAGGAAACAGAAATGAAAGAAAACACAGACAAGTTATAAAGTATGATGAGTGTTATCACTGGTGGGACATCTCAGCAAAGGCATTCCAGAGGAGACCTTGCAGCTGGAACTTAGAAGAGTAGTAGAAGAGGGAGAGAGAAGGGATTCCAGGGTGAATGGTAGTAGGAGAAAGGAGGAAGTGTAAGGTGGCCCAAGTACAGTGGAGTAGAGTGATGGAGAAGACTCCCCCTGGGCGCCAGGGGGGCAGCCCAACTGCATGCTGCTGTTCCACCTAGCAGACTACCTTCTTCCTTCCTCAGACCTGAGGCTCCTGCTTTCAGCATCCAGTACCCTGGCCCTTGGAAGTTCACCTCCATTGCCTCTAGACCACAGGACTGCCCCAGCCCCTGGAGCCTGGGTACCTTGATGTACGGGTTCTCCATCCAGGCTGGTGTGAGGGCTGTGGCCGTGTCAGTGTCGCTCTCGAAGTAAAAGACCGTAAAGGTCTCCTTGCAGGAGCGCCCGGCCCGGGGCAGGGACAGGCACTCCAGCATGGTGAAGCGCAATGTGGCGTATACGTGGACAGCGCCTTGCCGCGGGACCCAGCCTGTACGCAGCCAGTGGGCCAGGCCTGGGGCCCGCTGCATGTCACACACCTCATAAGTCCGAACGCTGTGCTGCTCTTCATCCAGGCCACTCAGCTCTTCCCACTGTGGGGAGAAGAGGATCAGTGTGGGGGCTGCTGAAGGGGTTGAAGGTCAGTGGGAGGGTATTTGTCATAAAACAGGAGGGACTAAGGAAGGAGACTTCTGAGAGCAAGAGCTCAGAGCATACTTGTTCCCACTGCTGTGATCTAAGGGGCAGTTAAGCAGTTCAGCACTGGTGCCCCTCGTCCCTTCTCCCTCAGTTTCCCTCCTGAACCCCAGCTCCTGGGCCCAGCTCTTACCTGCCCCTCCACCTGAGGGAATGTTACCCACTTCAGATCAGCAGTTTCCAGTTTTGTGTTTAGTAGGGTCTCTAAGACAGACAGACAGACAGACAGATAGACACAGAGTCAATCAATGCTTGGGGGAGACATCAGGTAGACCAGATCCCTAGGAACAGAGACAGGGAAGTCCTCTTAGCTCTAAATTGGAGTTAAGCAGACAGAGAAGAGGGGAGAAGGAGAGTGAACCCTGGCCTCAGCTCCCACCATTTTTCGCCTCTTTTTCTGAATGCCAACCCCACCCTTAACAGCTGGCAGGCTTGAGCTGCCCTCTCGGGACTCCTAGATGAAGGCCTCCGTGAATCAATGTGCCCTGGAGGAGAGGGGGAGCCAGGCAAACAGCTTAGAAAGGATTAAACTAGAACCCTGACCCTGTGGTGAGTAAAGGGCTGATGGCATGAAGACACTCCTCCCTACAGGGCCTGGCTCAGACTCCACTTCCCCAATCTCGAAGTTGTTGCCTCCCTCCCCACAACTCTACTCTTCCAAATCCTCACTTGCCTTTTGGGACACAACAGTTCAGGTCCTTCAGATCCTGGAATGTGGTGCTCAGCTCCTGAGGCCCAATTCTGATCCTCCCTCTCAGCTACCCACCCCTCCCGGGCTCACTGCTGTCAGAGGAGTAAATGCTGGAGGCCTGGACACTTGGGTTCCTTCCCGCCCTGGCTCCTGAGAGCAGAGGCCTCACATCTGGATTTGGTTATGGGAAGGAAAAGGGGAGGAGACTTTAAGGGGTGTGTGTGTGTGTGTGTGTGTGTGTGTGTGTGTGTGTGTGTGTGTGAACACACCTGGCTCTGCTTGGCCTAGGGGAGGGACCTCAGGGGAAGGGCAAGGCTCAGGAGGAAGTGGGGGATTAGAGGAAACTGCAAAGGCCCTGGCAGTGGAGGGTGGAGGGAGAGGAGAATCCCCTTGGAGGCCAGGGCAAGGTGGAGGGCCTTAAGGCCTGCCCTGGGAGGAAGAGAGTGGGGGCCCCTAAGTGAGCCAGCAGCATACCTGGGACCAGGCCCCCCTCTTCCCGTGGGGGCTGCAGAAGAGAAGGAAAGAGAGGTGAGTGGGGCAGCGTCCTCCCGGGGAACAAGTGATGTCTATAGAGGCAAAGGTGTGCGGTGGGAGGGGCCTGGCCTGTCCTAGGTGAAGCCCTAGCCCCCACGGGTGGCAGGAGACAGCCCAGCATGCTGGGGACAGGATGCCCGGGTTCTGGGAAGGGGGTGGATAGAGGCTGCCGTCTCCACCCTCCATTGTTCCAGCCTGGATAGTGTTTTCCTGTCTCCAATTTACACACTGTCTGTTTCAGGGCAGTCCCCTATGCGGAGCGGCTCACTTTCTCTCACCCTATCTTGGTCTCTCCTCCTCTAGCTTTCTTTGATCTGTCAGCTCCCTTGCCTCTCAGCTCTCTCCCCAGCTCTGTCTACCTCCATTTCTCTTTCTGACTGTCTCTCTCCTCCCTTTTGTCTCCTACCTTTCGCCTTCACTGGGGCACATGACCTTAGATAAATTATTTAACCCTTCCAAGCCTCAGGCTCCTCATCTGTAAAATGGGACAATTCCTCCCACTCCCAGGGCTGTGGAAACCAAAGCTCTCAGTAAGGGCCCGAGGCTTGGAAAGCACTTTGTTAACAGGAATAAGTAGTGATTCCTTCTTCATTTTTGCGTATTTCTTTCCCTCTCACGCCACTTTGGCCTAGTGGGTTTTCTCTCGGCTCTGCTTTCCTTTCTCACTCCTACAGTTCTTTCTCCTTTTTTCTCTGAGCTAGGCCAGTCTCCCCTCTCCCCACACCCAGCCTTTGATCCCCAGCACGGAGCAGCACTGCCCAGCCTGGGGGAGAGGGGTTTCTAACTGCCTTTGATTCCTCCTCCTCAGCAGCCCCCCAAAGATCCCTCCCCAGAGACCCCTTTGATTTCAGGCAGTGAAGAGGGGGAAGGAGGCAGTTCATTGAAAGGAGATTAGGGCTGTTAGGAGGAGGGTTTATAGGGCCCTTGGTTCCCCCTCTAGGGGGTAAGGAGAGGGATGAGACTAATGGATGAAGGAACGTTTGGCGGGGGGTATGGAAAAATTAGAAATTTAGAGACTAGGAGGTGGTGTTAGGCTGAGTTAGGGCGGCACAGGGCCTGCACAGGTCAGTTTCTGCTGGCCTGTAAGGTCGGAGGAAAGCCAGTTTGTCTCGGACTTGGGCAGGGCTGGGGTCTAAAGAGCATTTAAAGGGTTGGGGTGCAGCCTGGGGAAATCAGGAAGAGGGCTTCGCTGTTGCAGGGGCAGTGACTTTGGAAGAGATCTGGGGATTTGAAATGTGAGTGACACAAGGTGGCCATCCTAACAGAGGTGTGTGGAATTGCAAGATAAAGGTGTGAGTACTAAGGAATGAGGGGTGGGGGCAGTTTATGGCCTAGCACAAAGTTCTGCCTCGTCTGTAGTTGTTCCTCCAGAAAGTTTCCTCTTTTCTGTTTGGTGGAGATGGGAAGAAGGACAGAAACTCTGGCGTTTTGAAGATTGGAGTAGGGAGAAAAGGAGAGGATGCCGAGGGCGTCTGGAGTCAGGAGTGAGAGTCTGGGGAGCTGGGGCAGGGGAACGTCCCGGGACGGAGCCCGACTCCATCTCTCTCCCAAACAAAAGAAAACTCCAGTCCCTGCCGGGCCGCCTCCTCCCCGCCCCCCCCACCCGGCCTAACACTATTGGTTCGATAAGTTCTGGGCTGGGGTGCCGCTGGAAGGGTAGAGGGAGGTCGGCCCATCCACTCCGAGGCCCAATTCTGGGGACCAAGAGCGGCGGGATACCACCAAGGAAACTCACCTTCTAAAGCGGCTGCGAGCGAAGCCCAGCAGAGAAGAGTCCGGAGCTCCATGGCGCCGCCTTGCTCCGGTTAGATTCGATCTGAGTTTGGGGGGCGCTAGCCCCCCCAGGTCTGAACCCCTCCGACTGGGTAGACGCCGATTCCCCGCGTGGGACTCTCGGTTCGGGCCTCAGCGCTGGCCCATGCGGGCGCGCCCGGCACCGGGCAGCAGTGCTCAGGTGTGGCCCCGCGTCCTAGTAGCGCGCGAGGGCGGGAGGACTGGGGACGTCCTTGCAGGGGTCGCGTCGGGCGGGCGCAGAGCGAGACGTGGCCGGAGTGTGGGTCCCCTGGGGCCTCGGGGTCTCGGGGTCTCGCCCCGGCTGGGGGTGGGCCTGCCGCGCGCGGTCTCCACCCCCTCCCTGGACTGGCGCTGCTCGCGCCGCGGGTCCGAGTGCGCTCTGCTCCGGCGGGGAGGGTGGAAGCCGGAGCCGGGACAGAGCAAGAGGGAGGGAGACTTCGGAGCTGGGCCGGAGGCTGGGGCTGGGCGGGGCTAGGACTGGGCTGCGCAGCGCCTGGCCTGAGAGGGAGGGGCGCGCGGGGGGCGGTGGTAGCCGCCCCCCAGCCTGGGCTCCGTCAGGAGGTCGGGGCGCGCTGATTGGAGTGCGCGCTGCTGAATAATTCATGAGGGAAGCGGAGCTGAGCGCCAAGTGGAGGAGGTCGGGAAGTTGGGAGAAAGTTTGGAGAAGGAGAGGCATCAGGCACGGAACTCACCTACCGCCGAGACGTGCACAGTGGCTGTTCGCCCTGGCCAGGACCGCGGGTGTCCGGGCCAGGGCGCGGGGATCCCCGGCGCAGGCCCGAACCCGGCATACACTAGGGAGCAGAGAAGCACACTCAGTAGCGCCGGGGGCCGCATGGAAGTGCACATGATCCTCTTTAGGACTTTGGATTCTTCTGGGTGCGACCCCCTACTTGGCGCAGAGGACAGTGTTTTGGGGAAGCTTTAGAGGATGGAGGGTGACCAAGCGATCCCCGAGGCAGTGATCTCAGCTTAGATAACCCTAGAGCGAATGTTCACACAATCACTCAACAAAATATTAAGTATGGAGGACCTCCCATGTTCGCAGCTTGGCGCTGAAAAATGTGGGAAGAGAGTGAGACAACTGGGTTGAGATGGGGAATATAGAAAAGTATAGGAAGCAGGGGTAAGTAAAAGATAGTTGTGAGAGAGAGAGAGAGAGAGAGAGAGAGAGAGAGAGAGAGAGAGAGAGAGAGAGAGAGAGTGTCAGTCCGGATGGATTCCCAAATCACCGTCCTCATTCTCACTGTCGCGTTTAGGAGGGCTCCGCGCCGCCCGCAGCCCTGACCTCTGCGGCTAGGGCTGGGGCCCAGGCTGCCGCTCTCTTCCTGAGGCTGTTTCCTGTCTGGCTCCTGGGGGCCCAAGGGATGGCTGGGAGAGTCCTTCCTCTGATTGCCACCACCACCACCAACAACCACTCCCATCCCATCAGTTATAAGGGAGGGTCCGGGAAAGCAACCCGCTTCTATGTCAGGGTACATAGCGGAGGTCATGGGGTGAATGGAGGGTTCTGCAAGAGTCCTCCAGTGGAAGAGCTGGGAGGAAAGGGCTGAGACTCAAAGCATTTGAGGAGGACAGAGTCTGGAGGAGTTGAGCCAATGGAGAGGGAAGGAGTCCCTGATGCCTGGGGGACTGCCAAGCGCCTCTAACCCCCTAGAGAGGACAGCCAGGCTGCAGTGACCTCTTGTCCCTGTTCACTTATCTTCCTGCCACAAAGTGGTTCTCCCCACACCCCTGCCCTTCCACGCTGCCCTGCCTGAGTTCTGCTCTGGATGGGGGTGGGGGGGTCACAGAGGGCAGGAAACAGCCGACTTGGCTGGAGCCAGGCAGACCAGGCAGGGGCTGGGAATACCCTTCCTCTCTCCCTGATCCGAGTCGTCTCCCTTCTCTTATTCAGCTTCTCTTCCAGGTTACATCCCACCTCCCTTTCCCTGCATTTGTTTTGCACTCAGATTCTCTCCTCTAAAACTATCTCTGTTGTTTCCTGGGCTCTGCTTGAATTTCTCATTTAGTGGTGGTGATGGGGGGGGTGCATCATTATAGATGAATCATAATTCATCATATGGGGTGGAGGGGTACATGGCCTGAATGGCAGAGAGAGACCCAGATACACAGAGAAATCAGGTAGAGTGGAATAAGACACTGATAAGACAGTGGGGTAAAATAGTGTAATAGCTCACTGCAGATTTGAACCCTATATTTCTGACCCTTGAGGACCAGACTACCCTCAGCTAGAGAGAAGAAAGCATCTTCGGTGAGAAAATACCCAATAGATCCCATATCATTGAGTCCACATATCCCACCCCCACCTCTTCCAGCATATAATCCGTTTCCTAGTACATAGTGTATACTAATAAAAGAATGAATAAAATGAAACCTTTATTGAGCATCTACTATGTGCTGGGTAATCACTGTGCTAGTTTGCAAGATTTGTAAAACATGGCTCCTGGCCTCAAAGATTATAAACTGGTGGAAATCCCATTTCTTCTTTCCATGGAGATGATAGCTGAGATTTTCACTCCAATACTCAGGAATCACCTATCTATCCTGTAGATGTGAGGTCATTTCCTATACCCTCTGACCACCCAGGACCACTTCCTAGGCAAGTCAATGCAGTATCTACTGAATTACATTACACAGGTGAGCATCCATGTCACTATTTGGATTGGCCCAAATAAATCTCAGGTCTTCCTTTCCTCATTATTAGAACACTTAGGGCATTTCACCGTCCTCCCACTCCAAATATTTGGCTGTCACCCTGTCCCCTGCCCGTGATCACTATGCTGCTATCCCTCATTGCCATGGCAGTACCCATGTGGAGCACCCCCTAAACTGCTGGCAGGGTTTTCTTTTTGCTTATCTACATCGTAACAGTTGTTTAGAGCAGTCTTGGAGTTAGGACTTTTCCTATATGTACTAAACAAACAACAAATCATCTCTTTTCACATTAATTGTAGAAATTATCACTCCTCTTCCCATATCTCAGCCCACCTAACCCTGTTGAGTCTAAAGTTAAGTTTACCTGGAAGCTCAGAAGTTTACACTTGTGTACCCCTCACCTGCCTGACTCCTCCTACCCCCCTGGTTAATGAGTGCCGTAGATTTAAACAGTTTTTAAAGTGAGTCACAACTTGTGAACATTTGAAATGGCCTGGAATCTTACAGCTCTTGCAGGAAAGGAATTTGATAGAAGTTTTAACTTTACAAATAATGAGTTGTAAAGCCAAAAGAAACTTTTATAAACTCTCAACAATGAAAGAAAAAAATTTCAATTGGCCATACTAAAGGGAAGACTGAGATATAGAAAGAATAGAAAATATAAATACAAAATTATCATATGAAGAGGTGGTCAAAGAGTAGACATGTAAGAAAAAGGTAGGACATGAAAATATTATAGAGGTGTATTGAGCACTTATTTACTACAAATCACTTTTATAACATGTATGGTATTTGTCACCTTAACATTTGCAACTTGTTGTGATTTCTCAATCTAAATAAACATTAATTTTTATACCTAATTTTGTATTCTAATTTTGTTTTTGTTTTCTTAATTAGTGTTCTCCAAATTGTATAAACTTCAAGATTCACAAAACCTGAATCCACACCTCATCTGATTACCACAAATCTTGCTGAACTAATCAAATACAAAATTGTAATAGACATGCACATAAAAACCTTTATTAATTTATTAGTGATTGTATATTTACTTGTACGTGGCCCTAAATTTCACGAAAGCAGTGCAACATATACTTAACATACACTGTAAGTCCAGTACAGATCTGGTCCATAGTAAATAGTCAGTAAATATTCATTAACTATTCTTTTTTTTGGTCCAAACACCATTATCTATAATGTGTATACAACACAGTATGGCCTCCCCGCAGCCCAATCAGAACTCGACATAAACATACAGTGAAAAATTTTTATATTTAGAATTAGCCAGCTGGACTCAGTTTAGATGATCCCAATTTTCTTGGCAACATCCAAAGCATCATAGTCAGGAGCCAGCTGAACATATGCCTTCTTCTCTCCATCAGGCCTGATCAGGGTGTTGACTTTGGCCACATCAACGTTGTATAGCTCCTTCACAGCCTGTTTGATCTGGTGCTTATTGGTCTTGACATCCACAATGAACACAAGTGTATCATTGTCTTCTATCGTCTTCATGGCTGACTCAGTAGTCAGGAGGAACTTAATGATAGTACAGTGGTCAAGCTTGTTTTTCTTGGGGGCGCTCTTCTGAAGATATTTGGGTTGCCTTTGGCCACAGTGTCTTGGGCCTTCAGAAGGTGGGTGACATGCATATCTTCTTCTTCTTCTTCTTCTTTCTTCTCCTTCTCCTCCTTCTCCTTCTCCTTCTCCTTCTCCTTCTCCTTCTCCTTCTCCTTCTCCTTCTCCTCCTCCTCCTCCTCCTTCTTCTTTTTTTTTTTTTTGTGGCTTTCAGCTCTGCTTTCTTTGCTTTCAAAGATTTTGCTTTGGCTTTGGCTTTGGGAGGGGCAAGGTCTTCCTTCTTTGCTTTCAGCGCCATCTTCTTGAAAAGCTCATTAACTATTCTTTATTGACTAGTCATTCTTTAATTTACTCAGCAATTATTTATTGAATATTTGGGACTGGACTGGGGACACAAAGTCATCCTCTGCCTTCCAGGACTTGACATCCCAGGGCTAGAACTAGCCATGAAACCGCTAATATAGGAGGCTATGTGTTGAGTATAAAAGGTGGCATACAGAGGGTCCTATGGGATCAAGTAGGAAGCACACCGAATCTAGCCTGCAAGATCAAGGTGAGCTTTCTGGAGAAGATAATGCTGTCTAAATGAGTCCTAGAGGAGACTGGCAGGAAAGGTTGCTTTAAAGGCAGAAGGAGGAGCAGATACCACAGCATGAACTTGTGAGATTGTCCCCAAGCTGCCAGAGTTAACAATGCCAGGATGTGCTGTGCAAAGACAGTGACAATGGATAATCTGGAGAGGAGCAATGGCCAGCCTTGGTCATTGCAAGACCAAGTGTGGGCTTGTCCTGAATACCTTGGGAGCCACCAAAGGGTTTTCAGCAAAGAAACAATATTGGTGGATTTGTCTAGAAAGATCCCACTTGTACGAGAATAGGTTGAAAAGGATCAAGACAGAAGGCAGAGAAACTAAATGCAGTTCTCCAAATGACAGGGAGGGCTCGAACACATGTCGTCCGTGTGTGTGTGGGGGGGGGTGGGGGTGTAGGGGGCGCAGGGTGTCTTGGGGGAAGATTCAAGAGATGTTAAAGAGCTAGAGTAGGCAGGACTTGGAACCTGGCTGTGGGGAGGTCAGGGAGACCGAAATCAAGCATGATTCAAGTTTCAGACTCCAGCAGCTAGGTAGGAACTAGTGAAACAGACCACAGGAAAGGAAGATGATGGGCATGTTGACTTTGAGATTCCTATGTACCATTCAGGTCTGGAGCTTAGAGACAGCTTTTTGGCTGGAGATGCAGGTTTGGGAGTTTTGGGCATATATAGTGATGGAAGCTGTGGGGCATGGGAATGGGATTATGGAGGAGACTATGGATTGGGAAGACAGGAAAACGTTACTATTTCACCCCTATTTTTTTTAAAGCGAACATTTAAATCATCATAAGAGCCTTGTTAGAGATGCAGGCTGGGCACTATTATGACATCCACTTTAAAGATGAGATAGGCTCAGAAGGTTAAGTGACCTGTCCAGTGCACTTACTAATAGTCAACATGTCAGCCTGACTCCACTGAGGTGCTCTTCCACTGCATTCAGCACCCATTACTGCCTTCTAGCTCCACCTCCAAGGCTTTTTCCTTCTTCTCTCACTTAGGCCAGGCAGAGGGCATTTCCCTCCCTCTGATTTGGAGTCTTTCTCTTGCAGAGCATATTCTTTCCACTAGTCATTAAAGGGGTGTGATTTGCCCCCTAACATTCACTAGAGCCTTGCCCATCCAGCCCCTAATCTTGGCACTGAGGATAGAGGAAGGAACCCTGAACGCTGATGGGATAGCAGGGGACTGAAACAGCTAGGACTAGGAGCAAGCATCAGTGGGAGCTGATAGGAGGGAGGGAAGGGGAAGGGCAGAGCTCACAACAGAGGCCAAGACTACCAGAAGGCAAGGAGGTGGAGAAAAGGGAGCAAAGAGTTTGGGGCCAGAGCTAAAAGGGTGAGGTTGGGGGTGGAGGGGTGGAAGGAGGGGAGATGTAGTGGGAGTTGCATTGTCCCAGCAATGGGAAGTCTTTTGTTTCTTCTCTTCCCTTGGCAGCCTGACAGGATATGAGGCCAAGCCCCGCCCCCCCCATGCCAGCATCTCCCCACCCGCTGGACCTGGCCCTTCTCTTACCATTGTGTCAT
Source organism: Pteropus vampyrus (assembly GCF_000151845.1). Lineage (NCBI taxonomy): Eukaryota > Metazoa > Chordata > Mammalia > Chiroptera > Pteropodidae > Pteropus > Pteropus vampyrus. Next base: position 3,413,846 of record NW_011888974.1, on the reverse strand, counting down.
TGACAGGAATGGGGCAGGAGCTTTGCCTCTAGGAGAGAATATAAGAAGGACTATTAATGGCTGGGGGCTAGGCTACCAGGGTCTTTAAGGGACAAGAAGCTCCCAGGTTGGTTCACGGATCTTGGCAGGGAAAGCTCTGTGCCTAGGGAGGAGCAGGAAGCCAGGCTTGGGTGGGGCCGGCACAGAGGGTAGCGGATCAGGCCAGGGGGTTGTAGGTTGGGCCCCAGAGGAGATGACGCAGGGCTTCAGGCATCTCCCAGCCCCCACCATTCCAGCCTCGGGGCCTGAGAGCTCACCTGAACCCATGTCTCCCCATCCCCTCCATTCTCTAAGGTTGACATTACTCCCACCAAAGCAGTAGGCATCTGGTAGTGCCCAGCGAACTCATGTGTCCTGCCTGGGCCCTCCATATCCATTTCTCTGGATTCCCTATCTCCCTGGGATCTAGGAGTCTGGCCTCACCGTGGTCTTCCAGGAACCCTGAAATTTCATCCCTCCCCTCTGCTCCCTCAGGCACAATTTGCTCCATCAGCTGTTCCAGCAGGAAGGGCACCCTGCTCAGCCTCGCCTCTCTTCCCGAGGCTTTTGTTTGCTGGGTCTGCAGGAAATTGTAGGGGCGGTGGTTAAGGGCTCATCTGCCCCTGGGGCCTGAGGGAGGGGGGTCTGGGCTCATTAGACTCAGTCCTGGGGAGCTCACAGCAGAGGAGGGTGGATCACCAGGGAATTAGCATTTAGGACCTGAACTTGGAGTGAGGCACCCCCCCACCTCCCTCTGAGGGGCAGGCTGGGGTGTGTTAGCAGCGGTCCCCAACCTTTTTGGCACCAGTGACCAGTGCACCTATGAAAATCTAATGCCTGATGATCTGAGGTGGAGCTGAGGCGGTGATGCTAGCACTGGGGAGCAGCTGCAAATACAGATGAAGCTTCGCTCACTCACCCGCCTCTCACCTTCTTCTGTGCGGCCTGGTTCTTAACAGTCCACAGACCGCATACCGGTCTGTGGGCGGGTTGGGGACACCTGTGTTAGGGGATCCCTAGAATGGACAGACACTTGGAAGACACCTAATATGACCTGGGAGCCAACACCTGGGGAGAAAAACCCAGCTACTGAATCCCACAACCTCATCCTGCACTCCTCGGATACTGGGGATCCCAATCAGTAGTGATGCAGCAAGGCAGGTCTGACCACACAACCTGAGGATTGGCTATCTGTTTTTTTCTTTAAAAAATGTTGGGGAAGAAAACCAGCTAGCCGACCCAGAATGTGCGCCTTCCCAGGACGCAACCGCAGAACAGGCACTGAGCGGGCGCTCTAGCGAGCTACTGGCGCCCTCTCGTTGGTTGCCCTCTCTCTGAGGCCTTTCCGGGCGCCGCCATCTTCCCTTCCCAGTAGGTGGGGCGGGGTCATTATCGTCATGTTAGGAGCAAGCCCCGGGTCCGCTGGGGTTCCTGCAGTCAGTCAAAGAATGGTTGTTAAGGGCTACTTAAGTGCCAGGGGCTGTTGGAAGAATCGGGAGCTACAGCAGCGAAGAAAACAAAAATTCCTATTTCGTGAGCTCATCTTTGTATTGGAAGGAGGCAGGCAATGAACAAGATAAACAAGTATACGACATATATTAGTGTTAAAGGCTTTAAGGAAAAAAAATAGGAAAGGGGATGAGAAGGAAAATGTGGCTCAATTTTAAATGGGGTTGGTGGAGAAGATTTCACTAAAGGTAATATTTGAATCTAGAAGACAAAGGAAGCTCTTGCTCTATGAACCACAGAGCTTTCTTGGCAACAGTCCAGGAGCAGATGAGCAGAGGTAGGAGATGGATGTAGATGCTGTAGGGCTTCAAGGGTAGGTTGGCCATATAATATCTAGACCACTCTGGGTCACGTCTAAGCAAAGGAAACGTTAATACATACGCCAAGGCAACAAACTGTTGTAGTAGGACTAGGGTCAGTGAATCAAGAGGTGAGTATGGTTACCCTATGAATAAGGGCCTTTGGCTTTTACTCTGAGGAAAATGGGAAACCATTGGAGAGTTTTGAAAAGAGTAGCATCATGAACTAATATTTGCTTTAATAGCATCTCTCCACTGCGCTGGTGAGAATAGACTGCAGGGGCAAGAGTAGAGTAGGAAACCAGTTAGGGGGCTAGTGCAATAATGTAGGTAAGAGATGATGGTGACTTAGACTAGGGTGGTAAGAGGTGGTTCGATACAGGTTATATTTTAAAAGTAGGGGCAAAGGAATTGCCGATGAATTGGATTTTGGAGGTAAGAAAGAGTATTCAAGTATAATCCCAATGTTTTTCACCTAAGCAACTGAGAAAGTGGATCACAAGAGGAGTTGGTTGTGGGGGTAAGGTTAGGAGTTTGATTTTGGGCATATCAAGTTTGAGTTGCCTGTTCAACGTCCAAGCAGAGATGTTAGTATATTGTTGGACATGCAGTCTGAAGTTCAGAGTAGAGATCTGGGCTGGAGATATACCCTTGGAGATACTATTAGAGAAATGGAGTTTAAAATTATGAGATTGGGTGAGATCACCAAAAGAGTTAATGTAAATGGTGAAAAGAAATGTGAGGATTGAGCTTCCAGTCCTCAGTGGAGCCGCCAGTCCACAGTGGCCTCTTGGCTGTTCCTCTAACAACACCTAGGGGTGCTCCTGAATTAAGAAGGGAGTTAAGGAAGAACCAGCAAAGGGGCGTGAGCAGGAGGAAATCCATGAGAGTGTGGTGTCTTAGAAGCCACATGAGGAAAGTGTTGGAGGAAAAGGTGGTATGTCAAATGATGCTGGCAGTTTAGTAAAATGAGGACTTAACAATAACCCTCACAGATTGACCAAGTGGAAGTCACTGGTGACTTGATGAGCAGTTTCCCTTTTGCTGAGGTGCAAAAGCACAAATGTAGTGGGTTTTAGAAGAAACAGAGAAGGAGATTGGAAACAACTAGTATAGACAGCTCGTATAAGAAGTTTTCCTATAAAGAACAAAGAAATGGAGTGATAATGGGGGCTGTAGTAGATTTAAGAAAAAAAAAATTTTTAAGACAAGAAATAAAAGCATATTTGTATTCTAATGGAAATGATCCAATAGAAAGGGAAAACAAGATGATGACACGGGACCTAGTGGCAGATTAACCTAGCTGGGTGCATGATCATTTCATCCCTAGTAACAGGAGGGAGGGCAGAGCAAAATGTAATGGGTAGATAGGAGCTTTTAGATCTCATCTGTTGGCTTGTTTTCTCAAGCAATACAGTGAGCTGAGAGTGAGAACTGGGGGGGGGGGGAGCGCTGGAGGGTTGAAGAGAGGGGTGAAGATTTAATAGTCATCTAGGAGTGTGGGAGAGTAAATGGACTGGAGAAATCTTGTCTGAATGCTGGGCTGCATTAAGGACCTACTTTTAGTTCACAGTCATGAATTTGAAATGACATTGGCTGCCATGGTTGGGTGTTTTCTCCAGCCGCATTCAGCTGCTTGGGCAGGTTCAGGATAGAAAATTGTGTTTAACAGGGCTGTGGTTTTGCCAGGAGGTGTAACAAAGTGAGAGAGGAGCAAGGGACTGCTTTTTATTGACCGCAAACTAAGCTGGGCAAGAAGGGAAATGAGTGGGAGTCAGTGGAAAGTGGTCAGGATCAATGAATTGAGAGTCCAGAGAATTGTTGGGGTCAGAGCATGACAAAGACCCTCTTCTTGATCAAATTTCTGTCAGGCTCCTCTGAACTCTTTTCTGGACTAAGCCTTGACTTTTGTCCCCATCCTTGCTGGGCCTGCCTAGCCCAATTTAGAGAGATATCTGATATCTTGATATCTGATCACCCTGGCCTGCCTTCAGCAAGAATCCTATCTGCTTAGCTAGACTCCTCCTAAGCTTGGCATTTCCTCTTAGTAATTTCTCATTCACTACCCCCTTCATTCTGCTCGTTAGGTATAAATACCCGGCTGTCTTTGTTGTATTTGGAGGTTGAGCTCCATCTCTGTCTCCTGTTGTGATGGTCTTGATATCTATTGCAATAATCTTGAATAAAGTCTTCCTTACCATTTTTTTTAGAAAAATTATTTTTATTTTATGACAATACAATGTGTCAAAATTTTTATAAAATATAACATGAATTTTTTTAAAAAATGGTAATGATCCATGTGTGCGTGTGGTTTTTTTTTTGCTTGTTTGGGTCACACACTCACTTTTTATTAGGGATCATGTTGCTGAGCAGGACCCTCATATTAAGTACCCTTTAAGACTACTTCCATATTGTGCTTTCATGGCTCTGCAGTGTGAATATGCTGTTTTTTGCAAATATGTTGTGGAAAAGGTAAGTGCATACACATTTTTGAAAATCTAGCTACTCCTTAATTAGGCTAATTCAGAATTAAATCATTGATTCTTTAAGGGAAGCTCACTTTCCCAGTTTTTCCTCAAATACAACAAGAATTGTGATTGTTTATCTTCGCTTTTACTTGTTGAGACATTTTGAAAAATACAATTTAAAAAATTTATTTTATTTTTAGTTTCAAATATACAGTACATTGACATTGGTTAGACATTTATATAGTTTATGAAACGATCCCCCTCATTGCTCTTCTCTCCTCTGGCTCTATACCTAGCCATTACATTTATGCTGACTGCATTCCCTATGCTGTGCTTCACATCCTGTGACCATCTATCAACTGCTAATTTGTACTTCTTTAACCCTTCACCCTTTCTCCTAGCCCCTCAACACTCTCTCCCCTCTGGCTGTCACCATATTGTCCCTTCCTTACTGTTTTAATGAGTGTCTGATTCATTTTTTTCTCAACAGGCCTACTGGAAGAGAACAAAAAGAGGGTTACTGGTAAGGACAAGCTTTAGAGATGACTACTGGGTAGGGTGGAGGGTGAGATCTATGCAGAAGTAGAGTTTAAACATCTGCTTTGCCAAGGTGTTGGAAGTCTCATTGATGTGGATATTGAAATCACCAAAAATTGTGACAGGAGTGGTGTTGGAGAGATCCAGGAGCCACACTGCATGTCCTGGGCAGCAGAGATGACCACTGAAAATGCCAGTTTAACTGCTTGTGGAACTTCTCCCTGGCAAAGCCACATTTGAGCTGGTTTGAACTCCTTCCTCTCTCAGGGAAATGTTGTGGATAATCTACAGCCGAAGACCGGTGGTAAGAAAAGCAGTGTTCTTTTCCTGAAGCTCAAATTATGATGTAACTATAAAGAACTGTATAAAAGTTAAAAATTTATTACCGAAGCTCTCCAAGCTTCAATTTCCTAATGAAAAATGGAAATAGTAGCAGTATCTACCTCACAGAGTGGTTATGTATATTTAATGTAGTACTACATGCAAATAATAACTTATTGAACATTTCAGCATTGTTCTCAAGTGCCTATTCGTGAACTCTTATGGTAACCTTATGCGAGAGGATGAGGAAACATTGCCAGGTGGTGCTGATGTTGCTGGTACCTGAAGAGAGTGAAGAAGGGGTCTTAACTCTAGGAGGGTCAAAAATGCTGTAACCTCTACTAGAGGGAAAACACCATGCAGGGAGGCGAGGAAGCACGAAAGCAGGCGGCAGGCGGTGAGGACCCACGGCGGCCAGCGCCTCCAAGGTTCGCCCGGATCAGCGGCCAATGGCTCCCTCCGGTGGCGGAAGCAAAAAGCGCAGCCGATGGGCTGGACCCGGAGCGAGGGGAAGGCGAGGATAGTGAGGCATGAGACCAGAATCCGGCGGACATTCTGGGGATTCGAGAGGCTAGAGGAGTAGGACCCCAGAAGTCGTGGACTGACAAGGCTCCGCGTTCCTCGCCACGCACCTGGGCCAAGTGTCGCGGACCCGCCCACCTGCAGGCTGTCGGCTGCTGTCATCGCACGGCCTATTCAGCCGTGTGTCTTCTGGAATGCCTCGGAGCTCGGAGTAGGGTCCCTCCCGGGCGACAGGAGCTTATGTTGCACCAGGGTGATGGGCTCTGTAGGAGCCATGGCCCACACTCGGGGGGAGACGCGCTCCCAAGAAGAACCTGAGCAGCATCCCCGGAGCAGGTGGGGCTTGAGACGCGTTGGCGGCTCTTGCCCGGGGGGGCGGGGCCTCCCCGGGCGCGCCCACAGGGAGGGGCTGGGCCTGGGCCCGGGGACCAATGGGGCGCGTGTGTTGGGGGGGCAGGCTCTGGGCCTGGCATCCCGGTAACCTGAGCTGTCTTTTCCGGCACCGCGACCCTCCGCCGGTAGCGGACCCCTCTGGCTCTCGGGATCACACGCCCCGGGCGGCTGCGTCCTCCGGGTAGGTGAGTGAACGCCCTGCCGCATCCGGGCGGTGGGGGTGCGCCTGGCTAGGGAGAAGGGGGATCGCGGCCCCCTTCTACCTGCCTTGGGAGAAAGGGGGCAGGAACCAGTGGGGAGGAGGACCTACCTTGTGTTACTGTTTTGGTAGTCGAAGGATGTGTTTGTGTTGGTAGTGTTTGGGGGTGCCTTGTGTAGATGGGAGAAATCTGGTGAGGTAAGAAGAGGAGGGGCTGCTTTGAGCTGGTTTAAGAAAGAGAGCTGATGGAGGAGGATGGGGTGTTGGAAGATTTGGAAGTTTCTTGTTGCCCATAGGTGAGGTGACTGCATGGGGAAGCTTGAGGGAGGGGGTGGCTCAGGACTTCAGAGGAGGGTATGAGGAGAGCTTCCTCCCCATAAATCACTTCCCTTTTGAGGGATTTGCTTCCTCTTCTACTGTTAGTTAAGAAGGGAGAGGATTTTCGCCCCTTTCCAGAGCCATTGCCATCCCTAGTCTCAGGGATATGGAGGAAGTGGTTGCCCCCAGGAGCTGCGAGAGGCTTGATACTCAGATTCTGCCATTGTTGGGCCAGTGGCCAGGGCCAGCCATCGCCGCCCCCCCCCCCCCCCCCCCCCGCCAACTCTTTGTGTGTGTGTGTGTGTGTGTGTGTGTGTGTGTGTGTGTTTGCAGCTCTCCCTTTGGGTGAGGCTTCTGAGTGCTTAGAGGTATTTTGGGGGCTCAGTGGACCTGCTTTTCATTTGGTATACTCTCTTGTGCAGGTCTCATAACCCATCTGGCTTCCTCTGCCTACTCTCCGCCATGGCTAATGAGAACTCTCCTTTGCTGGCCTACCAGCTCCTGGGGGAAGAGGGAGTTGCCTTCCCTGCTAATGGGGCCGGAGGGCCTGGAGGTGCATCTGCCAGGAAGCTCTCCACCTTCCTGGGTGTGGTGGTGCCCACAGTCCTGTCCATGTTTAGTATAGTTGTCTTCCTGAGGATTGGTGAGTGAATGGGGATGGGCTTATTCAAGGGTGCAGTGGGAGCTGGGGGGTACTTGGATGAGGTTGGGGAAGAGCCCTGAGAAAAGTGGGCGGATGAAGGGCTTGGGGAGGGGGCTTCCTGTGGTCTGTGTTCAGCTCTGGCCTAGAGGTTACTGATGACCAGTGGGGTGGGGTGAGGAGGTGTGGGATGTGGAGGTGTGTGGTGTGTGGGGTGTGAGCTACCCTCTGACCTGCTTTGCCATTCCTGTTCCAGGGTTTGTGGTGGGCCATGCTGGGCTGCTGCAGGCTTTGGCCATGCTCCTGGTTGCCTACTTCATCCTGGCACTCACCGTCCTCTCTGTCTGTGCCATTGCCACCAATGGAGCTGTGCGGGGCGGTGGAGCCTACTGTATCCTCCAACATTGATGGACTGGTGTCTGGGCTCTTTGGTCTTGTAGGAGGGAGGAAGGGGTCCCTCCCGCCATCCCCTGGCAAAAGGGAGGCAAGTCCTAATGAATGTTTTGCAGGCAGGCTGGTATGGGGATGGCGACCAATGTAGTCTTACATGTTAGTGCCATTTTCCAGTATGCCAGGTGTCTTTCAGCTGTCATTTTGGTTCTCCTAACAGTCTTATTAGGTTGCATTCATTTTACAGAGGAAGAAACTGGAACTCAAGAGCATTAGGGACTTGCGTGAAGCCACATGGCTTGGGAGTGGCTGCTCTGGGAGCCATTACTGCTGGGAACAGTCCTAGTGTGTACAGTGAGACAAGACCAGTAGGGTCAGCTTCAGAGTGCTTTGTGCTGAGGCCCTTCCTCATGGTCCATTTCAGTTTCTTTTCCCTTAACACTCACCCCCTGCTTCCACTTTTAGTCATGATCAGCCGGACTCTGGGACCTGAGGTTGGAGGCAGCATTGGCCTCATGTTCTACCTGGCTAATGTGTGTGGCTGTGCTGTCTCCCTGCTGGGGCTGGTGGAGGCCGTGCTCGATGTCTTCGGGACTGGTCTGTGCTCATGGCATCTCTGTGGGTTTGCAGGGTCTGGTATTCTGGGATCATGAGGGAAAGAGGCCCATTAACTTGGCTTTCTCGAGCTACATACAGCTGTTCCTAGCTGTATGTAGATGTCTGAGAGATTGTCCTGGCCCACAGAGAGCTTAACCATCTAGTCACAGAGGCCAGGCTAATACCCCTAAAGTCGACATCAAGATTGGTAGTACCCACTAGGCAGGGCTAGGATGCTGGGGTACAGTTGAGTGGGGGAGTAGGGAAGATGGCTTTTCTGAGGGCAGGTGGGCCAAAGAGGGGATCTGTTCCTGCTCTGAGTCACGGTTGGGGTTCCTCCTCAGAGCCTGGCCTTTTAACCCTGTTCCTTCTTCTGCAGATGCCACTGGGTCCAGTGGGCTCCGTGTCCTGCCCCAGGGCTACGGCTGGAGTCTGCTCTACGGCTCCCTGCTGCTGGGCCTGGTGGGTGGGGTCTGCACACTGGGGGCTGGCCTCTATGCCCGTGCCTCCTTCCTCACATTCCTGCTGGTCTCTGGTTCCCTGGCCTCAGTGCTGGTCAGCTTTGTGGCTGTGGGGCCCAGGATCATCCACTTGACCCCTCGGCCTGGCTCCAATGGATCCTCCCTGCTGCCCCAGGTTGGCCACTTCACTGGCTTCAACAGCAGCACCTTGAAGGCCAACTTGGGTGGTGAGCTGGGCCCAGGGGTGCTAAAGTTCTTGGGGTGAGGGGCAGGCACATGTGAAGGCTGGGCCCTGTGAATCTCTACATGAGAACAGATGTCAGAGAGAATCAGGGGCAGGAGGTCTGGACCTCGGAGCAGAGCAGTTCAATTAGGCTCTGTCCATCGTGTATTGGCCGGTGTGTGTTTGGCTCAGTGGGGCCCAAGAGTGACTGCAGCATAGTCCCTGCCTTGGAGGAACTTGTTTAGTTGGAGAAATAAGATGTACATTCAGGGAATAGTTAAATAGTGTAATAGACCAAATGTGATTCAAGTAGACAGGAATCACAGAGGTGTCAAGAGGAGCGAGACCAGCATGTGGCTGGGGAGGGCAGGAGCAGGTAGAGCTGGGGGTGGCCCAGGGTGGGCTAGGGAATTCAGGTAGGAGTGGGAGGGAAGACATCTCAAGAAAGAGTATGAATGAGGTCTGGAGGAGGGAGGAGAGTATTCAGGAGGAGGTGATGACCTGAGCCAGGGCCAGAGATGAATCAGGGATGGGGTCTTGGTGAGGGTGGTGGGGGAGGCAGGGGTCTTGTGGAATGTGAGGAGCAGGTGGCAAGGCCAAGATGCCTGGATCACTAGGAGGGATGTTGACACCCTCTCCTCCCTGGGAACGATCCCTCCTCAGCTGGCTACTCCAAGGACTACACCACAGGCGCCATGATGACCTTTGCCAGCGTCTTTGCCGTCCTTTTTAATGGCTGCACAGGCATCATGGCTGGGGCCAACATGTCGGGTGAGAGTCCCTGCCTGCTGCCTCTTGGGGGTTAGGGGCTGCCACTCTGTGCCCCCATCTGGGTGCTCAGGGCTCAGGGATGTAGGGGATGGTGGAGGGCTGACCTCTCTCCCTCTGCTCCCTTCCCTCCAGGGGAACTGAAGGACCCCAGCCGGGCAATTCCTCTGGGCACCATTGTGGCTGTTGCCTACACCTTCTTCATCTACATCCTGCTTTTCTTCCTCTCCAGCTTTACCTGTGACAGGTGCCTGGGGAGGGAGTGAGCCTGGCCCTCTAGGGGCTGGAGGGCGTTGTCGGGGCAAGGTTTATATATCTGGATTACCAAACATAGCACAGGCTTGGGGGCAGATACTCAAGCTGTTAGAGTATAGGGAAGATGGGGACTGTTTCTCCCATAGGAAAGAGGTAGAGCTGCTGCTGCTGGTGGGAGGGCTCGCTAAGTAGTGACAGCCCGAAACTAGAATCTGCCACGTGCCTGCTACCGTGTAAATACTTGGTTTGGGGGTGGGGTGGGGAATGGCTTTCTAGTCAATTTCCATAAACAGTTGGCTCCTTGTGCATAGACTATTCGGAATTTCCATCACATGATTAAGCCTACAGCAGCGCAACAATAATTTATGAATGCCAAGTCTATCTCCCGGCACACTTGATCTATTACTGTGGTTCTTGAGATTAGGGCTGGGGTCAGTTGAGAATGTCTAGCTCTTAACCTCACCCAGTGTTGTGAGTACTGTTCTCACGATGACCCCAGGATGGCTGCACATTTTTTTTCAGTGTCCTTCTCTTTTCCTCCTTGTAGGACCCTACTGCAAGAGGACTATGGATTCTTTCGTGCCATCAGTGTGTGGCCCCCACTGGTATTGATTGGTATCTACGCCACATCTCTCTCAGCCTCTATGAGCTCCCTCATTGGTGCTTCCCGCATCCTCCACGCCCTGGCCCAGGATGACCTCTTTGGTGCGCTATCCCCTGCCTTGTTGCCCGGCTCTGGGCGTGCCCTCCTGTGTCTCTCAGTCTCTTCTTGGCCCAGGCTGATGTGTCTACTGCATTTCTGTTTGTACAGGAATGATCTTGGCACCAGCCAAGGTTGTATCCCGAGGGGGGAACCCCTGGGGGGCTGTGCTCTATTCATGGGTCCTAGTACAGGTAAGCTGTTCTTCCTCTTTAAGCTGCCCTTTTCCTCACCCTAAGCCCCTCCTAGTTACACTCACTGGACCAAGAGGGGATTAGGCATGGGCTGGGGGACGTGAATGAAAAGGCAGGATTCACTGGCATTTGGTGGGGGGGGGTGGCTCAATGCTCAGCCTCTTGGTATGTGTCCAGCTGGTGCTCCTGGCTGGGAAGCTGAACACACTGGCTGCAGTGGTCACTGTCTTCTACTTGGTGGCCTATGCTGCAGTGGACCTATCCTGCCTGAGCCTGGAGTGGGCCTCGGCCCCCAACTTTCGGTGAGAGAATAAGATGCCTGTGTCCCCAGAAAAAGAAGGAGAAATGGGAAGGACTCAGACCAAGAGGGGTGAGGCTGGGAATGAAGTGGAGTGGTCTGGTGTTCAGAGCTAGCCCTGAGTGGCCTTCCTTCTCTCTGTTCACCTGCAGCCCCACCTTCAGCCTGTTCTCCTGGCACACCTGCTTGCTAGGGGTGGCCTCCTGCCTGCTCATGATGTTCCTCATCAGCCCTGGGGCTGCTGGCGGCTCCCTGCTGCTCATGGGCCTGCTTTCTGCCCTGCTTACTGCTCGAGGTGGCCCCAGCAGCTGGGGCTATGTCAGCCAGGCCTTGCTTTTCCATCAGGTCAGAGGAGCTCGGAGGAGGGTAGGGAGGGTTGGAGGCAGTCTGAGAAAACCTACCTGACAAGGAGTCCTTCATGTCCCTTAGCTAGAGTTGGAGTTTCTGTCTGAGAAGTCTTGAGTGATGGGGGCTACCCACTTGAGCCCTTCTTTCCCACCACCTTACTCTGTCCCCAGGTGCGCAAATACCTGCTCCGGCTGGATGTTCGGAAGGAGCACGTGAAGTTCTGGCGGCCCCAGCTGCTGCTCCTGGTGGGGAATCCCCGGGGTGCTCTGCCTCTACTGAGGTTGGCCAACCAGCTCAAGAAGGGGGGTCTCTATGTGCTGGGTCATGTCACCCTGGGAGACCTTGGTGAGTTGCCCTCTATTCCTCCTCTCCCTTTTGGTTTCAGACACTCCTGTGTTCTTTGTGTCCCAGAGGCCTCATGCTTCTTCTCAGATGACCCTTCCAACCAGCACACAGCCCTGCCCAGAACTTTTTCTTCTGCTCATTTTGGATTTGGACTCTAGGAGAAAGTATATGAGTTTGGCCTACATTTGCTGCCTTCCTTCTCTGCAGACTGCCTGCCCTCAGACCCTGTGCAGCCACAGTATGGAGCATGGCTGAGCCTTGTGGACCGGGCCCAGGTGAAGGCCTTTGTGGACCTCACTCTCTCGCCCTCTGTGCGCCAGGGGGCTCAGCACCTGCTCCGGATCTCAGGTCTTGGTAAGCTGCTCCTCCCTGGGTCCCCTCTGCCCACTCTGAGGCCCTTTTCAGTCTCCACTACAACCCCACCACCACCTAAGAGAATAAACCACAGATTACAAACCCCAGAAGGAACCCACAGTCTAGTGCAGATAAGACATGGTGTTCAGAGATAACATACAATGTGTGATCGTCTCTGAAGAGATGTTTAAGGACTAGAGATGAGGTGACACTTATATTTTTCTGACCCAAATGTTGGGGCACAGGCTCTGAACATCATGTTGTATATCTGGGGGCAATGGAAGAATATTGGAAGCTGGGGACTACCCCATCAAATCTGTAGCAGATGGTTTTTAACCACCCGAGTTCAGAGAAAGGAAGATCACTCATGTGGCCAGCAAAGGTTTTGTGATTCGATGGTATCTCACTTGGGCCTTGAAAGGGGCAGAGAATGGGGAGTGGTGTAATACAGCCCCAGATACTGCAAAGATGCAGAGGGTGTATGGGGCTGATGTTTTTGAGTGGAGTGGAAGTTTCCCAGCTTTGTGACTGTGTCTTAGTGCTGAGGCCTCTGGCCTTGTATCCCAGCTCCCTCTAAATTCATGCTTAGCCTCCTCCTTCTTTCTTAACCCTGGGACAGGCTTCTGTCCCCCGAGTGCACGCTTCCTTCTCCACTTAGAATCTGGCTAAAGATCAAGTTTTGGACATTGCCCTGTTTGGTGTAAATCAGAACCCTGGAAAATGCTTAGGAGGGGGTATGACTAGTCTAATTTGCAAGATCAGCTAGAGTTCACACGTGCTGAGGTGTTTTAGGAGGTTATTAAGCAATATGAGATAGACCCTGGAGCATCTGAGGGCCTAGTCTCTCCTCAGCCCCACCTTTTGTGGGAAAATCTGTGCCAAGAGACCACTACTTTTGTGAAATTTATTCTGTGGAAAATGATTCAACTAAAAAGAAAAAGATTTCCTTTAAACAGTAGATTCTCCTGATGACCCATTTGTGTCAAGAGAAAGGGTCTTAGAAGATGTTTCAGATCTTCCTGTACAGTCAGCCTTCTTAAGGGGAAGGGGGATGGATTATTTGATTCTATATTGGTTGTTCAAAAATAAAAACCAGGAGTGTTGGCAGGGATTTGGGGCATCATGGTTGATACACCCACAGCTAAGAGGTCCAGAGAATGGGCTCTAGTGCTGGGTGCATTGTGTTCACCTGCTTCTCCAGTATATACCTTTGGGCAGGTAATTTCACTGCTCTGTCTCAGTTTCCTTATCTGTAGAAGGGAGTGAGTAAATAGTCTCTACCTCATAGCATTGTTTCAAGAATCAGATTAGTTAAAACATGAAGTGCTTTCAACAGAACATGGCCCCTGGTTAGCAGGCAGATGTTAGCTGTCCCTTCTCTAGGTACCATGCTTTGGACATGCCATCATTACAGAAATATTACACAGCCCCAGCCCCGAGTTCTCATCCTCCCCCAGCAGAATCTGGGTGCTGTTTCCCTGGATATTAAGGCCATAAGCTTAATTATTCAGGAGTTCTGGTTTAACATTGGATCGGACTCATCATGAAAAAAATGTGCCGCTAGAAGCCTAGAGTGAATGTATCCTACTGCCACCCAAAGTGCTCATTAGTTAAAAGAATCCTAAGGTGAACTTTGCCTATTTGAACGGCGGAGATTAGTCATGGAGATAAATAAATGCACGCGAAAGTGTTCGGGAAAACTAAAAGTCATTATGCAAACATGCATAACTTTGCCCTAAGAGTCCAAGCAGAGTGCAAACTATAATATACCTGATGTTGCCATCAGTGTGTATGAGTGGATTCATATAGGGTGTAAACTCAGTTGTTGAGTCTGATTCCTTTCAGTTCTTTCCCATTTCCTCCTCTCTTCCCCCAGGTGGCATGAAGCCCAACACGTTGGTCCTGGGTTTCTATGATGATACACCACCCCAGGACCACTTCCTGACGGATCCGGCTTTCTCTGAGCCTGCTGAGGGCACCCAGGAGGGCGGGTCCCCAGCTCTGAGCACCCTGTTCCCTCCACCCCGGGCTCCTGGGAGCCCCCGGGCTCTTAGTCCCCAGGACTACGTGGCCACAGTGGCAGATGCCCTCAAGATGAACAAGAATGTGGTTCTGGCAAGGGCCTGTGGGGCCCTGCCCCCTGAGCGGCTAAGCCGGGGGTCTGGGGGCACCTCTCATCTGCATCATGTGGATGTGTGGCCCCTCAACCTGCTGCGGCCCCGGGGTGGGCCCGGCTACGTGGATGTCTGTGGCCTCTTCCTGCTGCAGATGGCAACCATCTTGGGCATGGTGCCTGCTTGGCACAGTGCCAGGCTCCGGATCTTCTTGTGCTTGGGGCCTCGAGAGGCCCCGGGGGCGGCAGAGGGGCGGCTTCGGGCACTGCTGAGCCAACTCAGGATCCGGGCCAAGGTGCAGGAGGTGATGTGGGGTGATGTGGCTGGGTCTGGAGAGCCTGAGGAGGAGGAAGGGGACTTTGTGAATAGCAGGCGGGGTGATGAGGAGGCAGAGGCCCTGGCATGCAGCGCTAATGCACTGGTTCAGGCCCAGCAGGGGCGAGGCAGAAGAGGAGGGCCTGGGGGGCCTGACGGTGGGGATGGTGAGGAGGGGCCCACCACAGCCCTCACCTTCCTGTACTTGCCTCGGCCGCCTGCTGATCCTGCTCGCTATCCCCACTACCTGGCGCTGCTGGACATTCTGAGCCGAGATCTGGGTCCCACGCTGCTCATTCACGGTGTCACCCCTGTCACTTGCACTGATCTCTGATGCCCCATTCCTGAAGTATAGCGTCCAAGTCTGGCAGCCCACCTTAATTTGTGGATGAGGAGGAGAAGGGCCACCTCCTGCCTACCTTGCCCACCGGACACAGAGCCAGGTGGAGGCATTAGGAGATCCTGGGCTGGGGCATCTCTGTCTTTGGGAGAGGAGCCCTGGTGCACTAATGCAGGGTAGGTGTCCCTGCCACCCTGGGAAGGCAGTCAGCCCTGCGTCCTCCCTCCCTTTACCAGTGCCTTGATGGAGGTTGGGTCTCTCCGCTTGTGACTCTAGGCTACCTCAGTTTTCCCTTTGCCCAACAGACTTGTTGTTCTGTGAGGTTGTGATGTTTTGTTCTGTTTTATTTTTCTAACTACTAAGCGTGAATAAAAGACCAAAACACTACCGGCTGACTGAACACTGTTGGTGGTGGTGGTGGGGGCCGGGTAGGTGGGACAGGAAGAGGGAGAGATCTGTATTGGGGGAAAGAGGAGCGCTGGAATGTCCCAACAGCGAGGTGCCCACGTGCAGGACTTGGGGCGTGGGCCTGAGGGAAAGAGAAATGGAGGCTGCTCCGGAGCCCTCAGACTGGGGCTCCCGTGGAAAGGCCTCCCTGCTGGGCAGGAGGAGGCCGACTCTGGGGAGGAACTCGGTTTAGGGCCTAGGGGGCCACGTGACCCTCCCCCAGGAATGTGGTGACGTCACCGGGGGCGTGGCCGTCCCCCAAATTGGAGAGGAAAGGGAAAAAAAAGCCAGAAAAAGTTTCTTTCCTGGAGTTTCTTTCCGAAACGAGGTGTGTGACGGAAGAAGGGGTCAAGGCCTGAGGTCTGGGGTGCCGTGGGATTCTGACTGCTGTCCGGAGTCCCCTATTCTAGGCCATGTCGGGGCCCACCTGGCTCCCCCCGAAGCAGCCTGAGCCCGCCAGAGTCTCTCTGGGGCGAGCTCACCCCCGAGGCGCCCTGGGGCCGCCGCCAGCCCACGGAGCGGGTAAGGTAGCCCCAGTGTGGTGGAGGAGGCCACCGCTCCTGCTCCCGTGGAGCCTACTCCTGTCAGCCAGGCTGGATCCAGCCGCCCCTACCCTCTCTATGCTCTCCCTACCTCCTGCCTCATTCTTGGATCCCAGGTGTGGGGGGCAGGGCGGCAAGGGGCGGGGGGGAAGGGGAGAAGAAAAACCGGAGAGGGGGGCCTCCACAAGTGTCACCCTTGTCTCCTTCCCCATCCCCACCTTCACTCTTTTCCCTCACCCCAGCACTCCAGCCCCACCCCAGGGTCAATTTTTGCCCCCTCCCATCTGAGCGGTGTTACCAGGCCCCAGGGGGACCAGAGGATCGGGGGCCAGCCTGGGTGGGTTGCCATGGAGCACCCCAGGGCTCGCAGGTGAGAACCGGGATTGTGGGGGGGCACCCAGGGCAGGAGATGAGGCCATATGATTTGCATTCTCCCTGCATTTGCTCTATTCCCAGGGTCTTCCCCCAGACAGGGGGGGTCTGCGGCCAGGAAGTCTGGATGCTGAGATAGATTCCCTGACCAGCATGCTGGCTGAGCTGGATGGGGGTCGTGGTCACACCCCTCGGCGGCCTGACCGGCAGGTAACACTCCTAACCTGCTCTTATCCCCGCCCCCCACCTTGTCCCCTGCCCCCTTTTCCCCGCCTAGTCCCTTCTTTGTCCACCCAGCCTACTCCCACCTACCCTCCCCCTCTATGTAAGTGATGCACACATAGAAGCTGGGCCACTAGAGCTAAGTGGGCTGTCAGCCACTCAAGGGTGGACCCTTATCAAAAACCAGCCCTTACCTGATGGCCCCACACATGGGGTGGGGGGAGGTTTCCACAGCTGTGTGTGTACTGTAATGGGCCTGTGCACTCCTTTTTTATCTGTATTTCTCCCCAGGCTTATGAGCCTCCTCAGCCCCCTGCCTACCGCCCTGGCTCAGGCTCCCTGAAGCGGAACGGAGGGGGTGTTCCTCCTCTGCTTCTAGCATCCCAC
Source organism: Pteropus vampyrus (assembly GCF_000151845.1). NCBI lineage: Eukaryota > Metazoa > Chordata > Mammalia > Chiroptera > Pteropodidae > Pteropus > Pteropus vampyrus. The sequence goes on along the minus strand of NW_011888974.1, from coordinate 3,396,950 downwards.
TATGGGGGCCCCACTCCAGCCTCCTATGCTACAGCCAGCACTCCCGCTGGCCCTGCCTTCCCTGTGCAAGTGAAGATGGCACAGCCAGTGAGAGGCTGTGGCCCCCCCAGGCAAGGGGCCTCTCAGGCCTCTGGGCCCCTTTCGGGCCCTCTTCCTCTCCCAGGCCGAGGTGAAGTCTGGGGGGCTGGCTATAGGAGCCACCGAGAGCCAGGGCCTGGGGGTAAAGTGGAGACTGCTGGGGTCTCCAGCCCTGCAGGAGGAGGAAGAGGAGGCGGGTATGGGCCCCAGGTAAGCCCCGGGTACTGGGATTTGGGGTCCTCAGACAACTAGACACTAATTGGGTGGGGTAGGGAGTGGTGTTTAAGTCCTGGTTGTCAGAAGTCTGGGGTATCAGAGCTCTGGACCCCTTAGGGGTATGGGGCAGGTCAGGAAATGTAGGAGGGAGGGGACTGGAGTGGTACATTGGTTTGAGGCCCACCCCTGGACCCTGAGCTGAGACATTCTCCAATGAACTTTTTGTGTGGAATTATCTGTTACTCTCTGGTATTTGACAGCATCAAGAGTTAGAGGTAGAGCCAAACCCTTGATTCTTACCTCTCAGGTTCCCCTGAGCCAGCCTCCTGAGGAGGAGCTTGAGAGGCTGACCAAGAAGCTGGTGTACGACATGAGCCACCCGCCCAATGGGGAGTATTTCGGTGAGCTGAGTCAGGGTGGGTGGAAAGGGTGGGAGGCTGGAGTCAGAGGGACAGTGGCTTTGGCTTCCTGGCCAAAGGGAGGTTGACTCTGTCCCTCCCTGTCCCCAGGCCGGTGTGGTGGCTGCGGAGAAGATGTGGTTGGGGATGGAGCTGGGGTTGTGGCCCTGGACCGCGTCTTTCATGTTGGCTGCTTTGTGTGTTCTACGTGCCGGGCTCAGCTTCGGGGCCAACATTTCTACGCCGTGGATAGGAGAGCGTATTGTGAGAGCTGCTATGTGGTAAGTGGTTGGGGCTGGGTGCTAGAGTCTGCAGAGGAGGCAGATGGCTTCCATCCAAGATGGGAACTAGATGTCCAAGTTCCAAAGAGCTGGGGGACTAAAACTGATACACAAGAAAGGAGGAATTAGGTAGCTAAATACTGGCTGCTGGAAGGGAAGGACAACAGCCTCTTACAAATTTGAGGCATTTTAGAGTTTAGGGAGTATGTTAAATTCCTGCAACACGCTGTGAGGCAGATATTACTAACTCCTGAAGGAAACTGAAGTTCATAGAAATTAAAATAACTTGTCTGGGAAGCTGCAGTGCTGGCATTTGCACTTAAGAGTTGTTCAAGGCCACCTTTCACTAAATCATATGCAGGGAGTTACCTAAATAGATGGGTGGGGTGGCAGGATGCCTGTAGGGCTGCCGTGGACCTCCCCAGGCCCTGACCTTCTTGCCCTCCTTCCCAACAGGCCACCTTGGAGAAGTGTTCCACATGCTCTCACCCCATCTTGGACCGGATCCTGCGGGCTATGGGGAAGGCCTACCACCCTAGCTGCTTCACTTGTGTGGTGTGCCACCGTGGCCTTGATGGCATCCCGTTCACAGTGGATGCCACCAGCCAGATCCACTGCATTGAGGACTTCCACAGGTCAGGCTGGGTCCCCAACTTTATCTCAGTATATTTAGCCTTTCTTATCTTCATTTCTTCAGTACCAGCCTCTCCTGTTTCTCACTCTTGCCATGCCTTGTTCTTGCTAACATCACTTTCTTCCCCAAGATCCAAGACCATACCTCTGGCTGCTTCCATTCCTTCCTGCATCCCACCTTCTCTGGGCTCCACTGTTAGTCCCCTCCAACCCTGGGGCTTGACAACCTCCTTGGTTCCCTTCTACCCCAGGAAGTTTGCCCCACGCTGCTCAGTGTGTGGTGGAGCCATCATGCCTGAGCCAGGTCAGGAGGAGACTGTGCGAATTGTTGCTCTGGATCGCAGTTTTCACATCGGCTGTTACAAGTGTGAGGTTAGGGGGCCTGGGCAAGAGGTTAAAGGGATTCTTGAGGTCTGGGGATGTTAGGTATGGTACAACCCAGGGGTCTGGGCCTGATGGAAAGTTGTTGCTTCTTTCTAACAGGAGTGTGGGCTGCTGCTCTCCTCTGAAGGTGAGTGTCAGGGCTGCTACCCGCTGGATGGACACATCTTGTGCAAGGCCTGCAGCGCCTGGCGCATCCAGGAGCTCTCAGCCACGGTCACCACTGACTGCTGAGTTTTCCCAAAAGCATCTGCTGCATTCTCCCTTCTCATCAACCACTTTCCCTGACATCCACCTTTACAACTTTGTCACCAAATGCTGTTTCCTCTTCCTCCAATCATGAAATAATAATCTCCCAAGAGTTTACATAACACTTCAGTCTGTTGTCTCATCTGATTCTCACAGCAGCCCCACACAAACACAACTGTTGTGACTGTGCATTTTTAGCTGAGACATGACGTCCCAAGTTGCATGGTTCCCAAGTGGCAGAACTTTGGTCTTCTTAGTCCTGGTCCAATTTTTGCAACTCTACCACAGTTGGCCCTCTGCATCCTGAGTTCAATCAACAATCAACGATAGAAAATTTCAGGAAATGTTACATTTGGCTAACATGTACTATGTAGTTAGACTTACCATGGTTGTACTTGGTAATTAACATGTACACTTTTTTCCTTGTCCTTAGTCCCTAAGCAGTACAGTGTAACAACTACTTACATAGCATTTACATTGTATTAGTTATTACAAGCAATATATTTAAAATATATAGTAGGATGTGTGTAATTTACATGCAAACACTGCACCACTTTATATAAAAGACTCGAGCATCTGAAGATTTTGGTATCCCCAGGAATCCTGGAACCAATCCTCTGTGGATACCAAGGTACCCCGCTCCCAAGGGGTGAATGTATATACCTTTTTTATGTAGTTTGGCATAGAGACACTCCTCTCGGGACCAAGGTTACAGCGTGCTCCAAGGAGAGCATTTCCTACTAAGTCTTCACAGTCAACTCACCTAACAAGGACTTGGTGGTATCCTCGGGGTGGTGGTGCATTTAATATGGGTTAAGCCAGATACTGCCTGTTGAGCAAGACCTCAACCTACCACCTACCTCATCAAAGAACTGGTTGGGGATGACACTGAGATTTGCCAGTTTTGCTTACAAGAAGGGAGGGGTGTGCCTTTGAGAAGAAAAGCAGGAACAATGGGTTTTGCAAGTCGCATTTTACCGAGGTACCAATAAAGGCTGGTTCCCCTGTGGGAGCACAAAATGGTGGTATAGGCTTTAAAATGGTTGCTCTATCCCGCTAAACGCCGGCACTCCCCAAACCCCTGCCCTGCGCGAGGAGCTACGCTAGATGAGGTCCGAAGGGCCGAAAGCAAAGTGGTGGGGTATAACAGCTGAAGCGAACTGGCTCGGAACCGGACACTTCTGGGTAAGTGCGACCTTTGGCCTAGGCCCGAGTAAGTTATCTTTTACATACAGAAGACCACCCCCTTCCCCAGGCTGCGCTTGGTCCAGTCCGGACTCCGTGGTTTCTCTCGGTCGCGTAGTTCTCGTCCTGGCAATCTCGCGAGACTTCTGGGTTCTCTCGCTCTCTCTCTCCCCCGCTTCCCATCATCCCCCGGTGCTCCCGGCCTTCTTTGGTTTAGTTCTAGTTAGAGCGGCGCGGGGAGTAGTTTGTAGTTCGAGGCGCCGTTCCGCGAGTGACGCAGGCGCTACGCGAGTGGCGCGCGCCGACTGCCCGTCCTCTGCTGTCCCCCTTTCTTCGCGTCTCGGCCCCGTAGCTTAGAGCGTCTCGTTTCTTTCTCACCCTCTGCGTCGTTTTCTTCGCGCGCCAGAGGCAAGGGGCGGGCCTAGGTATCCTTGAGAACCAGCTAGCCGGAGCTCGAGACTAACGGCCGCGACTCCTCCCAGGTGGGGGATGGGAGGGGCCTTAAGAGCCCTGGCTGGGGCGATCGGGAGGGCAAGGCACCCGGGTCTGACGGGGGTGGGCGGGAGACCCCTGGGGACGAGCGGCGTGTCGGGGGCATCCAGTTGCCAGGGAAGAGGGCACGGGATGGCGGAGACTGCAGAAGGCTGGACTTTGCGGGTGGAGGTGGTTGTGCAATTCCAGAGGGGCGATCCTTGCCTCCTCTCGTCATTGTTCAATACCCTGACCACCCCTGTCCGGGCTCTAGGCCTCTTCAGACCGCGTCATGGGTGACAGTGACGACGAGTACGATAGAAGGCGCAGGGACAAGTTTAGAAGAGAGCGCAGCGACTATGACCGTTCGCGGGAAAGAGATGAAAGACGTCGAGGGGACGATTGGAATGACCGGTAAGACACTTTAACTCAGTTTTGTCCTCCATCTCATTTTGTTACATTTTCCTTGCAATTTTATTAGGGCAAACCATATGAAATCGCTCATACTTGACCGTTTCATGGGGTTCATTTTAACCTCTTTGCTGTTGGCCAAAGGTTTTTGAAATATCTAGAAGATCAAAGCAGTAGAGCTAAGAGTTTGAGTAGGGACAAACGATATTTATAAATTTACTTAAAATGTGTGCACTTTGTTTTTTGTTTGTTCTTCCTCAAGGTTGTTTTTTTTGTGGTATTATAGAATTGATTTGATCGGAGAGGTGGTCAGATCAATTCCCTGGCAAAATATGATTAAATTTCTTGTAATTTATCTTGCCTAAAATCAAAGTTTTTTGGGACAGTGATGATTGGGTTTGACAGTGATGGAGTTAGGTTTGATTCAGCTAATGATTAGTTTTCTAGAATATTCTTAATTGTAGATACGGTGTTTCGATTAAGAAACATCTGTTATGGTTTCAAATAAGGTAAGGTTAAGAGGAACTGTGGAAGATTTAATAAAAGAGGTATTACGAATTTCTAATTAGTGAGCAGATGGTACTGGCTTGATTTGGAAACAGAAAAAAGTTTATGGTGACTTTGTGAGAGCATTTATTCATTCAGTACGGTTTTGAAAATGAATTTAGTAAAGCATTCAGTCTGTAAGTCGCTGTATCTCTTCACTGTGGAGACTGGCAGTTTGTTTTCTTTGGTATTTTCTAAGAAAAAAGAAAAGGTGTTCTGAATTCTGAAGATGGATAAGGAGCTTACACTCTGGGGGGCAAAATAGCTTGGGGTGTATGCTGTAAATGAGTATATATGAGAGGTCATCATAAAGATGGTAAGTTTTGAGGGAACAGACCTTTTAAGGAAAGAGTGGTTTGTCTAGGAGAGCTACAGGAAAGTGGCCCTTAGCACGAATTGGAAAGATTAGTAGGAAATCCTCAGACATAGGTGGTATGAACATCTTTGAATTGTGGATATAATTAAAAGAGCACATACTCCAGGTTTTTAGAGTAGTGGTTCTTAAAATGTGGCTACAGACCCTGGGATGGATGTGCGTGAGGTTACAACTGTTTTTGATAGTATTGACATTTTGCATTGATGGTGCTATAGTGATTGTGAGTAAAACTGCTGGAGCCTTAGTACAAATCAAGGCAGTGATACCATAAAGAAAAAAAGAGTCAATTTTGCTTAATGTCCTTGCTGAAGTGGTAGAACTTTAAAGTTGTATTAAATTGGATTCTTGAATGTACATCTTTTTAATACACACGACAAATGGGAAGTATGCATAAAGCACTTTTGTTGCATGTAGGGGGTACAGTGGTTATCTCCAGGAACAGCATTTGTGGGATTGAGTTGTGAGATGAATAACAATGTGCGTGGGTGTGTGGGGGGGAATGCCTCCCCGCCTAAATGAAAGACTGTAAAATAGCGGTAATTCATATTTGGGTATTTGGCAGGCATTTTTCTTGAAAACAAACTAAGAGAACCTATTACATCAAGGAAAATTGTTAGTTTTGTTGCCAATGGAGAAGTGGAACTTTCCAGTGATAACTAAAATTTTGGGAAACTTTTATCTACCAGTGTGAGCTTGACAGCTCCCCACTACTTAAAGACTGTTCTGTGGAGATAGCGATATTAATAAATATGACATTTTTATGTTATGTACTGAAATGTGTCAAGATCCTTTCAAAGAGTAAAGTAGAACAATGGATGTTAATGTAGCACAGTACAAAATAATTGTTAATGTGGTTTCAGATTCAATATTGCATCCAGCCTTTAAGAAACTACCTCTTGTCAAATTTTAGGTGGTATCAAAGAATATTCCCAGTTATATGAAAAGGCCATATTAAAGTATTCCTTTTTCCATCTTCAGATCAGTGTGAAGCCAGATTTTCTTAATATTTTTCAACCAAACAACTTATCACAACAGATTGAATGTAGAAGCAAATATGAAAATCTAGCTGTCTCTATTAAGCCAGACCTTGAAAAGATTTGTAAATGTAAAGACTGCTACTTCTCTGACTAAACTTTTTTTAATAGCTGTTTTTCATAAAAATACATAATTTATGTTAATATATACAAAGTGAATACACAAATTTTTTTAATTTTGAAAACATTAAAGATTGATAGTTATAACTCACATAAACAAAAATTCTTTAATCTTCAATAATTTTTAAGAATGTAAGGCCAAAAAGTTTGAAAAATCACTGGGTTAGAGCAGAGGATTTTTAAAAAAAAATTTGTTACGATGAAGACGGGAGTGGCTGGTGACTGATGGAGACGCTGGAATGACAGCCAGAAACCAAGATTTTGAACAGTGTTCTGCACTGGCAAGGGCATGGCATGATCAGATTTGTGTTTGAGAAATATCACTTTGTAGAGAAGAGGGAGGACCAGAGGCAGGTAAGCAGAACCAGTGCTGCACTCAGAGAAATTTCTCAATCAGGGGATGACAAGGAAGAGGGCAGCTTTGATAGGTTTTGAGGCAGAAGATTAACAAGTCAATAACAAAGTAGTGGTGAGGGTGACACTTGACAGCTGGATATAGGGTGCTATATTGGTATACCACACATAGAAAACAGAAGGATGGAAGCAAGTTTGGGCCCATAGTGGTGGAAGTAATAGGCTGAATTCTGACATGTTGAATTTGAGGTGACAGTGGCTTTCTAGTAGGGGATTGTGAATGTTGGTCTGACACTCAGGAAGAAGCCAGGCTGGAGAAATAGAATTGAGAGCTCTCAGTTTGTGGGCCGAAGTGATGAAAGTAGGCAAGAGTCTTTTTCTGTCGAGAGAGTAGTTTTATAATTTTAGACTTTTAGTCTGGTGTTTCAGATAGGATAGGAAGCACCTGTCCAGGAATTTGACCTTGTGATATCCAACTGTGTCTCATTTACTATTACTTGTTCTTATCACCAGAGAGTGGGACCGTGGCCGGGAGCGCCGTAGTCGAGGTGAATATCGTGACTATGACCGGAATCGGCGAGAGCGCTTCTCTCCTCCTCGCCATGAGCTCAGCCCCCCACAGAAGCGCATGAGGCGAGACTGGTGAGATGGCAACAGTTTCTTTGTCTTCCCTCACTTCTGCTGAGAACTTTGTGTGTCATTTCCTTTTCTTAAACGTTCATAAACCCATCTTTTTTTGTCCCTTTAAACCCTTGGGTGAGAGAGCACATTCCATATGTTCCCTCCCTCGGTCCTATCCTCCTTCATGCTCTGGAGCGATGATTCTCTCCTCTCTCTGACTTTTGTGTCCCCCACCCTCAGGGATGAGCACAGCTCTGACCCATACCACAGTGGCTATGAGATGCCCTATGCTGGGGGGGGTGGGGGCCCAACTTATGGCCCCCCTCAGCCCTGGGGCCACCCAGACGTCCACATCATGCAGCATCATGTTCTGCCTATCCAGGCCAGGTAAAAGACCTGGGGTCCTACAGTTCTTGGGAGAAGGGAGTTGGTGGGCTTATGGGAATGGATCGGGGTTGCTGAAGACTGGCAGGAACTGAGGCACACAGAGGTAGTGCCTGTAGGGGTGCCTGGGGTGATGTCCATGTGGGCAAAGGAAGGGGGTACCTGGCTACCTTGGCTCCCCCCACCCCCCCACCCTGTTCTCCCACAACCAAGACTTCCTGACCGGGCCCCCCCCCAGGCTGGGCAGCATAGCAGAGATTGACTTGGGTGTGCCACCACCGGTGATGAAGACGTTCAAGGAATTTCTCCTTTCGTTGGATGACTCTGTGGATGAGACAGAGGCAGTTAAGCGCTATAATGACTATAAGCTGGATTTTCGAAGACAGCAGATGCAGGATTTCTTCCTGGCTCATAAGGATGAGGAGTGGTGAGTGCCCCTACTTTCCTGTTATCTTTTCCCTAGCATGTATCCCCTGGCCCCGCCAGTGGAGCCTGCAGTCCTGTCCTTTTCCCATTTTCCCCAATCCAGAACTTCCTGGGGGGTGGGGGATGGGAAGTACAACAGCACTGGCTGATGGGTTCTCCTCCTCACTTCAGCATCTGCCACGGCCCCCTACCCATCTCCCTTCCCCACTGTCCTCAGTCAGTGGGACACCTCCAGGCACTTGGCCAGAGCCACCCGTTCCCTTGGGGCCGCAGACAGACTGTTTCCCACTTGCTGGATTTGGGTCATTGTCATCCCTGATCGCCGGGACCCTGTGTGGCTGTGGCATCCTCCCAAAAGCAACGAGTGAATTCAGACAAGAAAAGCAAAGATCTCAGGGTCGTTTGACAGAAAAAGAATTTTAAGTTTTTTCTTTTTGTGGATGTTTTAATTTTAATCAACCATCTTTTCCCCCCTTCCTGCTCCTCCTCCTCCTCCTCACCCTCTTTCTGCTCCTCCTCCTTGAAAAGAGCCAGAACTGGGAACTACACCCGCTCATCGACGGAGCTCGGAGCAAACCCACCTCCACCCCCACCATACCCAGCCCATACATGAGCCCCTGGGCTGAGCCGCGCTGCCCCGGCCAGGCAGACAGGCAGGGCACTGCTGTGCACAATGCAGCAGTTTAGCTGAATGTGATTACTCAGGCAGTTAGTCAGTCAGGGCCCCCACCGCGGAGTCCCGCGGGGGTGGGGCATCCGGGCCGGGACACCCCAGCCAGGAGCCAGCCGGTGGCCCACCTGCCAGCATGGGCCCTGGGCGCGCTAGTTAAATCTTGAGCTCTGTTTGACCAAGCGGCCAAGGTAAAGATCCTGGAGGTGATGCCTGTGGCTTTCCTTTTCTCTTACGCTCAACTTGTGGTTCTGTTCTGTCTTTTACTGACCCTTTTTTTCTTTCTCTTTATCTCACTCTCATGTACCTTTCTCTCCCTGTTTTTTGTTTTTGCTCCCTAACACTTTCCTCTGGTCCCCTGTGTCCCCCCTTCCCCCCCAGTTGCTCTGTCTGGTCTTCAGTTTTTCCCTTTGTTTTCGACCTGGGACTTTCTCATACTTTTTCTCATTTCTAATTTCCTGTCCCCCCGCCCCTTCCCCCAAGGTCCTATTTTAAATGTTTTTTTTTTTCATGCTCCATCCTAATCCTCCACCCCTCTACTCTTGCTCTCCCTGTGGGCAGTATGAGGTTATAAGGGCACTTCAGGTTTTCCCTTTGGTCTTTCCCTGTCTGTTCACCATCTGCTTATCTTCCCATAGTGGGAAGAAAGGTATCCTGCCCTTTTTGGCTTTTCCTATCTGGTGGATTTCAGGTTTCCTTCTGTCTTTCACCTATGGATGGAGGGAGTTGGTGGGAGCAGTCCTTTTAATGACTCTAGTTTGGGGTTGGCGAGAGGGAGGTTTTTTGGGGCCTACTGTTTCCTTAGCCTTCCTCTAAGAAGTTTTGGGAAACTACACTTTAAGTTAGTGATTCCCAGAGATTTAGGCCAATCAGTTTGCCTCTTCAACCCTGCCCCCCACCCCCATAGTCATTCTTCACAAATCCAGGGCTTTTAGTTCCTGGCTCTTCCCCAAATCTAATCAGACAATAAACTGGTTCCTCTGTGGGTTTGGGTGGTTCTAGTGTATCCCTCTCCTAAATTCCTCTGCTTTTATGATCTTTTGTGGGTGTGAGAGGATGGGGGCTAAGCCCTGATTTTCCTGGGCCCCTTCCCATGTCCCGGCCCTGGCCTCCAGTGACTATTTTGTCTCTTCCCTCCCCATTTCCTTTATAGGTTTCGGTCTAAGTACCACCCAGATGAGGTGGGGAAGCGTCGGCAGGAGGCTCGGGGGGCCCTGCAAAACCGACTGAGAGTATTTCTTTCCCTCATGGAGAGTGGCTGGTTTGATAATCTTCTTCTGGATATAGACAAAGCTGATGCCATTGTTAAGATGCTGGATGCAGGTATGTGGACTTGGAGTGGGGGGGTGGGCAGGGCGGGCAGTGGATGTCTGGTGACCAAGGTCTTTGTTGGTAAATAGAAGTAGGTTGATACAAAAGCAAGAGGCTGAAGGCCAGGGCCCCTAGATTGTGATCTCTGCTCCCTTACTTGGTAGCTGTAATTAAGATGGAAGGAGGTACAGAGAATGATCTACGCATCCTGGAGCAAGAGGAGGAAGAGGAACAGCCAGGAAAGCCCGGAGAGCCCAGCAAGAAAGAGGAAGGCCGGATTGGACCAGGCCCGGTGGATGGGGAGCGCAAGGCCAATGAGAAGGAAGACAAGAAGGAAGATGGCAAACAGGTCTGAGTGCTGGGGCTTCTGGGTGCTGCCTTTGAGTGCCGGGGGAAGAGAATGGAGCTGTTTCGGTGGTGGTGGGGTTCACAGCTGGAACCAGAGAGTTATGTATTGGGAGGGGGAGGGGTGAACTTATGGGCTCAGCTGTAGAGGGTGGGAGGGGCCCTCTGATAAAGGTTGATGAGGAGATAGACATCCCAGTGACTGTCTCTATCTGTAGGTCGAAAATGACAGTTCTAGTGATGACAAAACTAAGAAATCTGAGGGTGATGTGGACAAGGAAGAGAAGAAAGAAGATTCTGAGAAAGAAGCCAAAAAGGTAGGGAATCTCTTACATGGGCTCATTGTCATGGCTGGGGTCCTGGTTATCTGGCTTACTTCCTCTTGCCATGGCTCCCACAGAGTAGCAAGAAGCGGAATAGGAAGCATAGTGGTGATGACAGCTTTGATGAAGGCAGTGTGTCCGAGTCAGAGTCAGAATCTGAGAGTGGCCAAGCTGAGGAAGAGAAGGAGGAGGCTGGTAGGTTTTATTTTTTGCTCCCAGACCATTCTGTTCCTGCTGAATGGGGAGGGGAGGTGAGAGGTTGATGAGATGGATGGGAGAATGGCCTTTTGGGAAACGCGGGTGGGATGGGAGGCTGATAGTTTCTCTATCCTCCCTTCCAAAATCTATAATAATCATCAACTCCCACTACCTCCTGTGTAGAAGCAGCGCTCAAGGAAAAGGAGAAGCCCAAGGAAGAAGAAAGGGAGAAGCCCAAGGACACTCCTGGGCTGGAATGTAAACCCCGGCCCCTGCATAAGACTTGTTCTCTCTTCATGCGCAACATCGCACCCAACATCTCCCGGGCTGAGATAATTTCTGTGAGTGAGGAAAAATGGCATTGTGGGCAGGGATGGCACCCAGGCCCCATCCTTAAAGGGGTGGAGGTGTGAGGTGGGGAGAAGATAATCTGGCATTGCTTCTGATATACAATTCTATTTCTTTGATTAGAGAGGCCTCCTCTCCTTGGGCCCATGGTTTTCAAGGGCTGGTTTTGGTTGCACCATTTGTTTTCAAGTGCTATTACTCATGAGCTCTTTGTTAGTTTGTCCTTGTCCAAGTAAAGACTCAAGGACATGGGGACTGAAGGAGGAAGTGAATCCTTGAATCACTAAATGAGGTTTCTCTTTCTCTGTTTTTCCAGCTTTGTAAAAGATATCCAGGTTTTATGCGTGTGGCACTGTCAGAGCCCCAGCCTGAGAGGAGGTGAGGAATGGAGAGAAGTGTGACCCTGAATGAATACATTGGAGAAAATGTGCTGGGGAAGGTTAATGGCTAACATCACTTCTACCCCAGAATTATGGTGACATTTTTTCTTGTTTAGGTTTTTCCGTCGTGGCTGGGTGACATTTGACCGCAGTGTTAACATCAAAGAGATCTGTTGGAACCTGCAGAATATCAGAGTGAGTGCTGGGAGCGGGACTGTTTTAAGGGAGAGAAAGTGTGGCTCTCCTTCCTCAAAACAACCTCTGATCCCTTTGTTCATTGATTGCTTCATTCATTCTGCCCCATTTCATCCATGCAGTCTGCGCACTTTAATTGTGTACTGTTGTCTCTGGGCTAGGCCCTGGGACTGTTACGGTGAACATACCTGGTCCATGTCCTCAGGGAGCTCACAGCCTAATCACTGGTGCTCTCAGTAGGGCCATTCTTTGAGTTGCTGCTTCTTGGGCAAGTGTTGGTGAGCTTTCTGTTCCTTCCAGCTCCGGGAGTGTGAGCTGAGTCCTGGTGTGAACAGAGACCTGACCCGTCGTGTCCGCAACATCAACGGCATTACCCAGCACAAGCAGATAGTGCGCAATGACATCAAGCTGGCAGCCAAGCTGATCCATACGCTGGATGATAGGACCCAGCTCTGGGCCTCTGAGCCAGGGACACCTCCTCTGCCAACAGTTAGTGACTCTTCATAAAACTTTTTCAAAAGCAGCTGATACCTCCTCATATGCTGTGAGCATCTCTGGCCTTACATGATCTGTAGCACTGACTCCTTGCAGCACTTCCAGCTTCCAGCAGAACAGATTGGTGTTATTACTTGTGGGTTAGGGTAGAACAGATGCAAACATAAAGACAGATCCTGAGGCAGCAATAACAGGCTAAGTGAGCTTTGAATTCTTTGCCCCTCACCTTGCCTTTTCAAAAGCTGTTCCTGGGCTACCTACTCCAAGAGGCTTTCTCTGCCTCACTTGTCTCTCTTCTCCCTCCCAACCAGAGTCTGCCCTCTCAGAACCCAATCTTGAAGAATATAACTGACTACCTGATAGAGGAAGTGAGTGCTGAGGAGGAGGAGCTGCTGGGGAGTAGTGGGGGGGCCCCACCTGAGGAACCTCCTAAGGAAGGGAACCCAGCGGAGATCAACGTGGAACGGGATGAGAAGCTGATCAAGGTGCCAGTGAGAGCAGAGTGTGGGATGAACAAGAACCTGGCTTGGGGTGGTAAAGGGGCAAGAGTGTGGTGAACTCATGGCTTCTCATTTCTCTTAGGTTTTGGACAAACTCCTTCTCTATTTGCGCATTGTGCATTCCATGGATTATTATAACACATGCGAGTACCCCAATGAGGATGAAATGCCCAACCGTTGTGGCATCATTCATGTTCGGGGGCCCATGCCACCCAACCGCATCAGTCACGGAGAAGGTGAGTTCCCCTGCCCGAGTCCCATTTGATTCTTTCTCCCTAGCTGCCTCTGGTGTTATTTCTGCTCTGGAGCAGTGCTTTGTCACCTTCTCTAACATTCTCCTTTTTTATTCCTTGATTCTCGCTCCCTTCTCCAACCTGCCATCTCTTCCCAAACCACAGTACTAGAGTGGCAGAAGACGTTTGAGGAAAAGCTTACTCCGCTGTTGAGTGTGCGGGAATCTCTTTCGGAGGAAGAGGCCCAGAAGATGGGTCGCAAAGACCCTGAGCAGGAAGTGGAAAAGTTTGTCACCTCTAACACCCAGGAACTGGGCAAGGATAAGTGGCTTTGCCCTCTCAGTGGCAAGAAATTCAAGGTCTGGGATATTAAGAGTTGTGTCTGAGAAAGGTGGGAAGAGGGGATGAGGGGATGGAGCCAGGAATCTGCCTCAAGGCCTGGGAAGAAACTGCTCACTCAGATTAAGTGGGAGGGGAAGTGATTGGAGTGTTAAGGAACTGCTCGCTCTGTTCTGATTCTCTTTTTTTCACCCAGGGCCCTGAGTTTGTACGCAAACATATTTTCAATAAGCATGCAGAGAAAATTGAAGAAGTGAAGAAGGAAGTGGCATTTTTTAACAACTTCCTCACTGATGCCAAACGTCCAGCTCTGCCTGAAATCAAGCCAGCTCAGCCACCTGGCCCTGCTCAGAGTAAGATACGATCCACGACAGTCTGTCACAATACCTCTCTCAATTTTTCAAGGGTTTCTGGTTCTGTATCCTATTGTCTGTCCCCTGAAGTTTCTGCCCCACCTCAGGCCATATTCCTAAAAGACAGCCCCCTGCTCGCGCCACCGCCCCGCCCCCCCCCCCGCAGTAATTCATGTCCCTGTCTGTGTTGTACTCCCCCCAGGCCTGACCCCAGGACTCCCCTACCCACACCAGACTCCCCAGGGCCTGATGCCCTATGGTCAGCCCCGGCCCCCGATCTTGGGCTATGGAGGTAAGTATAGGAGGGACTTGAAAGGGCTTGGTGATTGTGAGGGGCTGGGAGAAAACAGCTAAGATATAGTTGAGGTTAGAGAGTTTCAGCTCAACACTGATCTTTTTTGTAGCTGGTGCTGTCCGCCCTGCAGTCCCCACAGGAGGGCCTCCATATCCTCATGCCCCCTATGGTGCTGGCCGAGGGAACTATGATGCCTTCCGAGGCCAGGGAGGTTATCCTGGGAAACCTCGCAACAGGTGAGAATAAGCTAAGTTGTCCAAACTTTCTTGCCCTTTTCAAACTAGGAGTAACTCTCATTTCATCTTACCACTTTCTTATCTCACAGGATGGTCCGTGGAGACCCACGGGCCATTGTGGAATACCGTGACCTGGATGCTCCAGATGATGTGGATTTCTTTTGAGCCATCTACTTTTCCTTCACTCTTGTTATCTATATACTTGTGACTGCCTTGTCTTATCCAGCTGAGAATTTTTTTGTACATCCAGCCCTACTGCCAATAAAAGCACTTCCACAGCGATTCCTGACTGAATATATAGTATATGTATTTCCCTAGAGCCTCCCAAACATTGGCTGGGGCAGTGGTTAGCTGGGCTTGCCACTTTGATGCGAAAGGCCCCAGGTTCTGCAGGGACTTTCTGGAGGGCCTGACATACAGCTTCTAAGCCTCTGCCTTTGAGAGTGGGTAGGTGGGGGTTGGGGGTCAGGGGTGCTGGAAACAGTTTCCGTTCTGGGACTTCTGCCTCAGTCCAGGGTGCACAGCTGCTTTTCAGAGTTATGGCTGGTCAAACACAGGTTGTAGAAGGAGTTAGAGTCAAAGGCTGTGCTTACCTCTTGCCAGCCCACCCACCCAGTGGCCTGTAGTTCACTGGGGTTTTTCGGAGCACCCCAGCAGTGAGGGTCCAATACCAGGGCGTAGGCTTCGGTGCCTGGCCCCAAGCAGATTCCCAGCAAGGCCTTAGACTGGGCATCCACATCCCCTCCAACCATTACAGGACCCCCACCCCCTGCGAAGTGAGAGTAAAGCATCTCCAGTTCTCCCTGAAGCCCCACTCCACGGGGCACGTGGCATAGGCGACCCTGGGGTCCTCCAAAGTGGTCCAGGCAGAGGCTGGCTTCTACACAGCCGATCCAGTTCCGGGAACCCCGGAATCCGGGGGGTTTGTCGCCCATGTCCTCCAGTGCCGCCTGTATGGCGGCCAGGCTGGGCACGCCGGCGGGCCGGCCCTCTGGCCACGAGCACAGCGTCTGCAGAGTGCGGTATCCGCAGCCCCAGCCCCGATCGTCCAAACCGTCGCAGCCGTAGTGATAGTAGAGATAGTGACCCGAGAGGGCCGCCAGGCGAGCGGGGCCGCGTCTGGGTGGGGCAAGGCCCAGGTGGACGTCCTTCAGTGGCTCCAGGGCGGTTGGCGAGAGCAGAGGTTGCCGAAGCCTGACAGGTGCTGCGTCCTGGGGCCACGGGGCGAATTCCAACGCTTACTTTCGGATCGGATCTTGGGTTAGCTGCGGGCAAGACCGGCGCGCAGGTTCTGGCTACACTCTTGCTGGGAACCCCGCAGCAGCTGAACGCGCGGGATGGCTGTGGGGACCGAGCCAGTCCGCGGGATTCCCACAATGCACCGCTGCCCCGCCGAGCCAGCACCGCCCTTCTTACTGCGCAGGCGCGAGTTCCTCCTTGCTGGGGCCCGCACCCGGCAGCCTGTTTTTCAGACTGCTAGTCGGCGGTCTCAGGCGTTCACCCAACCGATCGCTCAGCTCCAGTGGTTAGGCATTGTGCCCAACCCCCGCTTCCCAGTCGTGCACACGCCTGTGGCCATAACAGTTTATTGGCAGCCCAGAGGGGCAAAGGCACCGCGGGGGAGTGATGGGGGGAGGGGGCTCGGCCGAGACATGCAGAGGACCGGGAGCCCCCGGGCAAAGTCGGGGTGGGCAGGGTCTAGGGCTCCAGTTATATCCCAGCCCTTAGATAAATAGTATATACAGCTAGCGGGCCTGGAGGGGCGGGCAGGGCGGCGGGACGTGGGGGTTCCTCCTGGGTTACAGGTCCGAGCAGCGATCCTGCTTGCTGTAATGGTCAAACTGGTTCTTCCAGTGCACCATGTAGGAGCTCCAGCGGTGGAACTCGGCCTTCCACTGGCGCTCCGCCTCGTCCAGCGTGTCTGCGGCCAGGGCGCCCAGCAAGAGGGTGGGGTAGACATGGGGAAGGTTGAGGAACGGACATGGGGAGGGGCGTGAGTGCAGAAGGACGCAAGGAGAAAGGGGGCCGCATGGGAGGGTGGAAGGGATCAGGAGAAGATACGAAAGACGAAAGGCCAGAGGGAGGATGAGGGTAGAGGCGGGCCGAACAAGGATGGCAGGAAGGAGGAGGGTGGGGGAGAAAATGACCGGAAGACATGGGGATAGAAGGGATCAGAAGGGGGAGCATCCATTGGTTGATGAGGAAAAGAGAAGAGACAGAAATGGTTGACAGTTATAGCCCCACTAGGAGATGCTATCTAGCCCCGGCTCTTCCCTTTACTCCCAACACCAGGCTCCGGCTCCAAGGAATAATTTTATAAAAAAAGAAAATTGGCTTTTTCATTTCCATTTAAACAACAAAGGCGCGTGGGTCCCTGAGACGGCTCGTAGGTCAGCCTTCCCTACGCCCTGTCCAGTTCGAGTCTATCGGTTTGAGAAGGGACAGGGCGCTGAGTCGGAGATCCCTGAGTGGGGCCCTTCCCCACGGTCCGACCACTCTTTAGAGGAGGGGCCCCCTGAGGCCGGAGAGGGAAGAGGCCGTGGTCACAGCCGCTGAAGCCCAGAGAAGAGGAGGAGGAGGAGGAGGGGTAAGGGGAGGCCAGGCCTGGGCCTCGGGGCAGCCTCCCCATGGGCGGGGCCTGGGCAGGTGCTGGGAGCCTCCGAGGCTGGTGGGGAGAAGAGAGGAGTTATACCTGGACTGCTTCCACTCCCTTCTCTTTCTCTCCCTGCTCCATTTCTCCCCCACTCTGCCCAACCCCTTGCCCGCTGGCCCCTGCATACCGGTGGCACTGAGCAATTTGGGTAGGAAGCCGTTCCAGAAAGCGCAGGTCTGGGCGCGCAGCCCCCGCCTCACCTCCAGGGGCCGCAGGTTCAGGCTCACATACTGCTGCGCTCCCCCCGTGTATGGTGGCCACTTCGGGGCTTTGGGGTCCCCGGGGTCATTGGGGTCCCTGCGGGAGGAAGGGCATGATTCAGCTTCAAGCAAGCCTGCCCCGCTCTGGGAGCTGGGGATGGAGCTGAGAGGAGGAGGAAGCAGGCAGGCTGCATCTAGACCCCATGCCCTTTTTGCTCCAAGGAGAGCCCCATCCCCTCCCTTCCACTGCCACCGCTTAATTCTTCTTCCTCTTCTCCACTACCCTCATGGTCAGGAGTCTTCCCCTTCCTTCTGCCCTCCCTCTATCTGTCCTCGCCCTTTCCCTGTTTTTCTGCTCCATCGTTGTCTTTCTCTCATTTAAAAAATTGATTTACTGAGCTCTTATTATGTAACCAGGCCAGTCCTATCTCTATGAACATTATGTTTACTTCTGACAACAGACAAGTGATATCAGTTTGTCGCCTGGTTACTATGTAACCAGGACCAGTCCTATCTCTGGTCCAACTGATCCAACTCTACAGCTCATGCTCCTAACTACTATGTTAACTTTTCTGTTTCTCCTTGTCCATCTCTTTGCTTCCCTCTCCTGCTATTCTTTGTCTCTTCAGGATCATCTGCCACCCTGCTTTCCTTCCTCCTGTCTTCCTTTCTCCATCTTTGTCATTCACTCTCTCCCCCTTTTCTCCTTTCCTTTGTGAACTTTCCCTCCTCTCTCTTGCCCTTCCTGTCTGTCTCTGTCTCCTTCTTTCTCTGTCTCTCTCTGTTTGTATGCACCCTGCCTCCCTGGCTCCCAGAGGTCATCCTCCCCTTGGCACTGCTGACCCTGTGCGGGCGAAGTTGGCCCAGTATCTCATCAGTCGCTGGGCAAAGGCTCTCTCTTCGACGGTGTAGTTTAGCGAGGGTTCCAAGGGGAGCCCAAAGATGAACTCGATCTCGTAGCCGTGGGGCACTCCCATCCAGAGGGGCCAGGAGAGTGTGGACGCACGGTGTTCAAAGATGTAGGCATAGACCCGAGCACCCTGGGCAGCCAGTCGCCCAGCCAGCTGGGCCACAGGGCACACGACGTTGTGGTCGCCCACCACATCACTCATGGCTTCCCTCAGGCGTGCTGGGTCCTCAGGGTGCAGCCAGTCTGTGTAATGCAGGACCACAGCCTCGGCAGCCAGGTCACTCACCTGGGGGACCCCGACCTGCACCCCGGCCAGGAACTGGGCCCGGCTGATGAGAGACTCGTTGTCTTTGCTGAAGCCTGGGGCCCCGTAAACCAGAAAATAGGAGCCCTCATCCTTCACCACACCCACCAGCACCTGGGGGGACAGGATGGAGGAAGTGGGGATGGGGCAGACACAGACAGACAGGTAGACAGAAACAGATGGACAAAGAGCCAGAGAGATGAACAGTTACAGACCCAGAACCACAGAGGAAGAGAGTACGAGATTTGGGAAGGGATAGAGAGAAGGAGAAAATATACCCACATTTCTTTTCCTCTCTGTCCCACTGGCCACCCTGGGATCAAGCCCTCAGAGAAAAGAAGCCTGGGCCTTTTGGAGTGGGTCTTGAGGAGCCCTCATGCCCGGGTCCCCAGGGAGAGGGCAGATGGGAGAACAGGCCTAAAAGAACCAGCTCCACCCCCTCCAGCCACTAGTCACCTGCAGGCTGTGGAAGTCTCCAGTGTTGATGAGGGCCTCGGGAGTGTCACTGAGGAAGTCTCCATCCACCACAGGCACGAAAGAGAAGCGGAAGACGCTTTCCTGAGGCAGCACGTGCCACTCGTGGTCCACCAGGTCCTGAGCTGGCCGTGTCCGCAGGCAGGCAACTAACTCTGTATCATTGCTACCAGCCCCACCTGGGGGACAGCCTACGAGGCGGGCTAGTAGTGTGGCCCTGCGGCGGGCCTCTCCCATGCCCACCGTGGCCCAGGGGCCATTGGGTGCACCACTCTGAAGCACAGCCCTGTGGAACAGGCCCCGGCTAGGTGGGGACAGCAGGTGCATGCCCACGGAGGCAGCACCTGCACTTTCCCCAAACAGAGTCACTGACATTGGGTCCCCCCCGAAGGCTGCCACATTCTCCTGCACCCATTGCAGGGCCAGCCTCTGATCCAGGAGACCTACATTGCCTGGGGCCTCCCGGCTCCCTGGTAGGGCCAGGAAGCCAAAGGCTCCCACCCGGTAGTTCATGGATACCAGCACAGTCCCCTCTGTTTGGGCCAGGAAGCGGCCATCATAAACGTCCAAGGAAGAGGCCCCACTGTAGAAGCCACCCCCATAGATCCAGACAAGGACAGGGGTAGGAGATGTAGGCCGAGGGTAGGGTGTCCACACGTTGAGGTAGAGACAGTCCTCACTCAGCTCACGGTTGGGATTCCACATCTCGGTGCCCTCAAAGCCAGGGTACAAGGTGTCCACATATTGGTAGCAGACACTTTGGAAGGTGGTGGCATCCAGCACCCCTGACCAGGGCTGCTTGGGCTCTGGCGGCAGAAAGCGACGGGGCCCCACGGGTGGCTCTGCGAAGGGGATGCCCAGAAAAGCAGAGACAGGGCCCCCAGGGGCTGTTAGGCGGATGCCCCGCAGCCGGCCCCCACGCACCGTCACTAGTAGCTCTGGGTCCTCTAGGCGCTCTGCCCTTCCTCCCAGGAGGAAGAAGAGGAGGAGAAGGAGTGGGGACGTCGGGAAGAGAGTGTGCAGAGGACACCACGGGGGCCTCATGGCTGCCAGGGCAAGCAGGCAGCTGCTGGGAGAAAAAAAGGCAGAGGGTGAAGGCCTGAGGCTGCCAGGAGGGAGGAGATTAGGTAGCATTCTTGCCCAGGGGTTATCGCTGAGCTGCAGAGGAGGCGGGGCAGGTTGGCAGAGAGAAGGAGAGAAATGGAGGGAGGGAAACAGACAAGCAGAGACAAGGACGCAGGCAAACAAGAAGAGGACAGAGAACGGACACATATACACCGACAGACAAATGTAGGAAACAGAGATGAGATCTGCCAAGCAATACCCTCTCCTGCCCCGCAGAGGGCCCACCGCCCTCACCTCTTTCCCTTAGCTGAGTAGACTGGGCTAGGCCCAGTGTGAGCAGTGCGAGCACAGGCACCAGAGGCCGCAGTCCACTTATAGGCCACCCGACAGGGGTGGGGCCCTCGCTGACAGGAGACGCCAACCCGCCTGTGTGGTGGCGTAAAGGCGCACGCAGCCTCTCCCGCGTTGGCCAGGGCCGGGGTTCTGGGGGGAGGGTGAGGGTGGGTTGGGCATTCAGGGTGTGGGAGCCACAGGTCCCAGGGCACCCCAAATCCTCCTCCACACACTGCCTTGCCTAGCCTGGCTCATCCACTCTCTGGTACAGCGCGCTGGCATCTGGGTGTGCCCGTTAGCTGTGCACCCCATCGCCTAGCTTTAGCGAACAGGCTCGAAAGCCCTGGACCCCGGGACTCGACCCCAGTCCATCCGATGCTGCTGCGCACGCTGCCGCCAGTGGGGGGCAGTAGAGACCGAGAAAAGGACGGCGTTCCCCGCCCGGAGTCCAGGAGCTGGGAACCTGGGGCGTGGGTCTGGGGGCTCGCAGGCATTGAAGAGGGGTCTGAAGGGTGAGCCAGGACGCCCGTGTTCTCGGAGCTCCGGAGATCCCCAGCTGCAGGGGCGGGGGCGCTATTTTGAGGCAGCAGCTGCTGCGGTTCCGGCATCTCCAGCCAAGGGATCAAAATTCCCCGGGTCGGAACTCCCCCCTCTCGCGGCGGTCACCCCTCACCCAGCCTCCGGCTCCCTGAGCTGGGGTGGTGGTAGTGCTGAGATTAATTAGGAAATCCTAGTGCGGCTAATTATAACTCGGAGCTTCCGTTGAGCCTCCCCTACCCTCAAAATAGAGACGGAGTCCCCGCGAGAGGGGGACGCCTGGGCCTGGGAGGGGGCTTTGGCTGGACGCTGCGCAGGGGCGCTGGGGTTGCGGGATCAGAGGAGGCCCAGCCAGGGACCAGGAACCTGCGCAGCCAGGGTTCTGCCCCAAGCAGGGGGCGTCTTCTAGTGGCCCCAGACTTGGAAACGAGCATGGGAAGGGGCGCTCCGGAGTCCCCACAGGAAATGGAGAGCAGTGGTGAAGGCCAGCCCTGCGGGGTGCCGGCTCCCGTGAGGGCGACCGTAAGTCTGTGGCGGCGAAGGAAGAGTTAAAGATGAGCGTGGGACGGCGGGGGGCGTCGTTGGACAGGTCCGGGGGCACAGTGAGCGTCCGGTTTTGGGCTCTGGATCCCTCCCGGAGCGCATCTTTCCCCGGGCGCGGAATGGGTTGCGGACTGAGGGAGGGTCCTGGGCAGGGCAGGAGACTCACCTGAGGCGGCCGAGCCGAGCCGGGCCGGGCCGGGCCGCGCCGGGAGCTGGAGGCAGCGGACGTTCCCCCGCGCAGGCTTAGCTGACTCTGACAGCCACCGCCTCCGGCCCCCCGCACACACCCCCTCCGGGCCGCACGGAGCCCCCGCCTCCGCCCACTGTCTCCGCCCCCGCCCCTCCCCACCGCCCCGGGCTGCCACCTCCTCTCCTCCTTCCCTCGGAACCGAGACCCAGAGAACCCGGGGCCCAGACGGACGCCAGTGATAGACGCCGACAGACGGACAGACACGACCGAAAGACTCGCAGCGGCGGAGCAGACACCCACAGCGACACAGAGAATCCCGCGAAGAAAGACACACGCCGATGGACGGTCTCATGCAATGACTGCCACAAACACAGTGACCGACATTCACAGACGGACGGACACACTTGGATACGGCGACAGCCTCGGTCGGGGCCGGTGGCCGAATAAATGAGCATCCTTGGCCACGAAACCGCAGGGTTGGCATTGGGGGACTAGCACCCGAAAGTGTGGCCGAGGACCCCATCAGAGGTCCGGGTGGCGCTGGTGTAAAATCTTGGGGACGAGGGCACACCTGTGGGAATGAAGATGTGAACATGAGATCACGAGTGAAAATGAAGGGGGCCGCCAAGGAGGAAGGAGACGGGGGTGGGGCGGGGGAATGACTCCGGGGCACCCCAGAAGGAAAGCCAAGGTGATGGTACGCGCAAGGCTGCGGTGGAAGGCCTCACTCCGCCGCCTCAGTGGAAACTTCTGGAACCCTCGCGGGTGGGTTTGCGCTGACGGGTGACCTCGGACTTCGTCACCAGGGTCCGGTCGGGGCATGACATCACCAGGCCGGGCTCTCATTGGCCGCCGCGGCCTGCAGGTTGGGTGCGGCCTAGCCCCGGCGCCCCCAGCCAATTCGGAGGGGCCGGGCTGCATAGACCCCTACATCCCGCCCTCCACGGGCTTGCCCAAGGAAACGTGTGCCTGCTGCGGCATCTCACGCCTGAGGTGAAGGTGGAAAAGTGTGAGGCGGTGTCCGCACAAGTGCGCCGCACCAAGGGGCCCTCCTCTCTCCGGGCGTCGGGCTCGCAAGCTGGCGTCCCGCTGTGTGGAAGACTTACCAGCACTGGCGAGCGCCGGGGCGTGCGTGCGCGTGGCGGTGCGGGGCGCGGAGGTGCGGGCTCTGCGTGGGGCGGGCTCGCGCGCTCACGCTCCCTCGGCCGCCGGCGCACCGCTGTTCTTGCGTTCTGCGTCTACCGCCGCGAGGGGTCGAGGGCACCGAGTGCTGGGTGTTGCGTGGATTGTGGGGTCCGCCCGAATCCAGAGACGTGGCTCTCCGTGGGCCGCGCAGTCCTGGTTCTCCAATCTGGGCATCCCCCAGCCAGCCGGTGCCGAGCGGGAACCGGCCTCCCCAAGCCCTGGAGCCCCGCGAAGCCTGTACTCCGTTCGCGGGCTGCAGCCGCCAGGTGGCGCAGAAGGCAGCTGCTCCGGTCTCGGAGAGTGGGATGGGGGTAGGGGCGATGCGGAGGTTATTCCCTTGTCATCTCTTCCGGTTGTTTCCGCCTTTCCATGTTCCATTCTTCAGGCACCTCAAATCCCCTGCATGAACACCAAAGTTCCTAGCATCCCGTCTTCAGCGACCTGACCCCATTGGTTGAGGGTTCTCCCAGTGGTCAGATCACTCCCTCAGTCCAGCTCCCTGAAGAGCAGGTATAAGGGCTGTGGGTGGGGATAGGGGACCGAAAAATGGACAGTCGATGTAGCTGCAGGAGAAAGGGATCTGAGGCAGGTTTCCCAGCCTGGTAATTATTAATTATTAGAATGATGAGAACCAACTGAATGAATGAGCAGAGGCCTGTCCAGGGCCTAAGGCTGCAGGGATTTTGGGCCTGTAGTGATGGGGGCTTGCCTCCATGTCATTTTCCCAAACTGGCTTTGCCACATACAGCCTCACCTGACTTCTCCAATCAAGAGTCCCTAGACGTATACCATGGAGATAGGGCAGGGACAGAGTACAGACCAGCGTTATGAACTAGTGGTATCTTAGATATCTTAGGAGGAGAAAGGACAGGACATGTTCTAGGAGCTGGCCCAGCAAAGACTGCCTCAGAAAGGTCAGTGCTGACCTTAGGCTGGACCTGCTGCTGGAGTCAAGGATAGGATACCTAGGGTGAGCTGGAATCTCCCAGGGAGGCAGACCCTATTTTCATCTGGATCTTGGTAAGTGGATGTAGCCAGAAAAGGTGCTAAGATGTGTGTGCAGGGGCTGGAGTGGAGAGCAAGGACAAGGGCAGTTCCTGCCTGCTTGGGTGTGGCATCAGCAGTGCAGTTCCTGTGAGGGATCTGTGGGCAAGACAGGTTGTGGAGACTTCTGAAGCCAGTCAGAACTTTATTCTTTTTGGGGGTGGGGTAGGGTTGAGGGGACACTATGGAAGGTCAGCCAACAGGATAGGGAAGGGGAAGTGGAGTTTCCAAAGATGCTAAAAAATCTGGGCCAGGAAGAGGATGGAGCCATTTATGTCAGTACTCTCCTCCCCACTCCCTAGGCCTGGGACAATGAGAAGAAGGGCAGACAGGCCCAGAAGTGGAGTAGGTAGGAATCCAAGGAGAGTGTACTGCTCCTGGAGCTCCTGATGTGCTTCCCCAGACCCTGGATCAGGGAGGGTTCAGTTGAATGTCCAGTCTGATGACTCTGCAAGTCTGCATGGAGTCCTAGTGCGTGTAGGCCTTGTGCCTCCAAGTTAGGTGCTGCAGAAGGAGGCTGGGGCTCTGCAGCCACAAGCACCTCGGAGAGACGTGCTGACATCTTTTCCTCATCCTGCAGTTCGTCCTGGGATTGTGAAGGATGGAGACCATGAAGATTATGTTTTCATCTCAGAGAGTTTTTAGGTGTTGGGAGATTCACAGGCTATTGGAGTATATTGTGGTCTACTGGAGGTCCTGACTCCTGGGTTCTCATCCAATGCTCTGCTGATTGGCAGTGAGACCTCTGGAGAGTCATACTTTTTGTCTGGGCCTCAGTTTTCCCATGTGTAAAATGATGGACTTGAGTTTATGTCAGGATCACTGGGGCCACTTAGAGTGGATGATCCATTTGGTATTGGGTGGAGTCCTTAGTCTACATTTTTAGCAGGACAGTTGCATGAGGGTGGTCTGAGGACCACATGAGGAGAAAAGCTTTGCTAGGTGCCCCCACAGTCAGTCTAAACTGATCTCCTGAGGACCAACAGGCTATGTGGGTTAGCAGGAGGTGCTGTGGGCAGTCAGCAGGTACAAGAATTAACAGGGACACCTCTTGCCATGAAGGGAGATAGGCAAGGATTTTAGTTCTTGAAAATGGATAGAACTTCCAGGAACAATTCCTCTTTTTACCTTGAGACTCTCTCCATCCTTAGTTGACCGAGTGACCTCACCTGTCTAGCCATGATATCTTTCTCTACATAGTCCAATATAGTAAGACCCAAAACATTCTCTGTGACCCCACTCTCCACAGCCGTCACTACAGGGATGTCTTTGATTCTTCCATTTCTTCCTTCACCATGTCTGTTTATCCAGGAATCAATCTTTCTTCTACTACCAGTTCTGCCAATTCAGAGAACTCTCCTGCTTCCTTGCATGTCTGTCTCCCACTTTTGCCAACACAGAGAACCCCTACTTCTATTACAGTCCTTGCCCTACCACTGCCAACAAAAAGGATTCTCATTTCCTCTGTTTATTGGTTAGGATTCAGTTCAGCTGTGTGAGACAGAAAACAAACAGTAATTGTTTGAATGAAATATAATGGAAATATATTTTCCTCTTACATTAAAGAGACCTGGAAGTAGGACATGAAAGGTTAGCAGGCTGCCCTGGATGCCAGGGACCAGGTTCCTTTACACAGAATTTTGTTACTTAACCATCTTCGACATGTAGTTTCAACTTCATGGTGTAATATAGCTGCTAGAGCATCAGCTATCACATCTGCATTCCAGCCAGCAGGAAGGAGGAAGAATTGAAGAAGGGCATTGCTCCTCCCTTTAAGGACATTTTTTTTTTTTTTAATCACACACACAGCCCTTTGATTATATCCCACTGGCCAGAACTTAATCCTGAAGTCATAATTGTTTATACAGGAAGTTCAGAGATGTAGATTTTGTTCCAGATGACTGGGAGCAGATATTGGGGGACAGCCATTGTCTGAGGCCACTGTCCATTAAGCTGGGTTGTTGAACTGCAGAGTTGGGAGCCTGAGCCCTGCAAGAGACTTTTCTCCCTTTCTCCACTCCTTCCTCTGATCCCTTCTGAAGGTTGGCTTAAAATTAATACTGATCCAAGTTACATAATTTCACATGATTCCTCCTTATACCTATCTATCCATCCTGTTTGTACCTTTTCCCTCATTTGCTAGTTTTGAGCATATCACGCAATTTTTAGCTTGTCTCTGGATAGTCTAATTTCACAATTGTTAAATATTTAACAGTTTACAGTATTTGTCATGCAGTTCATCAGACATCCTTCTGCTTCTTCTCACCCTCTTTCTAGCTGGGGTTAGGGTAGAGTGGTGTTTCATATCCTGTGCTCCAGATGGATTAGTTACAGACATCGGTACCTTTCTCGAGTTGATTTCCATCCATGAGCTGTACTGTTTCTGAAAGGAGTGAAATGTATAAATTCACCAGGAGTGCATTTTGCCCTGTGTTACCAATTATCTGCCCTGATGTCAGAACCCTGAAGGACTTTGGGATCCCACCTGACAGGGTTCCTGGTGTATAGACCCACTGCTTGCTCAGACCCTGGCTTCAGCCAACCCTGTTGCTGGTTTTAGTTTAAATATTAGCAGCACATATCTGGATGACTTCTTGGGAACAGCTAGGTTACACTAGGTACTACCTATGTTGGACACCCAGGGAATTCCTGGGGAAAAAAAAAAAAAAGTCCCCAGCTGCTTCTGCAGGTATCGGCCAGCCAATGAGAGCTTCCCAAAGCAGAGGTTCCATGGATGAACCTGGTTGTGGTTCCAGGGATGCAAAGCATTAGACACAGAGGGCTGCAGAGGTGGGAAGAATTTGTCTGGGATCCCCCACTGTGCCTGGGGACAGTGCAGGCTAGCTGCAAGGTTGGCCACACGGCCAACATTCTTGTGGAACTTGGAGCCCTAGGTGAATGTCTACAATATCGGGAATGCCAGAGCAGGTTGGTGAGTAGCTCAGACCCAGTGTTATTTCTATGTTAATGTTTACTGGGGACTTGTTTGCCAGGCACTAGCCTGAACGCTTTGCTAAAACACATCATCCCATTTAATGCCTGCTTACAACAATCAGGGGGGCATGCCCTATTATCCTTACAATTGGACAATCAGGAAACTGAAACTGACACCCAGAGAGGTTAAGTTTCTGCTTACTTTCATCCCTTGGTAAGTGGAGGCCCTGGACTTTGGATGAGAACTCTGACCTCGCGATAGGGTTGACATGCTTCAGAGCCACTCATCTCTTCTGTAACTTCCAGAAAAAGAACTCTTAGAGTCCAAGAAAAGAAAAGGGGTGGGGCGAGTCCCTACATGAACTTCCTGTGTTTCCTGAGACAACTTCCTACCTGTCTCCCACTCTCCCCTCCTCCCTCTCTTGTTCTCCATTTCTCTCTGTCTCAGGCCTCAGTTTGGGATCCTGCTTGTCATGCCTTCCAGCCCTCTAGGACCATGAAGACATTCAGGTCTGAGTGACAGATGCCCAGTATTACTCCAGCATTTTAAGGGGAGAAAGTAGGTAGGTGCAAGATGCACAACTGTTAGGGAGGACAGGTAATGGTTTCTGCAGTTTCCAGGGACCCTTTCTCCTCTCCACCTGGGACCTGAGACCTCCACCTCACTCCCATACCCAGCCATCTTTCCTGAAAGCAGAACATGGCCCTGTTCAGCCAGGCCAGGGCCTGAGGGTATGGGATGCCCAGCCTCCACCGTGGTCAGAGGCAGTTAGGCTGAGTCTTTCATCCCATCCTGGAGCCACAGGCTAGCACAGCAGTCTTTCAGCCCCTGACCCCATCTCTTTGACCCTCCCCTCACCACCTCACATTTCAGGGGCAACTTCTGGAGCTGCTTCTCCCTGCCCAGACCACCCCATTTCCTGGGGTTCCATGATTTTCAGGGATTAGGGCTGAGAAAGGAAGGGTACCCCTCCCCTAGTTCTTTCTCTGTAAGCCAGAGGGCTCTTGTGGCAGGGTCTGGGAGGGAGGACCTGAGATCCACCAGGACCCTAGGGTTTGATGACAGTACAAAGAATTTAAGTAGTGAGGTGGCAATAGTTACAGCCCCCAATGCCCCATCCTCTCCCTCCCTCACCTGAGGCTGAAGACTCTGATTCTTCTAGGTACACATCACTTCTTTTTATTGTCAAAGGGGCTGGGCAGGTATGTACCTCTTTTTCTCATTGGCAGCTTGTACTTGGGGGGAGTAGGGATGTGTCTGGAGGAGAAAGTGTAAGGGAACTAGGGAGCATCTAATTCTCTTTGTGATATAGGGAAGGCAGTGGCCAAGAGGCATCTCCCAGCTCTCTTAGAGGCTGGGGTTCTGCCACAATAGTGGAGGAGGGGCAGCATTGGGCCCCTGCAGGTATTTAACACAGGGCCAGGTGAGGGGCTGGGTGCCATGCCAGCAGGATTTGGGCCATTGACAGGTGGGAGCCATGCAGGAAGATGGATTAGTTTGGAGCATCTGGAGCTCTCTGGATCTAGGGCAAGACCCTCTTCCTTTAGTTCAGTTGTTACTTCCTACTCCCCTCTTGGGCACCTATACAAATGTCTGTAGTAAAGGTGAATGTGATTCAGAAATGAGAGCTGAAGGATTTCAGAAGAGTGGAGAGAAATTATTTCCTGGCTAGGGGATTTCTTTTTAAGTTACATTTTATTTATTTGAACAGTTAATGAACTCATAGAATTCAAAAGGTTCCCATCTTACCACTGTCTGAGACACCCATTCCCTGTTCCTAGAAACAATAACTGTTGGTCATATATTGCATTTGTTAGCAATAGATATCCTTCTGCCTCTAACCCAGGTTTTTACATAAATCGTAGCATTTATATATACTCTTCTTCTGCACCTTGACCTTTTTTTTTTTTTTAAACAACTGATAGTCAATTTACTAAAAAGGCTAATTTAAGCATCTGCAATGGTGACTTCAACCTTGACTCCTGGCTCAATATTGATGGAAGTTATTGCTTAACAATCTCAGAAGGACTATGCAAGTCAATGAGTCGCTTGTGGATCCTCATCTGAAAACGATCCCAAGTCTTAGAACCTTCAGCACAGGGAGTTTTTCTTGTAGTGATTCTCAGAGTCTTGGTAGGCATCCAAACTGATCCTTTCACTTTGAGATTCTTGTCCTTTGCACTTTTGATCAAGTCAGCACACACCTTCTTCAAAGATTTTACATTGCGGCTGGTCATAGTAATTCTAATTCGGTGAATCGCCACCTCTGGTTCCACAGGTGTCTTCCGATATCTTTAAAAGCCGTGACTGTGGCGCAGCTTCCTGACGGACTTGCTCCTCCGCGAGAGAGAACAGCAGTGAGTCAGGAGCAACAGCGAGCAGAACAAACAAAGCTCTGCTGAAGCTGCTATCGCGTCTTCTTCAAAGAGAAGATCTTTGACTTTTTAAAAAAATCTAACAGATTATTTTAGGGATAGTTCCGGATTGGTACATAGACTTCCTCATTCATCTTTATTTTTTTCCTTTTAAATGAAAAGCTGCATACTTTACATTGCCTGGGCATTAACACAACTGAATTTGCCCCCACTATCTCACTTCACTAAAATATGAAAGTTACTGGTGGCCTATAGTCTTGCCAACACAACTTGTTATAATATATATTTTTAAAATCATGGCTTATTCAAGAGTTGAATGGTGTTTCAGCATAGCTTAATTTATATTTCTCTTATTATGAGTGAATTTGAGCATCTTTTCATTTGTTTAAGGGTTCCCATTTTTGTTTTTTAGTTTACTAAGTCTGCTCTTTATTTTTTCTTCTGCTTTTCTAAGTACATCTTATTGTTTTGTAATTTGTGAAGCCAGATATTTAATTCATTAGTTTTTATTCTTATTTATTGATATAATTACTTAAATGCTATGCATTTTCTTCTGAACATCACTTTAGCTGTATCCCATAGGCCTTATGTGTATTATTATTATTATTATTTAATTTTCTAGATGTTCTGTAATTTTGGCTTATGCCACCTCTTTGTCTTAAAAGTTTTTAAGAAAGGGTTTTAAAGTTCTAGGTGATAGAATTTTTAAATTTTTTTTTAAATTGATTTTTAGGTTATTGCATTATGATCAAAGAATGTTGTTTGCTCTACCTTATTTCATTGACTGTAAGATGTTATAGTTGTAAGATGTGTCATTATTTATTTCTAAACTTTATTTTGAAATAGGTTTACAGAAATGTTGCAAAAACAGCATAAAGAGTTCCTGTACACTATTCACCCAGCTTCTCTAAGTGTTAACATTTTACATCATCATGATATAATGATCAAAACTAGGAAATGAACATTGATACAATACTATGAGAAAATCTATAGATCTAATTCAACTTTTGCCTATTGTTTCATTAATGTCCTATTTCTGGGCCAGGAGCCAATCCAGGATCATACATTCCACTTAGTTGTTATGGCTCTTTAATCTTCTCCAATCTAGATAGTTTCTCAGTCTTTCTTGGTCTTCCAGGACTTTGACAGCTTTGAAGAGCACTGGCCAGTTATTTTGTAGAATGTCTCTCAATTTGGGTTTGTCTGATGTTTTTACGTGATTAAATTAAAATTATTCATTCTTGGCCAGAATACTACAGAAATGATGTTATGACCTTCACAGTGCCTCATATCAGGAGGCAAGGATGTTGATATGACTTATTCACTTGTTTAAGGGGGTGTCTGCCATATTTCTCAACTATAAAGTTACAATTTTTCCCTTTGTATTATAACATTATTTTAAATACCACTAAGGAAGAAAGAAAAGTCTCACCAATTACATATGTAAGATACAGTCAATCGTAAGATGGACGCTCGTTTTAGAGACATCAACATGTAAAAAAATATATACCTCAGAACTAATGAAATACTGTATAATTCTTCTTTTGGAGATGTGGTTTTTTTTTTTTTTTTTGGCCTAATGCATGGTAAAGTTTGTAATGTTCCATTGGCACCTGCAAAAGAAATGTATACTCTGTTTTTAGGATACAGAATTAGTTATATAGATCTATTAGATTCACCTTACTATTTAGGCTTTTTATATTCTATTAAATCATTTCTACATTCATTTCTCTTTTTTTGGCCCTTTAGATTTATCATGGGCTAGGAGATGAATTAAAGTTTTCTATTACTCATGTGTTTCTGTCTGTTCTTATATTTCGTACCTGTTTATCTATAAAAATGTTTATCTCCTTGGTAGGAGACTGGGCAAAATGGTGTAAATGATAGAAGCTTTGCTTATCCCCTCTTATGACCACATCAAAGTTGAGACAGAAATACAGAACAAACAACAAGCAAAGCCACTTGAGGGTCTAGAGGAATAAAGCTGGGTGGGGGGGAGGAATGTTGATGTTTTGTAAATGTTGATGTTTTGGTGTTTTGTAAATGTTGATGTTTTGGTTCATAACTCATATCTTCATGCGTTATGTCATATCTTCATAATATATTGTTTTTACATATTGATATTTTTTTCTGGCTTTATTGAAATATGATAGACTGTTGCTTGTATTTGCATTGTTCAATTCAATGAGTTTTTTTTCAATTATAGTTGGCATACAATATATTAGTTTCAGCTGTACAGCACAGTGATTAGAGATCTATATAACTCACAAAGTAATCACCCTACTAAATACACTACCTCTCTTCCCCCCACATTTTCATTACATTATTAACTACTTTCCCTATGCTACACTTCACATCCCCATGTCCATCCCACAGCTATCTATTTGTACTTCCTAATCCCTCTGCCCCACCCTCACCGTTCCTCCAACTCCCCTTCTATTTAGTAGCCCTCAAAATATTCTCTGTACCTATGAGTTTGCTTCTGCTTTTGTTGTTGTTGTTTATTTTGTTCTTTGGATTCCACACGTATGTGAAATCACATGGTATTTGTCTTTATCTGACTTACTTCATTCAGCACAATATCCTTTAGGTCCATCAAGGCAATATCTTTTTCCATCCCTTTCTTTTAGTCTGTGTGTGTCTTTTAATCTGAAGTGAGTCTCTTGTAGGCAACATATGTAGGGGTCTTATTTTCTAACTCATTCAGCTTCTCTGTCTTTTGGTTGGAGCACTTAATTCTTTTCCATTTGAGGTATTTGTTGATAAATATATAGTGGTTAACATTCTTTACCTATGTTTTAGATATATATTTTTTCTTCTTAAAGAAGTCCCTCCAACAATTTCTGTAATACTGGCTTGGTGGTGATGAATTCCTTTAGCTTATTTTTGGCTGGGAAGCTTTTTTATCTGTCCTCGAACTCTAAATGATAGCTTTGTTGAATAAAGTATTCTTGGTTGTAGATCCTGAGTTTTCAACACTTTAAATATTTTGTGCCAAGACCTTCTGTCCTGCAAAGTTTCTTTTGAGAAATTGGCTCCTAGTCTTATGGGAGCTCCCTTGTAGGTAACTAATTGCTTTTCTCTTGCCACTTTTGAGTCTCTCTTTGTATTTAACCTTTGGCATTTTAATTATGATGTGTCTTGGTGTGGGCCTCTTTGGGTTCATTTTTTGGGGGACTCTCTGAGCTTCCTGACGTTGTATGTCTATTTCCTTCGCTAGGTTAGGGAAATTTTCCATCATTATTTCTTCAAATACATATTCAACTTCTTGTTCTCCCTCTTCAGGTACTCATATGATGTGGATGTTGTTACTCTTAATTTTGTCTTATAGGCTCCTTAAATTAATATTATATTCTTGGTTACTTTTTTCTTGCCATTCTGGTTGAGTGTCCTTGACTTCGCCATCCTCTATATTGGTGTTTCAATCCACTTCTTCCTCTACTCTGTTGGTTCTCTCTAATATACTCTTCATATCAATAATGTGTCCTTCATTTCTGGCTGGTTCTCTTTTATAATTTCCATTTTTATTTTTATGTTATTTATCTCTTTGTTAAAGTTCTCATTGAGTTCATGTACACTTCCCTTAATTTCATTGAGCATCTTTGTAACCAGTGTTTTAAACTCTGCATCTGTTAGATTACTTGACTCCATTTTTCTTGTGTCTCTGTTCTGTTCTTTCATGTGGTTTCTGCTTCTTTGTCTTTCCATTTTGGCTGCATTACTGTGTCTGTTTCTGTGTACTAATCAAAGCTCCTAAGTCTCCCAGTTTTATTAGTTTTATTAGTGTCTGTTTCTATGTACTAATCAAAGCTCCTAAGTCTCCCAGTTTTATTTTGTGTAATAGATGTCCAGCAGCACAGTCCTGAGAGGCGCTCAGCTACAGGTCAAGTTTAGCCCCAGCCAGTGCCCCACCAAGGCCACCCGTTAAGATTCAGCAAACAATCCACAGATGCTGTGCTTACAGTTGCCTCAAGAAGCTATGCCAGAAACCAAGGCCAGCTGCCACCAGTGTGGGCCTTCAGGTTTGTTCAGCAAGTGGCACAGGACTTGCTGAGGACACAACTGGATATGTCTTGGGGGAGGCAGAGTTTCAGGGAATCTTCTGGGCAGAGTGACCTCTGTTATCTAGTTTGATGAGTCTCAGCACTGCGTCCACACACTGGGAGTGGGGAGGGCTCAACAGAGGAACAATGGATACCTCCAGCACTTCTACCTGAGAGAAAGCCTCACCTCTGGCCCTCACTCTGACAACTCAGTGTCCCCCTGTAAGTCTCTGGTGTCCCCTGAGCAGCAAGTCCAGCACTGGTTCTCAGAGTGAGCAGCTCCGTCATTGCGAAGGTCCGGTTGTGTACACGGCCCCTTTAAGAGGCATCTGCAACTGCCAGCTGCCACTGCTGTAGCCTTTGTCTCATTCAGCCACTGGGGACCAGGCAGCCTCACGTCTTTGCCCCATCCTACCATTGCAGGGTGATTTCTTATTTCTCTCCCTGGTTGTAGTGCTTCTGTTCATCTAGATCCCAGGTGACTTTGCTTGCTTTATGCTCTGTGTTTCTGTCCCAACCTTGATGTGGTCACAAGAGGGGTGAACAAAGCCTCTCTAATCTACACCATTTTTAGGTGCCTCTGTCTATATTGCTAAATTTTATTTGCTAATATTTATTGAAAATTTTTGTTTCTGTATTTTTGAGGGATACTATTCTGTAGTTTTCTTGTAATATCTTCATCTGGCTTTGGTATCAGTGTAATGCTGGCTTTACAAACTGAGTTGGGAGGTTTTCTCTCCTTTCTACTTTCTGGAAGAATTTGTGTAGAATTGGTATTATTTCTTCCTCAAATGTTTGGTAAATTTCACTGATGAAGCTATTTAGTCATATCAGTGCCCTGAGCTATTTATAGAGAAGTGACTGTGACACTATTATTGGCACTATTAGTATCCTTATGTTAGAATTTTTTAGTGATTTGTTTTTTTAAAAGGGAAATTTTATTGTTTAGAGCATTTTTGGCTTTATAGCAAAACTGAAGGGGAGGTACAGAGAATTCCTATGTACCCTCTGTCTCTACACATGCACAGCCTGCCTCATTATCAACATCCCTCATGAGTGTGGAACATTTATTACATTTGAGGAAACTACATTGATACATCAAAATTGCCCAAAGTCCATAGCTTACATTACAGTTCACTTTTGGTGTACATTTTATGGGTTTTGACAAATGTACAATGACATGCATCCATCATATGGCACCATATAGAGCATTTTAACTGCCATAAAAATTCTCTGTGCTCCACCTATTTGTCCCTACTCCTACCCCTAACTCCTGAAAACCACTGATCTTTTTATCTGTGAGGGAAGGAGGGCAGGGGTCAATAGCTACCTCCACAATTTCACCTTTTTCAGAATGTCATATAGGTGGAATCATACAGTATGTAGCCTTTTCACATTGGCTTCTTTCATGTAGAAATATGCATTTAAGTTTTCTTTGTGTTTTTTTCATGGCTTGATAAATCATTTCTTTTTATCACTGAATTATATTTCCTTGTCTGGGTGTACCACAGTTTATTATTGACCTACTGAAGGACATCTTGGTTGCTTTCAAGTTTTGGTAATATGAAAAAGCTGCTATAAACATCCATGTATAGGTTTTTGTGTGAACTTAAGTTTTCCACTCCTTTGGGTTAGTATCTTCTTAGGCTCTCTCTTCTGTCCCATTGATCTATTTGTCTATTCTTTTGCCAGTACTACGCTGTCTTGATTACCATAGTTGTATAGTAAGCCTTGAAGTTGGTGAGGGTCAGTTCTTTAACTTTATTCTTCTCCTTCAATATTGGATTGGTAATTGTGGTCTTCTGTTTTCCTCTATAAACTTTAAAGTCAGTTGGTTGATACTGACAAATTAACTTGCCGGGATTTCGATTGAGATTTCATTGAATCTGTGGATCAAGTTGGGAAGATCTGACATCTTGATGAAACGAGCCTTCCTATCCATGAACATGGACTATCTTCCCATTTATTTAGTTCATTTTTTATTTTGTTTTTTAAAAAGTTTTGTAGTTTTCCTCGTATAGATTTTATACATATTCTGCTGTATTTAGACTTAAATATTTCATTTTTGAGAGATGCTAATGTAAATGGTATTAATTTCATATTCCACTTGTTCATTGTTAGTATATAGGAAAGTGTTCGAATTTTGTTTATTAACTTTGTTTCCTGCAACCTTGTTGTAATTGCTTATTAGTTCCTGGAAAGTTATTGTTGATTTTCTACATAGATGATCATGTTATCCATGAATAAAGACAGATTTCTTTCTTCCTTCCCAATCTGTGTACCTTTTATTTTTTTTCTTGTAGTATTGTATTAGAGTTTCTAGTACGATGGTGGGAGAGGACATCTTTGCCTTGTACCTAATATTAGTGGAAAAGCTTTGGGTTCCCCACTACTAAATTTAATGTTAACTGTAGGTTTTTTTGGACATTCTTTATTAAGTTGAGAAAGTTCCTCTCTACTCCTAGTTTACTGAGAGTTTTTTTTTTTTCAAATCATGAATGGGTGTTGAATTTTGTCAGATGTTTTTTCTGCATCTATTAATATGGTTTTTCTTTTTTAGCTTGTTGATATGATGAATTACTTTAATTGATTTTTTAAAATTAAATTTATTTATTTAAATTAGTTTCAAATATGCAGTACATTGGTTAGACATCTATAATGTTCATAAAATGATCCTCCTAATTGCTCTCTCCCTCCTCTGGCACTTTACTTGACATCATATTAATGCTAACCACATTCCCTCTTCCAAGCTCCCCATGCCCAACTATCAACTACTAATTTGTACTTCTTTAACTCTTCACCCCATTCTCCCTCCCTCCCCTCTGTCTGTCACCAAATTGTCCACTATATTTGTGAGTCTGTTTTTGATTAGTTTGTTCTTTTTGTTCCTTAGATATTGCATATAAGTGAAATCATATGATATCTATCTTTGTCTGACTTATTTCACTCAGCATAATAACCTCTAGGTCCATCCATGTCATTGCAAATGGTAGGATTTCATTTTTTTTAATGGCTGAGTAATATTCCATTGTATAAATGAACCATAATTTCTTTATCCAATCCTCTTTTGATGAGCAGTTAGGTTGCTTCCATATTTTGGCTATTGTAAATTGTGCTGCCATGAATATTGCAGTGCATAGATCTTTCCGAATTATTGTTTTGTTTTTCTTTGGATAAATACCCAGAAGTGCAGTTGCTGGGTCGAAAGGTGTATTCATTTTTAATTTTTTGAGGAACCTCCATACTGTTTTCCATAGTGGCTGTACCAATTTGCAATCCCACCAACAATGTATGAGGGTTCCATTTTCTCTGCATCCTCGCCAACACTTGCTGTTTTTCAATTATTGATGATAGCCATTCTGACAGGTGTGAGGTAATATCTCATTGTGGTTTTAATCTGCATTTCTCTGATGATTATCATCCTTGAGCATCTTTTCAGACATCTGTTAGCCATCTGTATTTCCTCTTTGGAGAAATATCTGTTCAGCTCTTCTGACCACTTTTTAATCGGACTGTTTGTTTTTTTTTTTTTGTTGAGTTGTATAAGTTCTTTATAAATTTTGGATATCAACCCCTTATCAGATGTATCATTAGCAAATATCTTCTCCAAAACAGTCAGTTGTCTTTTTGTTTTGTTGATGGTTTCCTTTGCTGTACAAAAACTTTTTAGTTTGATATAGTCCCATTTGTTTATTTTTTCTTTTGTTTCCCTTGCCCAAGGAGATATATCTGAAAAGAAATTCTTATTAGTAATATCAGAGAGTACCATGTTGTTTTGATTACTGTAGCCTTGTAGTATAGTTTGATATCAGGTAGTGTTGATACCTCCAACTTTGTTCTTCGTTCTCAAGATACACTAGAACAGATGGACTTAACAGATATTTTCAGAGCATTTTACCCCAAAGCAGCAAAGCGATCTGCTGATGGTCGTTGCCTATGCTGGATCTATAGGTAAGTGGAAGAGACAGCGTTGTCTGCAGCTCTCGGTTATCCCCTATCCTTGACCTACGGCAGTTTAGCATAGGGACCAGTGCTCCTCAAGTCCTGATACTTCCTATCAGCTGCCTGTAAGTCTCTGAAACTGGATGAGCCTCTGGGTGATATGCGTGTTGAGTGGCGCAGGGACCCTGGGAGTCTCCTGGGTCTAGTGAGTAAATTTCACTTTGCCTCTGCAGTGTCAGTTTATGTGCCTACACTGTCTCTGTGGCTTGCTGTACAAGTTTCCACTCATAGTAAGGTCAACTGCTGCCTACCCTGGGCCTAAATGCGCTACCCCAGAGTAGGGGCAGCTGCCTATCAATGTGCAGTGGATACTTTGTGTACGTGATGGGGCAGGAACTCAGAGAGTTAAGGGCTGTCAGGCCAATACAGACCCCTGCAATCCCCTTAAGAGATTTGTAGCTCGTATAGGCAGCAGTGATCTGTCCACAACTGTTTTCTTCAAAATGTGCTCACTGTGCTAGCCAAAGTCTGTTGCCTGCACTAACTGCTCAACCCCAGAGCCAAGTAGGGCACAAGAGGCTGCTTGTTGTCAGTGGGCTGCAGGCACTTTGTGGCTTGGGAGAAGTGGGATCTCAAGGAGACAAGGTCCATTCGGCCAATACAGCCTCAGTTTTGCAGCAGCAACTGGGTGTTTCCGCTGTTAACCCAGATCACAGTGAGACCAGCTGCTGTCAGGAGTGTTCCCCTAGACTCTTGTGCTCCCCAGACACAATATTGCAACTATTGCAGGCAGCAAAGTTCTGCCTGCCATTGATTTCTGTGCAATGACCACCCTGTGCCAGCCAAAGTTTGTTGCCTGTGTAGGTTAGGCGATCAGAGGAGGGGAAGGGCAGGGCTGTATCAGTTCACCGTCAATGGGCTCCTGGAAACAATTTGTGGGTAGGGTGGGGCAGGGTCTCAGAGAGACAATGGCAGTCAAATCAATACAGCCTCAGTCTTGCTGCAAATTTGGTAACTGTTGCGAGTTCCCTCAGAAGACCCAGAACACAGCAAGACCAGTTGTTGTCTGAGACTGGCCCACAGGTCCCCAATATCCACCCAAGTTCATGTTGGCAGCAGTGATCTGCCTAACCCTACTGATGAAATGCGGCTCACAGCACTGGTTGCTCGCTGGGAATGGAAATGTAGCTTACTGGGCTGGCTGCTTTTGGTGGGATTGGAAAGGCCACTCACAATGGCCACCCCGCTGTGAATACTTGGCCCTGAATCACAAGGAACTGAGCTTGGCAGCCCTCCAACAACACCTGTCCCAGGCAGTCTGCAGGTTGGGTGGCCCAGGGTCTAAGAAAGAAATGGCAGTCAGATCAATACAGCCTCAGTCTTGCTGCAAATTTGGTAACTGTTGTGAGTTCCCGCAGAAGACCCAGATCACCGCAAGACCAGTTGCTGTCTAGGACTGGCCCACAGGTCCCTGATATCCGCCCAAGTTTGTGTTGGCAGCAGCGATCTGCTTAACTCTCCCAATGAAATGTGGCTCACAGCACTGGTCGCTGTTGCTGGGATCAGAAACGCTGCTCACAACAATGGCCGCCCAAGCTGTGAATACTTCACTCTGAATCACTCAGGTCAGGGCTTGGCAGCAATCCAGGAACAACTTCCCCGGCAATCTGCAGGTTAGGAGAGGTGGGCTGATCCCCTCAGACCAGAACTTCCTAATGGCTCTGTGGGAGGGGTCTGCACAATCAAGCTGGTGTGGTCTGTAGGTTACCCTGTAGTGGGGCCGGACTAAAGCACAATCGTGGCTGCCTTTCCAGCCCTCATTCTGACTCCAGGTAGTGGAGACTTTTTCAGAATGAATCCTACGCAAGCCTCAGACCCACCACTGGTGTCCTGGGTGAGTGTCCACAGGTCAGAAAGCATTTGCGTGGGTACTTCAAAGGGACATCTAGGGGCTCAGTCACCTTCCATCTCACCTGGATGGCTGGAAGCCTCTCTAGTTTCTACAG
Organism: Pteropus vampyrus; assembly: GCF_000151845.1. NCBI lineage: Eukaryota > Metazoa > Chordata > Mammalia > Chiroptera > Pteropodidae > Pteropus > Pteropus vampyrus. The sequence continues at coordinate 3,357,826 of NW_011888974.1, read as the reverse complement.
TCAGAGTTATTGGAATCTCCTCTTCTCCTGGCTGGTACCCTGTGCTAGAGAGCCCCCAGATAAGACCAGGACCCCCTTCTCCTTCAGGAGAGCCTCTGCAGCCTTGCTCTCCCTCCCGGTGATCCTCCACCACCCATGGGTGTGGGTCCAGCCAAATTCAGGACTTTGCCCCTCCTACTATCTTCGATGTGGTTCCTTTATATCATCAGATGTAGATGTTATGATTGGCTGGACTTCAGGTGATTCTCCACATTGATTATTGTAATTTCAATGTAGTCCTGGGAGGAGACGAACGCTGCTTTTACCTAGTCTGCCATTTTCCCTTTTCTTAATTGATTTTTTAATGTTCAATCAGCCTTGCATACCTGGGATAAATCCCACTTGGTTGAAATAATATCTGATAAATTACTTTAATTGATTTTTTAATGTTCAATCAGCTTTGCATACCTGGAGTAAATCCCACTGTGTATAATTATTTGTATACATTGTTGGATTCAATTTGCTAATATTTGTTGAGGATTTTTACTTCTATGTTCATGAGAAACATTGGTCTGTCATTTTCTTTTCCTGTAAAGTCTTTATCTGATTTTGGTATTAGGGTAATGCTGGCCTCAAAATGAGTTGGGTATTATTTCCTCTACTTTTCTTCTGAAAAATAATTGATGTAATTTTTTCTTTGGTAGAGCATTGATGTAATTTCTTCCTTAAATGTTTGGTAGAATTCACCAGAGAACCCATCTGGACCTAGTGGCTTTCTGTTTTTGGAAGGTTATTAATTATTGATTAAATTCATATATATATGAATTTAATAATTATTAATTATTCATATATATATGAATAATTAATAATTAATAACCTTAATCAATAATTAATAACCTTCCATATATATAATAGGTATATATATATATTCAGATAGTCTATTTCTTCTTGTGTAAGTTTAGATAAATTGTATATTTCAAGGAACTGGTCCATTTTCATCTATGTTATTAAATTTGTGGGCAAATAATTGTTCATAGTATTTTTCAATTTTGCTTTTAATGTCCATGAAATCTATAGTGATATCCCCTCTTTCATTTCTGATATTAGTAATTTGTGTTCTTCCTCTCTTTTTTTAGGCTGGCTAGAGGCTTATCACTTTTCTTGATCTTTTCAAAGAATCAGCTTTTAGTTTTATTGATTTTCTCTATGGATTTTTTGTTTTCAATTTTATTGGCTTCTGCTCTAATTCTTATTATTTCTTTCCTTCTTCCTTTGGGTTTAATTTGTACTTCTTTCTCTAGTTTCCTAAGAAAGAAACTTAGATGATTGATTTTAGATCTTTCTTCTTTTCTAATATATGCATTCAAAGCTATAAATTTCCTTCTAAGCACTGCTTTCATTGCATCCCACAAATTTTGATAAGTTGTATTTTTATTTTCATTTAGTTCAAAGTATTTTTAAATTTCTCTTGAGATTTCTTTTTTGATCGATATGTTATTAAGAATTGTGTTTAGAATTGGAAGTTGGCATGTGGAGAGGCAGATTGGGAGGGGAAGAAAAAAAAGAAATATGTTATTTAATTTCTATATATTTTGGTATTTTTCCAGTTATCTTTTTGTTATTGATTTCTAGTGTAATTCCACTGTGGTCTGAGAGCAGATATTGTATAATTTCTATTTTAAATCTGTTAAAATGTGTTTTGTAGCCCAGAATGTGTTCTATCTTGGTGAATGTTCTATGTGAGCTTGAGAATTAGTAATATGCTTTCAATAGGTTGGTCAACAATGTTTTATTAAAACCCATTAAACTAAATTCCCTGTAGTATAAAGTATAAAAGTAGTACTGGACTTGGTAATATGTTTGAAAATATGGCATTAATCACATCACAAATGTAAAACTAAATTGTAAAAGCAATATCCAGCATAAAAAATGTTACACAAATGCTACCTATAGCAGTTGTTCAGTGATCCAACATTGTGTACCACAAATCAAATTTTCTAGATATCTATGTTATAGCATATCTTTTATCTTAAATTTTACTATTGAATAAAATGTATACTGACACATTCACTAAGAGCAATCATTCTATAGATACTTACATTTGCAGTTAAAGAAAGAATAGTACTACTAAAATAAAACTCCTAAGCACAATCTTTAAGATCACCGACGGAGAAAAGCCAGTTTTACTTCCCAAAACATTCCTGAGGGGGCAAAAGCGTTTAGTAGGATCATTTGAATTGGAGGTTGATCTAGACATCAGTACAAAAAAACAAAAAACAACCCAAGCCCAGCAAGAATTGAGATTCTCCTAAGCCAAATGGAGAATTATGCATTAACTTCTTAAACAAACAAACAAACAAACAAACAAACAAACAAACCCTAAGAGAAAACTTGTACTTATAAATACATACTTTTACAGAAGTAATTTTTCCAACCAGAAAACAAAATACCCAAAACAAGAGTTTGGAAGCAGCAAGACTATAAAACTAACAGGAAGTAAAAACGGAATGGCTACTTATGGCCTCTGCCACTCAGCGAATGGTTTTTTCAATTTAATTAGTTTTGATCCAAAGCTTTAATCATGATTTAGGTGAGTGTTTACTGTTCAATATTCTGTTGACAATATAAGTAGCAGGCCAATTGCACCCTCAGTATTTATAAGAAAATAATAGTTGTCCTGGACTGAATGTATGGAGTAGGCTAGTATTAACAGAACTTCCTAATTCACCAGACTCTAGGAAGAAGACTGAGTAAGAGAGAAGAAATAAATGCCAGGGCAAAAGTATGACTCAGTTTCCCTCTTTGATATCACTTTGTTGAACCTTTAGAAAAATCCTGAAGCTGACCTTATATGCAATCCTCAGAAATCAATTACTATGTGAGAAATGTTTGCACAAGCTTTCTGTGAGTTTTTTTAAACCCCATAAATCCATATATGGTGGCATTCATTTTTCTAACTTAATGTAAGCACTTCTCCTAAGAGGATAAATCCTATACTTAAATTTATTAGGGTGTTAGTCTTCATTAGAATCAGAAACAATAACATATTAAGTCATACTACAAACAGAAATTGGCAAGTTCTCACTCCCTCCCCCGCAATTTCTTTTCTCGAGCTAGAGTTTTTATATTGAATCACAAAGCCTATGATGAATTTATAGAAACTATACTAAAGCAGTGGTGATAAATGAAACTGTCAGTAAAAAAGTTAAAAACAAGACTGGCTGCCACTTGAAATGCCACTTAGTAATCTTAGGTGAACTAAGCACTTGATTGTTTTTGGGAATCATTATGCTTACATAAAGCAAACAAGGAAGGAGAAAAACAGAGTGAAAAAAGTGGGAAGAGAAGGGGATTGGGAGAGAAGGAGGGAGGGGGGGAAAAATAGAGAGGGAGAGAGGAAGATAAATAGAAAAATTTTCACATGGAACAAACTTCACATGGAAAAAGAAGTTTTAAAAATTGATTAACATTTTACCCATGGCATTCATATATCATAAACATACTATAGACATACAGATGTCCGACAAGTACCTGAAAAGGTGCTCAACATCACTAATCATTAGGGAAATGCAAATCAAAACCACAATGTGATATCACCTCACATCTGTTAGAATTGCTATTATCAAAAAAAGACAAGAAATAACAAGTGTTGGGGAAGATGTGGAGAAAAGGGATGCTTGTGCACCATTGGCAGAATGTAAATTCATTCAGCCACTATGGAAAACAGTATGGAGTTTCTTCAAAAAATTAAAAATTGAACTACCATATGATCTAGCAATTTTACTTCTGGGTATTTATCAAAAGAAACAAAAACACTAACTCAAAAAGATACCTGCCCCCTCATGTTAATTGAAAAATTATTTTTAATAGCTAAGACATGGAAACAATCTAAGTGTTCATCAGTGGATGAATGGATAAAGAAAATGTGGTATATATAAAATAGAATGTTATTCAGCCATAAAGAAGAAGGAAATCCCGTCATTTGCAAAATCGTGGATGGAACTTGAGGGTATTATTCTATGTGAAATAAAGAGAAAGACAAGTACTGTGTGATCTTGGTTATGTGAAGAATCAAAACAAAATTTCATTGATACAGAGAACAGATTGGTGGTTGCCAAAGGTGGAGGGTGAAAGATGGGCAAAATGGGTGAAGGTGGTCAAAGGGTACAAACTTTCAGGTGAAATGAATATAATGTTATACGTCAATTATATTTCAATAAAAACAAAACAAAACAAAATAAACATACTACAAGACATTTAAATAACCAACAAAAACATACTGTCAATCTTGAAAGTATATTTGGAGACATTAAACATATAGTGCCTATGAGGATAGGGTTGAACACTTTGTGTTTTTTTACATATACATTTGTAAATGTTCTTTGTATATTACAGATAGTAACCCCTTATCTGTCATTCACATTGCAAATAATTTTTCCCAATTTATTTATTTTTCTACTTTGTATTGTTTTGGTACCTTTCTCTCACACACAAAAGGTTACTTTTTTATGTAGTACAATATGTAGAATTTTGTTTTTATAGCTTTTGGGTTTCTCATTTTGATTAAAATAGTTTCTTAACATTTCCCCTGGAATGTTTAGGTATTTTTATGTCTTCGATTTAATTTGCTTTAAAATTTAATGTTGGAATATAAAGATCAAACTTTATTTTCTGCTATGTGGATAGCCAGTTTGTATTATAAATAAACCATTCCTTCATCTGAATTAAATTCCATCTTTGTTGTATATTAAAATAATTGGATTTATTTCTGGCTTTTCCATTCTGTTTCATAGGTCAATTGTTTATTCATATGGCAACACCATACTGTTTGGATTATAGTAGTTTTGTAGTATGTTTTAAATACATGAAAATGAAAGCCTCACAATTATTTTTCAGTATTCTAATATATTCTTACAGAGTATTCATCTACATAAACTTTAAGGTAATTATAGCCATTTAAAAATATTCGATCCTGTTGGGTTCTAAATTAAAATTGCATTAAATGTGTACCTTAGTTTTAGGGAACTTGACATATTTTTGTTGTAAAATCTTTATACTCAAGAACTTGGTACAACTTTTCCATTTGTTTAGATCTTGCTGTATGCCCTCAAATAATAACATTTTATATATTTCCTCATGTGAAATATGTTCTTTTTAGTTAAATTTGTTCCTAAATATTTTTCCATTTGAGTTTCTATTGTAAATGGAATATATTTTTTCAGTTTCCATTTCTAGCTGGTTCTTTTTAGAATGGAGAAAATTATTTTATATTATAGCCAGCCACCTTATCAAAACCTCTTAATATTAGTAATTTTCTCCCACTAGCATCTTTGGGTTTTCTAATGATATAACAATTTCATCAGCAAAAATTAGGGCATTTAACTTTTTCTATTGTTTATGCCAAGTATTTATTTTTATTTTTTGCCTTATTACTTTAGCTAAAACTCCCAAAATAATGTCAAAATAATAATGGCAATAGTGAGCATTGCTGTCTTGTTTTTTATTTAAAAAAAAAATAGCTTGAGTATTTGATTATTTAGAATGTGCTATGTTACTGTCTATTCCTTTAAATTTTTTTGAGAAATATATTATGCATAAAATTATGGAAAATATATACACACAATTAAAAAATAATAATAAAAGAACATCCATCTACTCACTACCCAGCTTAGAAAATTGAACATCACATACTTAGAAACCCCCTGATGCTTCTCACTACTTACATACACTTCCTTCTTTTATGATAACTGCTATCCTAAATTTTTTTTTTACGTTTTTCCCCCTCTTTAATCCTCCCCCTGCACCTTCCACCCCTGACCTATGGATGTTGCCATTTCCCTTTAAGAACTGGATCTCTGAAGGCAGGGCAGCTCCTCCCATAAGTTCACAGCGTGCACCCGGGGCCTGGTGCACCTGGGGCCTGGTTTGTGGCTCCACCTGGGTGCGAACCCAGGACCTTCTGCATATAAAGCGGACATGCTAGTTATTACACTATGGAGCTGCTCCCCCTAAATTTTGTATTAATATGTACTTTGATTTTCATAGCATTACTACACACATATAAAATCTTAAAATATTGTTTATATTAGCCTTTAAAATTCATGTAAATGGAGTTGTACTATAAATATTTCTTCGTGAATGATTTTTATCCTTAACATTACCCTATTTCTTGATTTTAAGATGTGAGAGATCATGTTCTACCATCTTCCATTAGTACCAAAATTCTCTTCATTACTGTCTTATTTCTTCTACAAAGTGTCCAGAAATATACCAGTTTTTACCATCTTGGGTTCTCATATCACCGTATATATTGATGCAGGTCCCAGTGTTGAAGGTACCTCTTTCCCTTTTCAATAATCACTTCCAATACTTTTGTGAGCATGTTTTCAAATCTCAGTTCTAGACCCCCTCCCCCTTCTACCATAATCGCAGTGTTCCTTTTCTCCAGCATAAGAGATTCCTCTCCTTCACTGTGGGTCGTTCTCCAACATCCTTGACTACTAGGGTTGGGGTTGGGGTTGAGCTCACCAGCACCCCTTCTGACCCTCCTAATTCTACCATTAGAGGGACCAGCTCCATTAGCTTTGTCTGACAAGCACACAAAAACCTACCACTGGTTTGATCTTGTCCACCAATGTCATTGATGGATCTTGATTAGCGTAAACCATTACTACTGCCAAGATCCCAGCTGTGGTAGGTTGTGTTATTGTTCGACATATTTGTTTTCCCTCCCTGTGGTGAATTGTACTTTCCTACCCCACTGATATCAGGCTTGGAATCAGACCAGTGCCTCTCCCTGATAAAGGATTTTATATCCTCATATTGTCAAATTCTGGGACAACCACGTGACTTGCTTTGGACAGTAAAACATGGGTGGAAGGGCTGCATGTCATCTCTGGAAAGAAGCTGTAAGAGATAGCTTATGGTTTTGCTATCTGTCATTTCTCACTGCCACAAGACTTTTAATGTTCCAGATAGGAGCTGCTCCATCAGCCTGGGTATCCAAGTGAAGATGACATAGAGGACAGCAAAGACTTTGAGATGGGCAAGTAGTATGAGTGAGAAATAAACCTCTACTGTTGTAAGCCACTGAGACTTAGGAATGTTTGTTTTCTCAGTATAACCTGACCGATATACCAACCATCACTGGCTTCCACTTACCTCAAAGCCAAGTACCAGCTTTTCATCTACCATTATGCAAATTGATGCCCCCCCTACCCCACCCACCATGACTTCATAGACCATTCTGGTCAGTACCACAACTCCCACCACCTCACACCATCAATAACAACTGCAACCACAACTTGCATCATGACATAGTGGAGAGGATGGCGAGCACACTGGCCTAACATTCCCAGCTACCCTTGACCCACTCCTGTGGGGAGAAGGAATGACCTATTCCTGGCCTTATTTTCAACATCTTGTCCCTAGTCCTTGACATTTGGTGCATAGTCCCAGCCTGTACTTTCCCAGATTCATATCCTCCCCCTGTCACAATGGTGGGACCTTGGAGAGAGTCCAATGTCCCTCATTGTTCTCACTGAACCCCACTGTAATGTCACCTTGACTGTGAAAGGGGCTCAGTGGTGGATGTCACTGATGATTGGGCCAAACTCACCATCTTCAGCCTCCAGTCATCCCACCTCTGCCCCTGCCTCCTCACCAGCAGCCCTCCTGTCCATCTCAAACTTTGTCTGGGTCCATATTTATCTCTGGAGCCACCTCTGGGTCCTGGTTGTATGTGGACAGCCTACAGAGAGGCAAGGCTGGACCCTAACATGGGGGTGTGGCATTTTTGGACAGCAAGAAAACTCTGGCAGTCTTATCTTGACCATCTCCTCCCTGAGTTGAGTTGGGTCTTCTCTGGTTTTGGAGGCAAAGTGGCCACTGATCTAGCTCAGAGTGCAAAGATATAACCTTCCTCTTTCCATTATGGATAGGCATTCAAATGACTGTAATACCTGCCACTAAATGATAATTAAGTGCCATGGGAGAGCTATCAGTAGTAAGCACCATAAAATTTTAGGAATAGGAAGGGTCACTTTCTAATCATACATGGCTTCCTTGTAGGAGAGAGAAAGGAGCAAAGCAGTAAATGATGGGTAGGATTTTCATAAGCCTGAGAGAAAGAGAAAGGGATATAGAAAGGGCATTCCTGATGCAGGAAACAGCTTAGACAAAGGCCTGGAAAGCCTGAAGCAAAGAGGCTTGTTGGCTGGAGTAGTAGAAAGTTGGGGCAGCAGGGAGATGAAATTGAAATGGTGAATGGGAAAGAATTAGGGCGTCTTAAGTTGGATTCATAGGATTCATCTCCCCAGGAGTCTAGTGTCCCTTACAACAGGAGTTCATTCATGTTTGTGTCCCCAGAACAATAATTGGAATTTTGTGCTTTGTTTCCAGCATCTTGGTCAGCCCTGGTGCTTGAACACATAACCCCAGTCCCATTGAGACTCCTTTGAAAAACAATACAATTTTTTGAAAACAAATATTTTAATGCTTCGCAAACTGGACAAATGTTTTAAGAAATCAAAATGGAGGACCCTAAGAATGGCCTGGCCCCCTGTCAGCTCCCTGCTTGAGCTGCATCTGTGGTGTCACTGTCTGGCTCTGCGCTTTACCTCATTTGTATGTTTTATCTTTTTATTCCTTTGTCTACTTCCCCAACTTGACCACAAAGATTATTGTAGCTTTGTAGTAAGTCTTGAAATCAGGAAGTGCGAGTCCTGCAGTTTTGTTCTTCATCTTCAAGATTAATTTGGCTATTCAGAATCCTTTGAGATTCCATATGAATTTTAGCAAATTCTTAGATATAATACCAAAGTTCTTTTATTTTAAACACTATGAATATGTCAGTCTTCTAGCTTTCAAAATTTCTGTTGAGAAATCTGCTGATAATCTTATTGAGGATCTCATAGTGACAGTTTGCTTCTATTTTGCTGCTTTTAAGATTCTTTGTCTTTTGAAAGTTTGATTATAACGTGTATTGGTATGGGTCTCTTTGAGTTCATCTTAATTGGAGTTTGTTGAGCTATGTAGATGTTTATATTCATATCTCATCAGATTTGGGAACTTTTAGTTAGTATCTCTTCAAATATTCTCTTTGTCCCTTTTTCTCTTCTCATGAGACTCCCACAATGTGATGTTGGTCTGGTTGATGATGTCCCACAGGTCCCTTAGGCTTCACTTGTTTTCTTCACTCTTTTTTATACTTCTGAGACTCAATGATTTCCATTGTTCTTTAGCTTATTTTTGTGTGGGAAGCTCTTTATCTGTCCTTCAACTCTAAATGATAGCTTTGCTGGATAAATTATTCTTGGTTGTCGATCCTGGGTCTTCATCCTGTCAAATATTTTTTGCCAAGCTCTTCTGTCCTACATAGTTTCTTTTGAGAAATCAGCTGCCAGTCTTATGGGTGTTCCCTTATAAGTAACTATCTGTTTTCATCTTGCTGCTTTTAATATTCTTTCTTTGTATTTAACCTTTGGCATTTTAATTATGATGTGTCTTGGTGTAGGCCTCTTGGATCCCTGATTTTTGGAATTCTCTGAGCTTTCTGGGGTTTTATGTCCATTTCCTTCACTAGGTTTGGGAAGGTTTTTGTCATTATTGCTTCAAACAGCTGTTCAACATCTTGATTTTCTTCAGTTATGCTGATCAGATGGATATTTGGATCCTTAATAGTGTCTCATACTCCTTAAATTATTTTTCTAGTCTTGGCATCTTATCTCTTGCCATTCTGATTGTGTGTCCTTGGCTTTCCTGTCCTCTAGATACGGCATTTGATCCTTTTCTTTATTCACTTTGTTTATTCCTTTGTTTTTCCATTTAATATGCTTCTCATCTCAGATAATGTATTCTCCACTTCAGACTGATTCCCTTTTATAATTTCCATTTCCATTTTTATGTTTTTTTTAATCTTTGTTGAAGTTCTCACTGAATTTATCTACACTTCCCAAAAGATCATTGAGCATCTTTATAATCAGTGTTTTGAACTCTGCATCTGTTAGATTGCTTGACTCTATTATATCTGGATCCCTATTCTGTTCTCTCATATGGTTTTTGCTTCTTTGTCTTCCCATTTTGGCTGCCTTTCCATGTCTGTTTCTATGTACTAAGCAAAGCTCCTAAGTCTCCTGGTCTTATTAGTGTGGATTTGTGAAGTAGGTGTCTAGTGTCACAGTCCTGAAAGGAGTTCAGCTGCAGGCCAAATTTAGCCCAAGCTTCTGCCCCTCTTGGGCCACCTGTTAAGATTCAGCAAGCAATCCACAGATGCTATGCTTATAGTTGCCTCAAAAGGCCACACCAGAAACTGAGGCCAGCTGCCTTCATTGTGAGTCTGGACATTGCTCAGCACGTGACTCAGAGCACCTGACTCACTGAGGATATACCTGGATGTGGCTTGGGTGGGGCCATGAGTTGGCAGAGGTGGGGTTTCAAGAAATCCTCTGGGCAGAGTGACCTCTGTTATCCAGTTTGATGACGTCTTCGCTATGGTGGTGCTGTGTCTGTGCACTGGGAGGTGGGAGGGCTCAACAGGGAGCAATGTATACCGCTGGCAGTTCTGTACAGAGCGAATCTCACCTAGGCCCTCACTTGGACAATGTCTCCCTGTAAGTCCCTGGTGCTCCCTGCACGCAGCGAATGAGCACTGGTACTCAAAGTGAGCATGTCTGTCACTGTGAAAATCAGCTTGTGGACGTGGCCCCTTAAAGAGGCTTCTGCTGCTGCTGCTGCTGCCATAGGCTCCATCTCCTTCAGCCACTCGAGACCTGGCAGTCTCGCATCCTACCTTCTGCCATTGCAGGGTGATTTCTTGGATTTCTCTGTAGTTGTATGTTCATCTAGAGTCCAGGCGATTTTTCCTTGCTGCTGCTCCTTGTTTCCATCACAACTTTGATTTGGTTGCCAGAGGGATGAACAGAGCCTCTATCATCTACACCGCTTTTTTCCCCTCTCCCTCTGGTCTAACTAAGTTATTCTTAAGGCTTTTATAATCCTTTCTGTTGGCATGCATGGTCTTTCTAATTTTTCCCATGTATTCAGTTATTTTAAAATGTCCTAGTCTTTAATTTTTGACTCCCCAAAGGGGGAAAATAAACAAAAAATAAAGGGGAAAAGAAAGGGCATTAGCCTTTTAAATTCCCTGGAAGCAACTTCTGGGGAAGGGAAGGGGTTTAGAAGAATCAGGGGAAGTGCAACAACAATGGCTATCTGCCTCTTTTTCTGTACCTTTGTGGTCAGAAGCAGCAATTGGTGATTAGAGTGCAGATCCAAGAAATTTGGAATATATGGTCCTTTTTGCCTACCCTAACTTCCACAAGATATGGGCAAGGTGCTCCAGGAACATGTGCACAGATGCTTGCTATGTGCCTAGAAGTGTGGGATAGGTAGCTGCTACTGTGCTAAAAGTTGAAATTGACCAAAATTAACTGTAATTTACTGGCCAAGGCTTCCCCTGGAAGTTACAAGCCTTCAACAGATTCTAGAATCCCTAAATAGTTATAGCAGACAGATTCTGCTACTGCAGTTGTTGTTTAGGTGGAGAGATGGATTCCTGGTGTGTCCTACCTCACCATCTCCCTAGAATTCTCCTCTAAATTATTTAAAAATTACCATCAAACACATAATATAGTCTCTCTTTAATAAGTTGTTAAAGATAAACACAGCCAGGCACTAGTTAAAGTGGTAAAACAAATTTCAATTAGTAATGTATTATTGCAATAGGGAAAAGCGTCCAGCATGAACTGAACTCTACTTTGATTTGCACAGAGGTGACTGGGCATTTTTAAAAAGAGTTAGGGACTAGAGATGGGGGCAAGTGGGGGCTCAGTAGAGTTAGGAAAGTGAAAAATTACAAGAAGGAGAAGAAGAAATTGGTCCATGTGAAACTCATCTGGGTTTGGTAAGTGACGCTTATTAAAGTCAGGCTTCTACATTTCCCAGAGGCTGGGAGACAGGGACCCTACCTTTAGGTGTTAGCTGGAACAGTAAGTTATTGTGGCAGCCTTGAGTTTTCTTAGACTGGCACTCTAAGGAAGGCTGGGGTCATCATGAGGATGTGGCCTTGAGCTGTTAGAAACTATGTCAGCATTTGTTTAAGTCTTTATAGACCAAGTTGAGGCTTGATTGAGAAGAGGGCTCAGAGGATCCTGGCTAGAGTTTGTTCAAAGAGAGAATCTTTGTCCAAATAAAACTGCAGATTGAGCTGAAGTTCCCAATCTTATTTACTTCATGCTTCTCTGAGTTAATCAGAATTCTGTTATTGGGGTAGGTGAATCTCTTTCCGAATTTTGAATGCACACACACACACGTTCTATATGTGTGTGTTTAGGTATGTATTCATAGGAAATATACATGTTAACAAAACCATGTCTACTGGTTTTACTGAACAAGACATTCCAAGAATCTTTCCATGATAGTAGCTTTTTTTTATTTAAGCATGGTAATCTATAGTGTGACTATTCTATAGTCATTATGGTTTCCTACTGAGGGCTATTTAGCTTGTTTCCAATTTCTATTGGAACTGTAATAAACCAAATACCAATAAACATGCTCATGAATGCCTCCTTGAAGTATATCTTGAATAAAGACATGGAATGGTGGGATTACTGAGTCCTTGAGCATGCATTTAATGTTTTAATAGATGCCACCAAATTGCCTTTTTAAAGCAGCCCAATCCACTCACACTCCCACCAGCTGGGTAAGAGTGTTTATTTTTCACACCTTTCCTAGCACTGATTGGAATCGAACTTCCTACTTGCAAATTTGCTCCATCAAAACTAGTCACTTCATTTGATCTTTTCCACTGGCCATCTGTATTTCCTTTTCTGAGACCCAGACCAAATCTGCGGATACTAAAATGACTTCTGATTGGATTCTGCATTCTTTCCATGGCTTTGGCTGTGGGGTCACAGCTCTAGAGTCCTGCTAATAGCAGGATGGAGAGAGCTAAGAGCAAGTGGCAGAGAGAGTGAGGTTCCACCTCCCTCCTCTGCAGCTGGAACTGAAACTAGGAGGCTACCAGGCGGGCCCAGACTCCAGAGTCCAAAGTCTTGGCAAGGTGTATTCTCTATCCAGTTTTGCTAGTTGTTGGTGGAGGCATGGGGGGTGGGGAAGACATTGTCCTACGAACTGCTCTGAGTGCACCAGGGGTTGGGGAGGGTCAGGGAGGGTGTGTGTTGGCCATCAGCAGTTCTTTCTGTCTGATACCTCCTGGGCTTGTCTTATCTTCTCTGTGTCCCTTCTCATATGGTGAAGTCAGATATGAGGAAGAAGGGAGAAATGAGATGAGGTGGGGCAGTGCAAAGGTCAAGGAAGCTATGCTCAGCCTCCCCATTCAGCCAGGGAGATAAGGACTTCCAGTTAGAGCTGGGTGCTGCTGTGCACACTGTAGTCGCCTACTTGCTGCTGTCCCCTGAACTGGTGACTGCTCTGCCCCCAGCTCCTACCACACCAGGCTCATGCAGTTGCTTGGACTCCTCGGTCTCCTATGGATGCTCAGTGTTTCTTTGGGAACCACAGGTGAGGGGATGAGGTGGGAGGGAGGGATGGAGAGACCCTTTTGATGTTCCAGGGCAGGAATGTTGCAGGGGGTGAGTGGTGGCTCTGAGGCCTAAGGGGAGGATGAGAAAGAGTCCCTCAGAGCTCTGCCTTCAGGGAAAACTGAGGCAGGGGGAGAAGAGGGGAGTTGGGTTCAGCTAGTACTGCTCTTTACCTAGGACTGAGCAAGTTGTAGGGGTCTGTGCTCAAATCAGGAGGATGGAAATAACCTCTTTCTGGAGAGTGCTCTTCCACTCTGATTCAGTTTTCTGAGCCCATTCCTTTTCTGTCGCCCATTCGCCCCCACCCAGTCCTGGGGGCAGTGTTCCCTCCCCCCTGGACTCTGTCCTTCCCTTCACTTCCATCCCCACCACCCTCCTTTGAGTTCTTCCTCTTCCCCTGGGCGCCTTCCTTTCCCTGGGGTATCTCTGACTTTGGTCTCTGGTACCCCCTCTTCAGTTCTCCCCCTAACTTTCCCAACACCCATTGGGCCCATGTTTCTGGGCACAGTTGTCATTGGCAAGGCTAGTGTAGGGGATCTTGAAGTATCCTTTGTTCTCAAAGGGTGGGTCTGAGACCAGAGGTATGAGATCCTGGGTCTTCTCTCTCTCACCCTTTGGGAATCCCACAATTCCTCTGCCTCCAAGCATCTGCTCCTAACCCCAAATTCTAGACTTTCCCGACCCAGAGGCCCCTAGACTTTCTCTCACTTACCTCCAGGGCTACCTACTGACTGTAAGGGCTCTAGCCCAAGAATCTTCATACTCTCTCCACTTTCTTGACACCCCCAAGCTAGGCTGAGAGGTGGGCCAAAGGGTGGTGGCAGAAACCCTAGCTCTCAGAGTAAAGATGCTCTGGGTCCAAGGTAAGGAAACAACTAACCCTGAGAGAACAGGTAGCCTGGGCCTTTTCTGCTTGCAAATGACGTGGTTGAATGAGTCTTCCCACCATTCCTCCCCCGCATTAGAAGACCTCTGACCCTCACTCTTACCACACGTAAAATGAGGTTGATGATACTTATAGAGTGAGGGGTTCATGTTTGTAAACTAATTTATCCAGTGTCCAAAATAGAGTAGGTAATAGAAGGTATGTCTATTTTTTTTTTTATAAACACTCACAAATAAACCTTAAGGTCTCTGGGATTCATGCCAGCCTGCTGAGGTATCTGCTTCTGGAAATTTCTTTCTCTGTCCTGTCCTTCAGCCTGTGTTGTCCCTCAGTCTCAATAGAGTCAGCTTCAGTCTCTGGTTTGCCCTTTGCTGTTCATTATGAAGCTTTCTTCTCTTGTCTGACTCCTCTTCTCCTGGGGTCCATGATATGTCCTCACTCCCAGCCCCACTTTGGCTGGGTTCTCTCTCTTTTTGAAAAGGAGAGTTATCCCAGACAGCACTGAGTCACAGGGAAAGGGGCAGAAGTAGAACAGAGTGGGGGACAGGGCAGAGAGCCAGCAGGGACAAGGACTTTGGGAAGCAGGTAGAGAAAGGAGGAGGAAGCAGAGTAAGGGAAGGTGGGGTATGTGAGGGAAAAGTGGTGGGGGTGGTGAGGGAAGGAGGCAAGAGCCTCTAGCTGAACCTGAATGCTCAATACTGCCATCCTAGGGCTGGAAGTTCAGACACTCAGATAATGCAGGCAAGGTACTAGGATGCCCCCCCCACCTCCATACTGCCTCCCTTGAAGAGGCTGCCCTGAGGGGCAGATAGATGTTGGCCTTCAGTACCTGATAAGCCCCAGCCCCAAATTGCCTCTGACTGGGGAATAATTCCTGCCTTCTGTGATATGTATCTGGAAAATGGGGTTGTGACTAACCTATGTGGTATTATGGTGGCCAAAGGACTTACAAATGAATTTGTCTGTTCTATTGCCAATGCAGGAATTTCATCTATGGCCACATCCACCTATAATGAGCTATTCCCCAGTGAAGCAGCAGCCCACACTGCTCTTAGCAACTCCCAACAATCCAAAGGCACAGCAGGGTGGCCACTTAGCAATCCTGAAAATGCTTCTTCCACTCCCAGCAGTAGGGAAAACATACCTATGACTCTCACCACCTCCACCCACTTTAAACCTATTTTTGAAACATTGCTCAAATCTCCAATCAATTCCAAAACCTCAACAATCCCGACATCCAAGTTTGTCATCAAGGCGGAAACCACTCCACCTACCATAATTGTCTATATGGGCTCTACAGAATGCATCCATCCAACAAGACTTGTAATCACCACAACTTACCCCACCACCACTTGCATGGCAATGACCCAAGTGTCCTTCACCAGTTCTTACACAACTGCAGCTGTGACAGGGAAGCCAGGAACAATCATCACCAGTACTTATCCCACAACTACTACTGAGAGAGTCACTTCAACCATAACCACTTCTCCAATTAACACTGCTCCTAAGAAAACTACCACAACCATGCTCCCACATTCTTCCTCTGTCCCAACCACACTCACAACACTTGATACACTGAACTCTATGACCAGTTACACAAAAAAGACTATTCCTACCACTGTAAGTGTCCATACAACCAAGTCTCCTATGCCAGTAATCACTTCTGGCTCAGCTGCTACCCCTTCTTTAACTACTATGAAAACACAGTTAACAACAGGAACTGATAAGAGTTCCTCATCCACCCTTAGCAGTACATTCATTACTATCACACCTTCAATTCCTAAAACCACCAGTACATTTGAATCATCAAAAACCACGACTCATGATCTGACAACAATCAAAGAATTAACAAGACCAACAACATCAGTTGTATCAGCTTCTACAAAAGCAACCACTGACTTCAGTAAACCAACAAAAACTCCTTTAAACACAATAACCTCCACCAAAACAACATTTAATCCAAAGAGTGACACTACAATAAAAACTTTCAACACAGGAATAACATTAACATCTTCAATAAAATCATCAATCACTCCAACAACTACAATGACTTCAACGGAAATGATCAGCTATGAATCCACACAAACACGAACTACCAAAACCACACACCCAACAGCCACAACAAAAAAACCACCCTCCACGGCAGCCACAAGCTCAGAAACACCGTCCTTCACTGCAGCCACTACACAGACAGGCAAGACGACAGACACACCTTCTCATGCCACATCCACCTGGAAAACCACCCCTAGTCTCACCAGTGATTCCTCTGCAGAGTCCCTCACAACAGAGATAACGTCTACTCCCCCATTGACATTTTCGATAACTCCCACAAATGCTGTCAGTTCCCCCACTTCTATCACTTCTATTCCAGTGACCACCCTTACCTTGACATCAACCACCAGTGTGCCTCTGACCTCTCCACATTTCTCTACCACACAGCCAGTTGACACTAGGACAACAACCACAACCCCCGTGTCCACCTTGATCACCTCACTCCCTTCTACTACGTCAATGTCCAGCGCTGTCTCTCCCACTAGTCATGTCAGCACGACCACGACAGAGATTGGCACTCACACTGA
>NW_011888974.1:3323238-3339817 GCF_000151845.1 Pteropus vampyrus | reverse complement strand
AGACACACCTTCTCATGCCACATCCACCTTGAAAACAACCCCTAGTCCCACCAGTGATTCCTCTGCAGAGTCTCTCACAACAGAGCTAATGTCTAATCCCCCATTGACATTTTCAATAACTCCCACAAACGCTGTCAGTTCCCCCACTTCTATCACTTCTATTCCAGTGACCACCCTTACCTTGACATCAACCACCAGTGTGCCTCTGACCTCTCCACCTTTCTCTACCACACAGCCAGGTGACACTAGGACAACAACCACAACCCCCGTGTCCACCTTGATCACCTCACTCCCTTCTACTATGTCAATGTCCAGCGCTGTCTCTCCCACTAGTCATGTCAGCACGACCACGACAGAGATTGGTACTCACACTGACACTTCGACATCTGCCACCTCGATCACAGCAACGTCCACTGCTCGCCACACTACAGAAAGGGTCATGACTTCTACCACTGACATGGCAACAACCCCATCCCATGCCACAACACAACGTACTCTGGCCGTCACCTCTTCAAACAGCTACTCCACCGCCATTACTCCCTCATCTACACTGAGGCCAGTTCCCTCTACTCCTGGCACCGTGCGGACATCAACAACCAGAATCCCATTACATGTTAGCACAGAAATCCCTACCAGCACCAGGCAAACAACTACTCCCACATACGCAGGTACCACTGTGCATCCGACTGACATGAATGACCTCACCTCAACACTCATCCCTTTCAGTATGTCGGGAAACCCCACAAATATCTTCACATCTTTCCCTACCACCACCAATGCGAAAACAACACTCAGTGTGACTACAACCACAGTCAGCATGCCTACTCAAGCAAACACACTCACAGTCACCCAGAGCAGTCCAACTCCATCTCTCACTACAAACAGTCTAGTGACATCTGCAGGCTCCACAGCCAGCAGCAGTACCATGGCCACTCAGACACTGAGTCCCACCTCACCTGCAATGAGCCCTACATCACTCCACACAAACGCCGAAACCACCGTGGCATCCACTATAACAGTTTCGTACACGACAGCCACAAGCACAGAAACACCGTCCTCCACTGCAGCCACTACACAGACAGGCAAGATGACAGACACACCTTCTCATGCCACAACCACCCTGAAAACCACCGCTAGTCACACCAGTGATTCCTCTGCAGAGTCTCTCACAACAGAGCTAATGTCTACTCTTCCACTGACATTTTCGACAACTCCCACAAACGCTGTCAGTTCCCCCACTTCTATCACTTCTATTCCAGTGACCACCCCTACCTTGACATCATCCACAAGTGTGCCTCTGACCTCTCCACATTTCTCTACCACACAGCCTGGTCACACTAGGATGACAACCACAACCCCCGTGTCCACCTTGATCACCTCACTCCCTTCTATGACGTCAATGTCCAGCCCTGTTTATCCCACTACTCATGTCAGCATGAGCACGACAGAGATTGGCACTCACACTGACACTTCGCCATCTGTCACCTCGATCACAGCAACGTCCTCTGCTGATCACACTACGGAAAGGGTCATGACTTCTACCACTGACGTGGCAACAACCCCCTCCCCGGCCAGAACACAACGTACTCTGGCCGTCACCTCTTCAAACAGCTACTCCACCGCCATTACTCCCTCATCTACACTAAGGCCAGTTTCCTCCACCAATGCCAAAACAACACTTAGTGTGACGACAACCTCAGTCAGCACGCCTACTCAAGCAAACACACTCACAGTCACCCAGAGCAGTCCAACTCCATCGCTCACTACAAGCAGTCTAGGGACATCTGCAGGCTCCACAGCCAGCAGCAGTACCATGACCACTCAGACACTGAGTCCCAGCTCACCTGCAACGAGCCCTACATCACACCACACAAACGCCGAATCCACCGTGGCATCCACTATAACGGTTTCATACACGACAGCCACGAGCTCAGAAACACCGTCCTCCACTGCAGTCACTACAGAGACAGGGAAGATGACGGACACTACCTCTTGTGCTGAGCCCACCTGGACAACCACGCCTAATCCCACCATAGTCACCTCTGCCAAGTCTCTCACAACACAGCTACTGTCTACTGTCCCAATGACATTCTCAATAACTCCCACAAACTCTGTCAGTTCCTCCACTTCTATCACTTCTATTCCAGTGACCACGTGTACCTTGACATCAACCACCGGTGTGCCTCTGACCTCTCCACCTTTCTCTACCACACAGCCAGTTGACACTCGGACAACAACCACAACCCCCGTGTCCACCTTGATCACCTCACTCCCTTCTACTACATCAATGTCCAGCCCTGTCTCTCCCACTAGTCATGTCAGCACGACCACGACAGAGATTGGCACTCACACTGACACTTCGACATCTGCCACCTCGATCACAGCAACGTCCTCTGCTCGCCACCGTAGTGAAAGCATCATGACTTCTACCACTGACATGGCAACAACTCCCTCTCCGGCCACAACACAATGTACTCTGGACGTCACCTCTTCAAATAGCTACTCCACCGCCATTACACCCTCATCTACACTGAGGCCAGTTTCCTCCACCAATGCCAAAACAACACTTAGTGTGACGACAACCTCAGTCAGCACGCCTACTCAAGAAAACACACTCACAGTCACCCAGAGCAGTCCAACTCCATCCCTCACTACAAGCAGTCTAGTCACATCTGCAGGCTCTACAGCCAGCAGCAGTACCACGACCACTCAGACACTGAGTCCCAGTTCACCTGCAACGAGCCCTACACCACTCCACACAAACGCCGAATCCACCGTGGCATCCACTATGGCGTTTACGTACACGTCAGCCACAAGCACACAAACACTTTCCTTCACTGCAGCCACTACCCAAACAGGGAAGATGACAGACACTACCTACTGTGACGTGTCCACCTTAAAAACCACGGTTAATCCTATCAGTGATGACTCTGCCAAGTCTCTCACAACACAGCTGTCATCTACTCTCTCAATGACATTCTCAATAACTCCCAGAACTACAAGCAACCTTGGGTCTTCTACTACCAGTAGGGACTTCACCTCAATAGTCACACAGACGGGTGACTCTTTGACCTCAACCATAACATTCACAACCAACTCCATTACCTCACTCCCTTCTACTACAGCAACACTTACCTCTCCATCTCTTTGTAACACTGTCCCCACAGGCAGAAAAGAAATCACTAATCTTACCCATGTTTCACAGTCTAACTTGAACAGATACAGTAATTTTTCCAATCTTTCAATTTTTCGAAGAACCAAGAGTGGTACCACAACAATGGCAATGAGCCCTTACCAGACAACACTGCAAAGTACTTCAAGTGTTTCTCCCACACCTTTTCCTTCCATACTGTGTACATCTACAAATGCAATAATCTCTTCCTTTAGTACTGTTATCTTCTCTTCATTATCCACAATAATAACGTCTCCTTTTTTCTCTTCCATCAGTGAAAATTCCATGCTCACTAATACCACTAACCTTTTTCCTACCTCCCTATATTCTTTTAGTACACAAAATCCAGCCACTCCTGTCACTACTTTTCCTACTCCTTTTTCATCTGAAACTACAAGAACTTCTCCAAGTTTGTCTTCTCTAACTTCCTCTTCTACTAAAACAACCGCCACTCTTGCTATTTCCTCCATTACCCCATGTCCAGAATCTATATCCATTACAATAGTTCCTACTTCTCCCATCACTCCATGTATAGAAATTGATCCAAATAGTAAAGTTACTTCTACACCTACTATCCCATTATCATTCTTTACCTCTACTACTGAGATGGCCACCACCCCTTCTATTTACACCAGTATGACAACTGTATTTCCCACACATACAGACACTTCCACTTTGGTTCTAGAAACTGACCCCACCAACATCATATCTGATGTTCCTAGTTCTCTCAGCACTGGGACTTTCCCCATTAACACAGTTTTGACAAGCACACAAGGAACCAGCAGTGGGACCTCGATAAGCACCTACTCTGTAACCACCCCACATGTGCCCAGCTTCACTAGCCTCCCAGCGACCGTGAAACCAAGTAGCAGCCTTCCAACTGCCACGACGACTTCAAGCAAATTGACAAGCACCACTCCGGTCACCACCAGAGCTCCAGAGAAATCAGTGGCCACCACTCAGACTCCCGCCAATTTTTTGTCATCCAGGACAACTTCGACCACTACTCAGATGATCACACAGTCTAGATTGACCACCACTCCAGGTTGGACCTCCTCCCTCCCCTGCTAAATTCCCATGTCACCAATGTCAGACCGTATTCTGAACTTCTCTTTCTTCCTACGCTTCCCAGGCACCTGTGACAATGGTGGCACCTGGATACAGGACCGCTGCCTTTGCCCCTCGGGGTTCTCTGGGGACCGTTGTGAGCTCCAGAGGAGCATGTGCCAAAATGGGGGTCAGTGGGATGGCCTCAAGTGTCGCTGTTCCAAAAATTTCTATGGCTCCCGCTGTGAGTTTGCTGTGGACGAGGTGGAACTGGGTGAGTTCCCAGGGCTCTGCTCTCTGTTTGGCCTGGAGATACCCAGGCAGTTTTATCCAATCCTTCTATCCTTACCTTCTCTCCCGTGCCTTCCCTTATCCCATCTTATGCCTCCTCTCCACACTCACCTCCAGGAGGTGGCTAGGACCACATTCCTTCTCAGGCTTCCTTCTAGTCTGGGTTGCTTGTAGCTCTATTTGTTTCTAATTGCTGCTGTAACAAACTACCACAAATTTAGCAACTGAAACAACACAATTTTCTTATCTTAAAGTTCTGTATAAGAAGTCCAATGTAGGTCTTGCTGGGTTAAAATCAAGGTGTCAGCAGGGCTGTGTTCCTTTTCGGAGAATCCATTTCTTTACCCTTTCCAGATTCTGATGCTTTCCACATTCTTTGTCTTGAGGCCCCCTCTCTCTACATTCAAAGGTAGCAACACTGCATCTCTGTGCCTCTTCTCTGTACTCACATCTTCCTCTGACTGATTCTGACTTTTCTACTTCTCTATTCTACTGTTAAGGACCTTGTGATTATATTGGGCCAACTGGATAGTACATGTTAATTTCCCCATAGTAAAGTCAGTGACTAGCAGTCTTAATTACCTCTGAAACTTTGGTTCCTCCTTGCCCTGTAGTAACATATTCACAGATTCTGGGGATTAAGACATAGGCATCTTTAGAGACCAATATTTTGCCTCCCACTGGGGCAGACAAGGGAGAGACCGTAGGCCTGGCTCTGTACACCCAGACTCCATTCTCTCCCTCATCTCAGGACAACTCATCCTGGAATTCCTGCCCCTCTCCTTCCTGCTATTTAGTCAGTCCTCAGGGGACATGGAGAGGAGCCATGGGAGGATCCTCTGGGTTGGGGTGGTGGTGGTGATGTCAGACAGGAGTGGATCGTAAAGTGACCAGAACAGGACATGCTGTATGCAGACACAGTGGATGCTGAAGTGGGCATGGAGGTGTCTGTCCAACAAGATTTCACCTCAGAGCTCAATGACAACACTTCAGAGGCCTACATGGATTTCAGCAAAACCTTCCGAAATCAGGTGAGGAGGAAAGGGACTCAAGGGTCCTCCCCTGGAACTGAACTTGGGCTCCTGGGTACCCTCAGGTCTGGAGGTTCAAACATAAGCCCAGGGATCCTTGGCATTTCAGATGCAGAAGATTTACCAAAATGTGCAGGGGTTCAAGGATGTGGAGATTCTGTCCTTAAGGTAGGAGACATTTTGGGGGCAGTGGAGGTAGTGTTAGGTGGGGGAAGGGGGTTCAAAGAAAGACTGGAGAAGTTCTTGCTTTTGGAATCATCAGATTTCATAAAGGGGGTGGAGGGAGTATGCAAGGGAAGCATTCCATGCAATCAATTTCTGGGGTCATTTCTTTGTAAGAAGGATGCAACTCGTTTTTAAGTGCATTGGAAGGAGAGGGATTATATGGGACATACAGCAAGATGGTGCCTGTGAGGTGGTGGGAAGCCTGGTGTCTGGACTGCAGCTGGTTTCTCTCTGGCTGGTACCTGGTCTGTTTGGTGAGTCAGCATGAGTGAGGCAGAGAGCCTGGTTTGGTAACAGCTTGAGGCAATGCAAAAGAACAGTAATCATTCTTTGTCCCAACTTCCCAGGCTAATGACCTCAGGGATGCTGGCAGCCCTTTCTGAACATAACGTGTCTGGAATCCCAATCATTGCCTCTGCCCCTCTTCCCCAAACACCCACTCACCTGTGGTTGATTCTGGAGATGCCCTACTAAGAATCTATGCGCCCCAGGCCTGGGTACCTTTTAAGGACCTCTCACCCCCTCAAACCCCTCAGGAATGGCAGTATTGTGGTGGACTATCTGGTTCTGCTGGAGTTGCCCTTCAGTGCCCAGATGGAGAACACGTATGAAAATGTGAAGATGACCCTGAAGAAGGAGCTCCAGAATGTCAGCCAGGACCAGGATAGCTGCCAGAATAACCAGGGTGAATAGAAGTTGGGGGCCTTGGGCTGGAGGTCACAGCTACCATCCCAACCTTCTCTAGCTCAGATAGGGGCCTCCTGGGTTTAAGTACCAGTCTTGTGGAGGTTAGAAGGAGCAACACAGGTCCACAGACAACTGAGTTAAGGTTGGGGCTAAGGAGGGGCTGGGTGCTGGGGAAGAGACCCCTATGACAGTTCTCAAGGTTTCCAGGATGACTGAGGATCCCTAATTATTTGGGAGAGATGAGTGAGGCCAAAAGAGCCATCCCTTGAGCCCATTCATGTCTCCTCCATACTAACAGGGTCCTGGATTCTGCCCCCTGTGCTTGCCCTGCTTCCCTGGCCCTGACCCTGTGACACCCCCTAACCCAATTCCACCTGTACTTGTGTCCCTCCAGTCCTGTGTTTTAAGCCTGACTCCATCAAGGTGAACAACAACACCAGGACTGAGCTGACTCCGGAAGGTGAGGGGAGGGCAAAGGGCTAAGTGGTCCAAGGAGGCCATGGTTCCTCCCACCAGAGACATCTCTGCCCGTTGAAATTCCCTGGGGAGGAGGGGGAGATATTTTGGGGTGGCAAGCGATGTGGCCCAGCAGGGCTGCCCTTCCTGGGGGCAGCAAGGAAGGTGAGGAGAGGGTGAGGGTCCTGGGGATTTGTCCTCTCCTCATCTAATTCCAGTGTCTACCACATGACCCGCCCCCCCCACCCCGGAAATGTAGCCCTCCGCATCCATTTTCAGAGTCATTAAAACCAGGCCCCTGAGTAGAGTGGATGAAGTTGTTCTCTTTGCAACCCCTTATCCTCTCCCTAGCCATCTGTCGTCGCGCTGCTCCTCAGGGTTATGAGGATTTCTATTTCCCCTTGGTGGAGGAGAACCAGCTCCGTTGCGTCACCAATTGCACATCCGGTGTGGATGGCGCCATTGACTGTAACCAGGGCCAGTGCTTTCTGGAGAGGAGCGGTCCCACTTGCCGGTGAGGCCCCGCTCATACAGGGATCCCCTGCCCCACCTCACCCAGGCCTCGCCTATCGACGCCCCGCCCACTAGCCCTAAGGTGGAGCCCCGTCCACCTGCCTGCACGGTGGGAGGTCCAGGTGCACAAGTGGACCTCCCAGGGTTGGCGGGGGATAGTGAGAGTGTGTGACTTGTGCCCTCCTCCTCCAGCTGCTTTTCCACAGACACGTACTGGTTCTCCGGACCTCGCTGTGAGGTGGCCATCGCCTGGAAAGCCTTGGTGGGGGGCCTAGTAGGGGCCGCTGCACTGCTGCTGCTGCTGCTGGCACTCAGCGTCTTCGTCGTGCGCTCACGCTCACGTAGGAAGAACGACCAAGGCAGAGGCAGGTGAGTGTTCTGGGGTTGCGGATGAGGGCGGTAAAGGGGTCTCAGACTGCAAGGCCCTGCCCTGACCACATGGCGCCACGAACCAGGTCCTGGGACGACGACAAGAAATGGTTCGAGATGTGGGATGAGAACACCGTGGGGACTTTTACAAACTCGGGCTTTGAGGACGACAGAACAGGTAAGTCTTGCCTTCCTGGGAAGAGGGGCAAGGGCTTCCCTGGCACCACTGTGGCCTGGATAGGACCCAATGACCTCCCTTGCCTAGGACAGGTATATATCTCCATCAGGGGAGCTTAAGTCGTGCTTGCCCATGCCCCTCCTGAGGAAGGCCAATGTCCTGCACAGGCCATTCCCACAGGGCAGGCACAGGGGCACAGGAGCACCCTGAACCTTGCCTAACTCATGTTCCCTTCCTTCCCCCTGTTTTTCTCTCTTCCTTTCTCTTTTCTCATTTTCTAGTCAAGGAGGAAAACTTCCATGTAGCCTTGGAGAATGTGGACACCAGTATGAGGGTGAGGGGGCAAAAGGGGATGGATGGTAAAGAGCTCTCCCAGATCCAGCTCCACATATCACTGCCCCCCGCCCCCGCCCAATTCCCCGCAGCAGGCTGAGCTAGGACCAGAAGACAGTGACCTCCCAGTCAGCCTGAGCAGGATGGCTCCCTCTTCTCACTCCCTTTCTCAAACACTCTGTGGCAGGTATACACCCAGAGACCTGAGGTGGCCACGTCCTCGCCGTGAGCCCTGCACTACCCTCTCTACCCTGCTCTGGACGTCGGGAAGGAAACATCTACACTGTGTTCATTTTGAGAGACAGTCTAGGTCTTTCTCCCAACTTGGGTGAAACCCCCCTGGAGATCCAGTTCGGTTCCAGGTTCTTCAAATGT
Source organism: Pteropus vampyrus (assembly GCF_000151845.1). Classification (NCBI taxonomy): domain Eukaryota; kingdom Metazoa; phylum Chordata; class Mammalia; order Chiroptera; family Pteropodidae; genus Pteropus; species Pteropus vampyrus. The sequence continues at coordinate 3,331,140 of NW_011888974.1, read as the reverse complement.
GAGACTTTGGGCAAGTCAGTAACGTCTCTGAACCTGTAAAATGAGTATAGCATACTCATTCTGATATCTTGTACAGTTATTGTGAAAACCAGAAGTGTTCAGTCAGTTCTCTATCCCAGCTCACCTTCCTGTGTCAGCCCTCCTGCTTTGATGGCCTCTCTCAGATCCCCTGTCCCCACACCCTTCATGGGTCTCAGGCCTTAGTCTCAACCTTTCTGTGTGCATCCCTACTGCCTATTCCTCATCCTACACCTAGAGTCAGCCCACAGCCCATCCCAGCCTCTTACCCTCTCCTTATGTAACTCCCTGCCGTACTCCTTGTTCCCATTCCTTAAATCTTCTTACCCTCTGAACCCACTTCTTAAATTATGCCTCCCTCACCTCCCTCAGTGTTTGTACTCTTTTCTTCCCCAACCTTGTATCCTCAGACCTAAATCCTTACTCCCCACTCCAATGCCTCAGTCTTAAATCCTTTCCTCCCCGACATCCCTGTCCCTAGCTAGGTACAGATGCCCTCTGCATTTTAGGGTTCCCACTGTGTTCCCTAGGCCCTGGTCCTCGATTCTGAGGCACCATCCCTTCCTCTCATCCCCAAAGGCCCTGGATTGCTGTGGGTGCGAGGGTGTGGGATGTGGGTTTCTCCAGGTCCTCCAGGATGAGAGGAAGTAGGGCCCTGAGGTAGAGAAGCTTCTCAGCCTCCTCCCCCTCATTCCTCTTACTCTCCTTCCCCTCCCTACTGCCTCACCCCTCTTCTATCCCCTTCCCTGCCTCTCCTCCTCACCCTCTTCCCACTCTCACCCCTTTCCCAGAAGTAACCTCTGAGGCCAGAAGCCCCCAACCTCCTGGGCAGAAAGGTCTCTTTTGGGCATAGGAAGTCTGTGAGTGTCCAGTTCTCCCATATGAACACAATATAACATTTATTGTAAAAGAAGCTGCTCTGTGTCTTTCTCATTCTCACCTCCTGGTGCCTCCACTTGGTTGGAGAACAGAGACATCTGGAGGAGATGTGGTAGGGGAGCCTGGGAATGCTAGTTCCTTCCAGCCAGGAAGGAAGGGGTCTGTGGGCAGCCCTTAGAGGCCTTTACTGTCCTCATAGGGAACATAGAGATTGAGGGGACCATTTTCTGAGGGAGCGGGCTGGGGGTGAGAGCCTCTTGATCAACAGCAGGTGGAGGCATGTTAGGTTTGTCATCTGTGCCCTTCCCTTCTTAATATCAGGAGCTTGGGGCTGGGTCAGGTGGGGAGTAGCCCAGGCTGGGTCAGCTGCTATTTGCACTGATGGATATGATATGCTGGGCCTCCCCCCAAATCCTGAGCCTTGAGCCTCCCCAAACCTGGGGGGAAACACACTCACACGAGGGACTACTGTGTTTAGGGCTTGGGACCTCCTGTTCCCACTATTCTGTGCAGCAGACCTGCTAGACTAGAGCTGAGGGTGGTTGGAGATGACAGTGTGAGGTCCTTTGGGTGGGGGTTTGGGAAAAGCCCCTGGGACCTTTGCTCAGGACCAGAGGGACTGGCAGTGGCCAGGGGTAGAAAGCAGGATCGTACAGACTCAGGTGTAAATAGAGCCTCACTCAGGAAGGGGTGGGTGGTCGGAGGCCTGGTAGAAAGAACATGTATGTGGTTGTGCAGGAGAACTGAGGCATATGAATGCCTAGAAGGTAAGGGGATTTTTTTCGGTTGGTTTTGGGTTTCATTGGGGAAGTTCCGTTGTTGGGGGGGGTTTTTTGGTTGCCGGGACCTTTAAGTTCCCCAAGGGCCTTCCTTGGTTGGTTCTTCCTTGCCGGGCCAGTTTTGAGGGGGGGCCTTGGGGGCCTTTTTGCCTTGAGGCCTTCGGGTTCCGTTCGGGATCCTACTCCCCTGGTAATGGAGAAGATGGTTCCATTTGATGATGGGCTATGGGGGCACCGAGATAGATGGTCCTAAATTCTGTGTGACTGGGGTTGGCAGGGCCTCTTTTTGCTGGTTGACTATGACCTCCAAGTGGGCCTGTTGAGGTTGGGGTGATCATGTAGTTTCCGGGTAGAGCTGATCTGGAGGCCTGGGGCTCAGGAGGGAGCACAGGAATACAATTCATTCTCCATAAGCTGCAGGGGCTGCAGAGTCCAGACAATGCCGGGATCAACTGAGGGTTGGTACCTGTATCCTGTTTTGTGCATATGAAGTTCCAAAGTGCTCAAAGTAAGGGTGGCGGAGCAGGGTTCCTCAGGAAGGCAGTGGGGGACAGTAGGGGAGACTGTTCTGGAGGGGTTGGGACAGGAGCTGGAAGGGGTCAGAGCTCTGCAGCCTAGAAAGGTGAAGGCGGAGGTGGAACTGATGAACAAGTACAAAATCGGGAAGAGTGTGGTGAGGGTGAGAACAGATTTGTTCACAGTTGACAAAAGGGTAACTGTGTTTTGTAAATTTAGAGCAGTTAAAAGGAAGTGCTGTTTTATACAGAGAGTAATAAACTTACTCATTCAGTAAACACAAGAGGCCTGGCTCAGCCTGGCCAGGTGCTTGGTGCTCTGGATGAGGCAGGATGAATACACCAGTTTATAATCAAGTTTTTTTTTTTATAAGAACATGGGAATAATGCAGAAATAACTACAATCCAAGCCTAGTGAGGCTCCAAGAGGGGTCCAGGATGATGGAGTGTAGAGATGGGTCTCAGGGCTGCTCCTGCCTAGGCTGATCTCAGAGGCTACAGGGAGAGGTGGTATTAGAGTTTGATATCAGGGAGGAAGTATTAATAGTTACTCAAGGCCTTAGACAAATTCAGAACTGACAAAGCCATACATTGCTATAGAGAGAATCAGAACATTGATTAAAAAATTCCCTGGGGTACAGCAAATTGAGAAGCCACACTGACTCTGTAGTCTGGTTACTTACTATATGAATCATCAAAATTGCTAATGTTTATTGAAGGTCTGCTATATGCAAGACGTTGTTCTAAATGATGACTATGATCGCATTTAACTTTCCCAAAAACTTAGGAGGAAGAGCTCTTATTGATTTCTGTATTATACATTAGATTTATTCTATGGGCAGTTCATATTTTAATGGCTGATCAGTATTCCATTCTGTGAAATGTCATAGTCACCTAACTAGTCTCCCATTCTTTGATTCTTGGACACCTTACTTTTTCACTATAACAAATAATATAATAAACATTCTCTTTAAAAAATTTTTAATCTCCATCAGATTATTTTAGGAACAGTAACTAGAAATGGAATAATTAAAATGGTGTGACTCTATGGTTCCTGATTCATATTTTCAAATCATCCTCTAGAAATATGATACTAAGTTAATGTCCGATGGCATCACATGAGACTGCCCCAATAAACAATAGCTATTCTTATAATCTAACATCACTGAGGAGGTGCAATTTCATAGATAAAAATAAATGGTATCTTGCTTTGTGTTGAATTTCTTTGCTTACTGGTGAAGTTGATTTACTATTTTCTTCTCATAGGGGTGTTGGCCATTTGAGTTTCTCTCTTTGGGGAATGTCTGTGCCTTTCTTTGCTCAGCTTCCCAGGGGAGCGTCCCTGACTCTGGAGGTTGACTTTGAGAAGGACAGCCTCGCTTGCTCTGCCATATCCTTTGGGGATGCCGTTGCCACCAGAATCTTAGACTAGGAGGAGTCTGAAGCTCTTCACCCAGGCCGTTGTTCTGGGGAGCATTTCCTTGTCTCTCCCAGGAGTGAGTGAAAGCACTGGGCACAGAAGGGATTGCCTGCCTGGAGAGTGAGGGGTGAAGCAGAGCCTTTAACTTGGGGCTTCCACTTAGACAGTGAGCAGGGAAGAATAGCAGAAGTGAGGAGAAGGATGAGTGGGAGGCGGTAGTGTCTTGGGACCTGAAGGAGACAAGAGATTTCAGAGGAGAAAAGGCAGCGGAATGAAATGGATAAGGAACCGGGCCCTCATTGCTCGTAGGTGTGGCCTGAGAGGCAACTGTCCTAGAGATGTGGGTGGTTAAGGACATACCAAGTGGCAACGAAATGGAATAAGTGGTATAAATCCAGGAATAAAGACAAAAGAGAGCAGGATGTCCAGAGTCCTGGCCTTCATTGAGGCCCTGGGTGGCCCACTATATTGCTGCCATGCCCTCACTGATCTCCCTATCTCTGCCCTCATTGCCCCTTCAGTCCAGGGCTCTGCTTCTAAGGCACAGTTGTGATCATGGTATTTTGCTGGACATTCTTAACTGCCCCTCAGCCAAGTCCAGAGCTGGCTTCACATCCACCTCGCCAACTTTTCGTCTGTCCCTGCTCATCTTTCAGTGTTCAGCTGCACCCCAAGCACACACACTGGGCCTCTACATGTGCTGCTCCCTCAGCTTGAAAAAATTTTTCCTCTTCTCTACTCTCCAAACCCTTTTCTTGTGGTAAAAGTAAAAGCCACCTTTAGATTGTGCTTGAATTTTAACTTATGAGCTGGCTGAACTGGGAAAGTATTTAACCCTCTGAACCTCGGTTCATGTGTAAAACAAAAATATTAATGTCAACCTCACATGATTACATTAGATCACTAAGAGAGAGTGTCTGGCAGAATTTCCAGTATTTGTTTACTCATTTACTTCAGAAGTGCTCATTGAGCACTTGCTCTGGATCAGGCTGAACAGGGCAGGAATGTTCTCTCCTCTCACAGAGACTCTGTTCTCAGAGAGGGGTGAAGGTACTCCATAGGCAATGACATTCACAGCCATTGAGTTACAGTCATTGAGTACAATGAGGCAAGTACAAGAATCTGATAGGTGGCCAATTAGTGCCACCTCTCCACGCCCCTATTCATTCTTTGTGATTCAGTTAGGGGCATGATCATAAACTGCCTTTATATGCCTTTTCATTGTTTTACTTTTCTACTTTTATAACTTAAAAAGTCCAATAAAATCTATAATGCCTAAATTCACTATCTCTTTTTAAAGAATGGAAAATGAAAGCTCAGACATCACTTTCTTTTTGAAACTTTCATCAACAAGAAAGGCAGAGGGGCTATTCCTTCCCTACTCCCAGCCCCATTGGCTCCCACTCTCCCTTCACATGGGCCTCAACTATCTCCACATAGCATTGGGGGCTAGGAGCTTCGTGAGGCGTGGTAGCTCATTTATCTTTGATCTCCATTGCTGGCATGGTCCTGGTGGTCACAAGTAACTGTTATTGGCTAAAAGCCTGGACAGGTAGGCTGCAGAGCTGAGAAGTGGTTTTCCTGTGAGTGTACAAAGGCAGGGAAATTGACGACTGTGGTTGCCTCTGGGTGAGATACAGAGGGAGCTTCCAAGAGGCATGTGGAGGAAGCGCCTTCAGAAGCCAGGAGGGCAGAGTAGCCCTTTGGCTCAAGGGATGGACAAGCAGGAGGAGAAGGCAGCTCTGAAGTTCTACTGCCTGGCCTGGGTTTACTCCAAGCCCTGCCACCCTCTGCTTTGAGTTAAGTGCTCTTTCTCTCTGATCCTCTTTATATCCATGATTCAAGGATGCCTTCACCTTCATCCTTGGCAGCCTCCCCAACTCAGCCTCTCTGTTGAATTAGAGCAAACCTAACTTGGAGGCAAAAAGATTGGGCAACCAATCTGGCTTACAACCAGACAATCTTTTCAGTTTTTTTCATTAATTTAGAATTCCAAAAATCTTAGGCATTATCACACTTTCCACCTGAACTGCATTGATCAACCATTTTATGGTGTTCTTCTCCTAATGTTTTGACTGTGGTCTGCAAAGCTGAAGATCTAGAATCGTTGATGTGGATGACATAGCTTGACTAATTATTCACTCTCTACCTACCCTGGCCTTCAGACCTGGTCAGGCTCCTGGTCTTGCTCGGTGATTGTCTCTTTCAGGACCCTGTGAAAATGGGGGCATCTGGGACAATAAAGAATGCCACTGTCCTGACGGCCTCCGTGGTTCCTTCTGCCAGGGGCCAAGGTTCATTCTTTTAAGAGGTGAGAAAGATGCAACTCCAGGGCATCCTTGGGGAGGAGTGGGGTCTGACAGGAGGGACAAGAGGCCACATGCCCTGCCCTCTCAAGAAAGTCCCCTATACACCATCCTGTGGAATTTCTAATAACCCATAGGTTTATGGCACTATTGTCACAATGATTCTTTCCTTACTGGATCTTATTATCTCATTGTCAGGATGAAGAGAAGCCAGGAATTATAGTCCCATCTTACATAGGAAAAGAGAGTCCTACATGTGCAGTCATGTGTTCTAAATGGTACAGAAATTACAGAAGAAGCCCTTCAGTCCCCGGGTGTAGGCCAACCTCTCATTATTAGGCAACTGTAGCCTATTGAGTGGGCCGTGGGACCCAGGGTGGAGGAGGAGCTCACTTGGGTAGGTTGTGAGGGCCACAAGATGCCCAGATATAGGTGGGAGTATTCTAGAGACAGTGACTAGCCCTTGTATAAGTGTGTCTGGAGACAAAGGACAGAGAATCAATTATGCGTGGCAATATGCCTTTCCTACTCCTCCTGGCTTGATGAGAACTGCTAGGATAGAGGGAAGTCTCAGAGGTAAAGGAGGATGAGTAAGAGACACTTGTCAGACTAATTATCATCCAGGTGATGGAAGGTGAGTGTGGTCTACAAATCATAGATGTGAAGTGCAAAAGGAATGTGCATGGGGCATTAGTGTGAGTACAACTATTTGCTCGAATTTATGCCAGAGTGCCCAAGTAAATGGACATGTCCCAGAGTGCTTAGGGAGGAATGTGCAGGCAATATTAGGCAGAAGTGTGTGTGTGTATATATTATATATACATACATATATATATGCATATATGTATATATGTATGTATACATACACACCACCATACAGATTTGTCAAAATTCGTTGTCATACTACTAGCAAATCATCAATCACAATCCTCTTCCAAATTATCTAGTGATACCTTGCCCTCTACACAAACTGGTAAACTGTCCAAATCTACAGGTTCCTCTGACACTTCCTCTACCCCTGAAAAGTAAAGCCTTGTTTCAGTATCATGGTCTGACCAGCTTTCTCCCAGCCAGGATAGGAGAGAATGCCACTAAACTCAATGACAAATTCACTGATCATAGCATCATCTCTGATTTTTCTCAACTCACAGTCATCATCAATCACTTTTACTGAGAATGTGTCCACATCAAGTTCCAGTGACTCCTTTACCTCTTCTGGTGATGAAAGACCATCAGCCATATCTACCACTGTGGAATCCATGGTCTCTACAACCATCTCAGAGTCATCTAAACACACAGTCTCTTCTTACAATACAAGTTCTTCTACTTCCTCAAGTCCTGACATATTTTTTTTTTTACCAATTCCTTGACCACTAAACACAGTGCTACAACTGACACTGGATTACCCTCTGCCTTCATTTGTCCAAATCAACCTTTCCCTCTGGAATTTTGTCTACTACAGATGATGGAAGTGCTTCATCCTCTTCAAGTCCTAGTCATGTATTTACTACCCATGCTGTCTCAGTATGGAAAACCAAAATTCTCATGGACCTATCCACTGTCTTTATAAGCATCCCTGATTCATCAAAACATACTGCTACCTTGGATAGCACTGTTACCAAAGAAGATAGAATTTTTGGTTCCATGTCAAGCCCAGGTGAATTCTTTACCACTTCTAGTGGACTAATAACATCTTTTCCTCAAGGACTCACTGTATACACAACCAGCTCAGACATGTCCACACCAGCATTTTATAATTATTCTTCCTATAACACAGACAATGCAAGTCCTGCTTCACCATCTCAACCACTACTGCAGTCTCAGAAGAAACAGACATGACTCTCACAGAGGAGCCAACTGGCTACACCACTGTTTCTGATTTGTCCAAATCATCTGTTTTCTCTGAAACCTCCTTTACAAGGTCTGAAGGATCTTCCACTACAGATGGGTATCAAGAAACACCCACATCCTTTACTGCAGAATCC
>NW_011888974.1:3288054-3323188 GCF_000151845.1 Pteropus vampyrus | reverse complement strand
TGTATAAGTGTGTCTGGAGACAAAGGACAGAGAATCAATTATGCGTGGCAATATGCCTTTCCTACTCCTCCTGGCTTGATGAGAACTGCTAGGATAGAGGGAAGTCTCAGAGGTAAAGGAGGATGAGTAAGAGACACTTGTCAGACTAATTATCATCCAGGTGATGGAAGGTGAGTGTGGTCTACAAATCATAGATGTGAAGTGCAAAAGGAATGTGCATGGGGCATTAGTGTGAGTACAACTATTTGCTCGAATTTATGCCAGAGTGCCCAAGTAAATGGACATGTCCCAGAGTGCTTAGGGAGGAATGTGCAGGCAATATTAGGCAGAAGTGTGTGTGTGTATATATTATATATACATACATATATATATGCATATATGTATATATGTATGTATACATACACACCACCATACAGATTTGTCAAAATTCGTTGTCATACTACTAGCAAATCATCAATCACAATCCTCTTCCAAATTATCTAGTGATACCTTGCCCTCTACACAAACTGGTAAACTGTCCAAATCTACAGGTTCCTCTGACACTTCCTCTACCCCTGAAAAGTAAAGCCTTGTTTCAGTATCATGGTCTGACCAGCTTTCTCCCAGCCAGGATAGGAGAGAATGCCACTAAACTCAATGACAAATTCACTGATCATAGCATCATCTCTGATTTTTCTCAACTCACAGTCATCATCAATCACTTTTACTGAGAATGTGTCCACATCAAGTTCCAGTGACTCCTTTACCTCTTCTGGTGATGAAAGACCATCAGCCATATCTACCACTGTGGAATCCATGGTCTCTACAACCATCTCAGAGTCATCTAAACACACAGTCTCTTCTTACAATACAAGTTCTTCTACTTCCTCAAGTCCTGACATATTTTTTTTTTTACCAATTCCTTGACCACTAAACACAGTGCTACAACTGACACTGGATTACCCTCTGCCTTCATTTGTCCAAATCAACCTTTCCCTCTGGAATTTTGTCTACTACAGATGATGGAAGTGCTTCATCCTCTTCAAGTCCTAGTCATGTATTTACTACCCATGCTGTCTCAGTATGGAAAACCAAAATTCTCATGGACCTATCCACTGTCTTTATAAGCATCCCTGATTCATCAAAACATACTGCTACCTCGGATAGCACTGTTACCAAAGAAGATAGAATTTTTGGTTCCATGTCAAGCCCAGGTGAATTCTTTACCACTTCTAGTGGACTAATAACATCTTTTCCTCAAGGACTCACTGTATACACAACCAGCTCAGACATGTCCACACCAGCATTTTATAATTATTCTTCCTATAACACAGACAATGCAAGTCCTGCTTCACCATCTCAACCACTACTGCAGTCTCAGAAGAAACAGACATGACTCTCACAGAGGAGCCAACTGGCTACACCACTGTTTCTGATTTGTCCAAATCATCTGTTTTCTCTGAAACCTCCTTTACAAGGTCTGAAGGATCTTCCACTACAGATGGGTATCAAGAAACACCCACATCCTTTACTGCAGAATCCTCTGTGTCCACAATCTTCTCAGATTCATCAAATCCAATAGTTCCATATGATACCTTCTATACTACTCAGAACGTAAGTCATTTTTTCCCATCTGGTCCTAGTGATTTCATTTCCACCAGTGTGGTCACTGGGCAAACATCCACAGCCTTTCTTGAAGCATCCACTGTCTACACAGCCATATCTGATTTGCTTCACCTCAGTGGTTCAGCTATCACCTCCTCTACCACTGTCAATGGAAGTCCTGTTTTCACATCAAGCTCTGGTTAATTGTCCTCTACCACTTTTGTCTCTAGACAAACAACCACAGTTTTCATGGAAAAGCTAACTCTCTATGCCACCATTTCTAATTTGTCCAGTTCTACAGTTTCTATTGACATTTTCTCTACCACTCCTAGTGGTGGTCCTGCATTCTCATCAGGTTCTGCCTTGTTGCCTTCCACTACCATCACCACCTTCACCGAGGAATCCAGTGGCTTCACCACTACTATTCATTCCTCCAGCACGACTGATTCATCTGATGTCCCTGATACCACAGCAGATCTAAGTCCATTATCTTCATCGAACCCCATCCATTCTTCTACTTGCCCAGTCACCTCTGGACAAATGTTCACCACCTTGGGTGAGGATTCTACTCTCCTTGTTACTAGCAGTGATTATGTCAAATGGATGATTTCTACTTCCATCCCCTCTGCCACAGGTAACACTAGTCCATCAGCTTTTAATTTCTCCTCTACAACTAGAGACACCTCTGGGCTGACAGCCATCACCCTCAGGGGAGGATCTACAATTTTTCAAAGCAGCTCAGTGTCATCTGACAACCACAGAACCACAGTCTCTGTACTCCGTTAGCCTCAACTGTCCCTGGCTTCTCCTCCAGGTCAGTCTCTGACTTCTTCAGCCATTACAACTTCTGGTTTTTCTCCTTCTGTGTCTTCCATTTCACTTGGTTCAACCATACTCCATTTCTTGAGTTCAATACCACTTCAACTCACTCTCCATCCCCTGTTCACTAACACCCTCCCAATTGTAGTGATGACCCACTCTCCAGCTGTGACACCAAGTAAATTTCCTTGTATTTCATGTTGTGGGCCTCTCCTGTTCATCTTCCCTCTTCAGCTAATCAGCCTTGACCTCTTTGTGATCTTGTTCTACCCTTCCAGCACCTTCTTGTTGTCAATGCACATTGTTCCACAGATGGATGTTTCTCTCTTTTGATTTGTAGGGCTCTTGTTTCCTTTGGTAATCCTCTTTCAGCTCTTATTTCCTACTCCCTGTTGTCCCTTCTCCTTTCCCCACTATCTTCTGGGGATTGAGATGGTAATAGAGGGGTCTTGGTTGCTTCATGGTCACCTGGCCCCATCTTCCTCTTTTAGTAAAATGCCTGAATTATGGGACCTAGAATAGGAGCCAGTGTTTTTGTCCTTATGCTTCTATGGTGATCTCTGTGCATTCTACCCCTCCACAGAGCAGTGCTTGAATGGGACTACCTGGAATGGAAAAGAGTGTGCCTGTCCCCAAGGCTTCTTTGGTTACTGATGTCTATATCTTGTGGATTTCTTTTTCCTAGGTAATGACCTTTTCTGACATCTGTAGATTGTCCTTACACTCCTTAACCTCTTAAAATTGGATGATAGCACTGGAAGGATCATCTGCTATCACTGCTTCATTGTGCAGGTAGAGGAGACTTTTGACCAGGCCAGAACACAGGTAGAACATGGACCTTCTGCCTCACCCTTCATGGCCCTTTCCATTCGCTCACATGCCCCTCTTATCAGGTTGTTTCCATTTCAACCCTTCCTAGAGCCCTCCACTTAGCTCTTTCTGAGTCGTGATCCTGGCCACTAGCTCTTCACCATATTCAGAGACAAGGGGCAGAGGTTTCATTGACTCTTACCTGCCTCTTGAATTTCCATCCTCTCTGCTACCCACCATGAGACTAATAGGTAGAAAACTGACCAATCTTGGAAGACATTATTGGAAGGTGACTGTCTCATGTATAACAATGCCTGTTCCCCAATATTCTAGAAAAAATCAATGCCACTTTAAGTGTGAGAGTGAAAGTGAATAACATATCCTCCCAGGCATACTGGAACTTCGTTCAACTATTCAAGAGTCTGGTAAGAGCAGGGGAAGGCCAGATTTTCTAGTGTGGATGCCTGATGTTAGAGGAGATTCAAAAGTTCATCCTAACTTACTGTTCCAAGATTTTTCAGCTCCTGGGTCCTTTCGATCTACCCAAGTTCTGAGAGAGGGTCTTCAGAGAGCTTCCTTCTTTGAGCCCTATCCCACCCACATCCTGGCAGGGGGTGTATCTCTGTGATTCCTATCCTTCTTTCCAATGGGTTAATACATAGCTCCCTAGAGAAAGAGGGCCCTGGGGCTGCCCCTGAGATATGGAATAGGGGCTGCTGCATATTCCAGGTCTGTATGAGCTCAGCTGCTTCATTTCTTTCAAATCAATAAAGCTTACATGGACAATGACTTCCCCAAATTCAAAGATGTGATCATTAGAAAACTGCTGTTATGTGAGGGGGGTAGATTTATAGACCTTGAAAAGTGCCCCCTCTCTTCCCTGCTTCTTTCTTCCTCCTATCTTGAATGGTTACAGTATCAGTACCTGGCTGGGCCAGAGGGGCCCCCTCTCTGAGACAACACCTGAGGGCTCTGAAACTACTCATTCATTCATTCATTCATTCATTCATCATTCATCCATTCAACAATCTTGTATTGAAAGCCTATTCTATGCTGAGCACTGGGGACAGTGGTACCAGTCTTCATGGAGCTTAGAGTGACAGAACACAGGTAGCAAAACGGCTCTGCAAACTGGTTAGAATTATGGTAGGGGACACAGAGGGTACAATGGGTAAGGTCCCAGATGTGAGCTTGGTGAGGTGGAGGGAAATCTTCCTGGAAAGAATGACAGCTAGGTTTGAAGGATGAGGAGGAATGAGCCAAGTAGAGGGAAAGGAAGAGGAGAGTGTTATAGCAGAGAGAATTCATGATGAGCCCAGAAGCGAGAGAGAGGAGGGCAGATTCCAGGAACACAAAGAACAGTTGGATGCTTGAGGACAAAGTGTCATGGTGGGAGAGAAGGTTGAAAAGATGACTTCTACCAAGTTATTTAGGCTTCGATCATCAGCAGTTTTGGCTCACGTGAGATAGTATCTGATTTGCACTGCAGAGAGTTCAGTCTGGCTGCTGAAATAGGTGAATAAGGCATGAAGTCATGGTGGCCTGGACCAGAGAGATGACAAAAAATGAAAGAAAAGTAATCCTGCATGAGAGGTCTTTAGGTGGGCAGGACCAGCAGATTGTAAAGATTTGGTGGGCAGGAGGAGAGGAGAAATGACATGACATCAGATTTCTGGAGTACTGAGAGTGTGGGGTGCCATTTGCTGAGATGAGGAATGTAAGGAGCAGTAGGACGGAGAAAAAAGATGATGAATTCAGTGTGGGCCATGTCAAGTCTCAAGTGTCCAGGGCCCAGACATGTAGAGTAGTTGAGTGACAGTGCAGCTGGCAGTCAAACATGTGATAGAAAGTGTCTGAGTGTAGACACTGGCATTGGCACCCCTGAATGGATGTTGCTTGAAGCCTTGGGAGTAGACCAGATGGCTCAGGGATGGTCCCAGCATAGGAGTGGGATGTCTCACTCCCATTTCCCAGGAAATAAACCTGGGAAGCACCAGCATCTAAGGGGTAAGTAGGAGAAACAGAGCTCCCAAAGAAGAGAGGAAAGAAGCAGACAAAGGAATAGGAAGGGTGCCTGGAGGTTGTCATGTCCCAGCAGCCAGGGGAAGAAAGAATTTCAGGAAGAAGGGAGATCCACACAGTCAAGAGCCCATGGTGTTCCATGGTTCAGGGTCCTCCACCCCCACTCCTCGAGGATCATCACCATGGTCTCCATCTCCATTTTGGCTCAGGATATTTTTGGTTTCAATCCTCCTGGGTCCTGCTCCTGACTTCTCTGTCACAATGGCTATGATTGCTGACTGATCTTGTCTCAAGATCTCACTCCTCAGCAGCATCACTGGCCATCTAATAAGAAGCTTCTAGGTTGGGATCCTATGTTTCTAAAGTGACTTCATGTTTCTTAATTTCCATAAGCTCATTTATTTGGTTTCCAAAACATAATCCAAGATCCTCTATTTTTAATTTTTTAATTTAAAATATTTTTGTTGGGGTAAAATATGCATAACAAAATTTGTCATTAATAATTGAATTAACCATTTTAAGTATACAGTTCAATGGCACTAAATACATTCATATTGTTCTGCAGTCACCAGCACCATCCATCTTCAGAACTTTCCACCATCCCAAATTGAAATTCTATACCCCTTATGCACTAACTCTCCTTTGACCCCGATCCCACCTCTGGCACCCAATATTCTACTTTCTGTTTCTATAAATTTGTCTACTTTAGGTACCTCATATAAATACACATACAGTATTTGTCTTGTGACTGATTGGCTTACTCTACTTCGTATAATGTCCTCAAGGTTTATCCATGCAGCATATGTCAGAATTACCTTCCTTTTAAAAGCTGAATAATATACTTATAGACCTTTATGAATATACCACATTTTGTTTACCCATTCATCCATTTATGGACACTTGTGTTGCTTTCATGTTTTAGCTATTGCAAATAATGCTGTTAAAAACACAGGTGTACAAATATCTCTTTGAATCCCTGCTTTCAATTCTTTTCTATATATCCAGAAGTAGAATTGCTAGATAATATGGTAGCACTATTCTCAATTTTTTCGAAGATCCTCCATACTATTTTAGGTTGTGGCTGTGCCGTTTTACATTCCCACCAACAGTGCACAAGGGTTCAATTTCTCCACATCTTCACTCAAGAGCTTCCAGTTTTAGAGATGAATTTTACCTGTTGGTGTTTATTGTGATCACTGATATTTTGGGATCTTAGATCATTTTACTCTGAGGCTTCTCTCTAGGTTGTTAACTGCTGGAAGGAAGAGTCTTTAGTCTCTCCTACCTCCGAGTCATTTAGCTAATTGTCTTTAACCACCCCTCTTGCTTCTTGGGTCCCCCTTGGTAGGAGAGTGGGTGACACGGAGTGACTGATGAACCACCAACTCCTGGTTTTAGCAATGGCAGTGTTGTGGTGGAACATGGAGGACACTTCAGAAGTGCCCACTATAGTGTCCTGGAGAACACTCTATACTTCAGAGTTTCAGGAACTGTTTGCAAATGTCACTAAGATCATAAAGGCCAAGATTATAAATGAAACCAAAAGCTACCCAGTGATTCTGAAGAGTGCAAATGTAAGCCCAAATTTTCCGCTTGATGTTGTTGGTGGGGAAAGGATGGGAGGGGTCCCTTTTAGGGAGGTCTCAGCCTCATCACCTGCCGCCTTCTCCCATCTCTCCTCTCTTCTGGAACTCTAGACGCTTCCTTATAGGGATCCAGAAGCCAGGCCTAGTGCCTTCCTCAGACTCTACCATGCTCCCAGCAGCCCCTCCCAGTCCCAGGCTGAGGTTTCATCAGCCTTGATGTCCCCATTCGAGCTTGCTCACAGGCCCAGCTGCATCTAGGGTTGGGCCAAGACCCTAGTAGTCTTGGCTCAACATGGAGGGCATGGTATAGAAGAAAGGGGAGGCTGGCTCCCCCCAGGGGACAGAAGGCAGTATTTCTGTTTTGCTCTTTTTCACCACCCTTGGCCTCCTCCCTAGTTCTGTGCTTCAGTGAGGAGGTCACCACCGAGATCGCAAAGCTAGGCTTTGACCTGCAGGGTAAGCAGCTCTGTGGAGTGGTGGGCATGGTGGGTGGGCAGAGTGTGTTTGCAAACATGGGGTCAGTGGGCACATTAACTAGGCCGATGCTTGCTGTCCACTCCTTACCCCCAAAGCAATGTACTCAGAATGTGGCAAAGGACTATGTCCAATTTTGCTGTGGATAAGGTAGATAGGAAGCTGGATTGTGTGACCAAGTGCACCTTGTGGACAAAGTGAAAACTGAACTGTCACTAGGCCAAGTGCCAGCTACAGCAAAGTAGCCCCTGCTGGCTGTAAGTGTCTGGCCCCTTTAAGCCCAGTGCCCACCTTCTCTGGTGGTAAGGCCACACCACCCCCCACATTCATCCAAGGGGGAAGAGTAGGGCAGAGCTTGCAAGGCACTACCTCCCCCGTCTTCTACATACTTCTTTCCCATACCTGGGTCTCCCATCACCCTCACCCCCAACAGAGGGAGGGGAGCACAGATTTTAGACTTGAGCATCCTAGGACTGAGAACCCCCTTCCTGAGAAAATTCCAGTTATTTCCAAATCTATATCTATATGTCTGTATCTATCATTCATTGCCCTATGTCATCCCAGCCATGGTGCCATTGTCACCTTTAGCTATAGCTGGGCAGTAAGTTCAGGAGACTATAAATTAAAGTACAAAATATAAGACATGATAACAGGCTCATCAAGGTGCCAGCTAGTTAGAGATTAGATGGGTGAACAATGTGTCTAAGACAAGGCACCTGACACTCTCAGATTTTGAATTCCTGATCTGCAGTCCTAGGGTCTCCCCAGGAGGAGGGAGTCAGGGAGGGTGCCCAGAGCCTGCTCTTGAAAGGAGAGCTGGTTTCTTGTGCTTTGACACTGATTTTTTTCTTTTGGGAGACTAGGGTATGAGGGATGCCAGTGGGCTGGCCTGAGCTCGTGTGTATGTCCTCGGATGTCCATCCTCAGGCACACACTGGTACTGAGGAGAGACCTGTGAACTGAGTGTCAGCAAGAACATGGTATATGGGAGTATGGGAGCCATGCTGGTACTGCTGGTGGTTGTGGTGGTTGTCCTGAACATCTTCTTCAGCCAATCCCAGAGGAAACTGCACAGGTGAGCTCTAGGGCCAGGCCCGGAGAAGGGACCACAGTCAGAATATACCTTGGCTCTGCTCCTTCTAGTAGCTGGATATCAGCCAAAGGCCAACAGGGACCCAGCCCCTCCCAGCTCTGAGTACAACAAAGGGCAGCCTCCTAGTCTGATAAGGCATATCTATTTGGCAGAGAAATGGAAACTAACACTTATGTACTGTAACTGGATGATGTAATGAAATTACTTGGTGTTTGGAATCACCTTGGCTGCCAAAGAGCAACAATTGTACTGGGACACGGGGAATGCTCTGTCTGGTGTCACTTTTCCCAGCTGTAAAATGGATAAGACCCACCTGAGAAGGTTGCCATGAAATGCCGCCCAGCACAGACCCTCTCCAGCAGCTGGCAAAGAGAACCGCTCTGACTTTAGTGCAATGCTTCCATCTCACAGATAAGGAAACTGAAGCCCACTGAGGGCAATGAAGGAGGGGGTAGGCCACGGTGATGTCCCTAAGCACACTCTTTGTTTTAGACAGCCCCTCCCTGACTCAGGGCTTGGCAATGGGCAGCCCTTCTGGAAGCCAAGTGTCAGGTCCCACTGAGGCCCCTCCCATACCTCCCTGCCACCAGCTGCTCACTACGTTTCTGTCGGTAGGCAAGAATATAACATGTCTCAAGAGTGGCAAAGAGAAGACATCTTGGCAGTTTCCAGAACACAGGCATCTGGGAAGTTACTTCTTGTCTGGTGCAAGGGTGGGGGCAAAACTGGAGGGTGGAAAAAGACCAAGAAGGCACTGTGGCCAGAACTGGTGTGGCTGAGGGTGACCCACATTCAGTCAGCTCATCCCACATCTGCTGTGACAGTCAGCTCCTCTGCAGCCTCCTGACCTGGAGCCCCCAGGGGCAGTCCCCATCTTTTCTTGGCTCCTCCAGTCTGTATGCGGCCTACACTCACCATTTTCCTGCCTCCATACCTTCAAGCTACTGCACTGCTGTCCGGAAGGTTCCCCTTACTGGAGTCTCTACACCCTACAACCCCACTCTGTTTCCAAGATCATGTTTAAACACTGCCCTTCCATAGAGCCTCCCAAGTGTTCAGCCTCCTCTGGCTCCCAGTGACCCTGGAGGCCTCAGGCCCAGCTGCTGTGGAAAACCATCATGTCACATCTGTCCACCCCATTCCCTCCCCTGCGCAAACCCTGCTTCTCCAGTTCTTCCTGAAACTCACTATGGAAGGGCTGCAGGGAAGGCTGAGAGCTGGCTCTTGCCCACTGGAGACCATCTCTGGTGAGGGCATCAGACACACATAGTGAGTGGGCTGATAGGGTTGTGCCCAGAGGTCTGCCTGGCCCAACCTGGGCAGAGCGGGTGTTGCCCGATTCGCTGATTCACTGTAGACCTGGGACAGTGCTACCTACGAGCTGGTGAGTAAGCTGTGTGCTTCTCGCTTCCATGAACGAAGAGCCCAGTGAGGAGCAAGGAAAGGGTTTTCCAGGCAGGGATCACTGCTTGAAAAAAGGCATGGAGGTGAGGAGTGTGATTTATTTGGAGATGTAGGCAGGCCAGTGGACATGAGTTTGGCAGAGCCAGGTCATGGCGATCTCTGTGGGCTGTGATGGAGGTCCACCCTGGAAGGGCTTTAATAGAGGGGCCCAGATGTGTACTTTATGCAGCTCACTCAGGTGGATTTGAGGGAACAGTAAAGCAGGGATATAAAAGAGGTGGCTCTGCATTAATGCAGGTGAGTGACGATGAGGCTGAGCAAAAGCAGTGGGGACAGGGAGGAGTTTAGATGCCAGTGAGCTGGGCAGGGTTTGTTGCTTACAGGCTAGGGGAAAGAGAAGGCCTGGATTGGAGGGGCATTGCCTGAGAAGGGGGCAAGAGGGAGAAGCAGCATGTGGGGCACGCTCAGTTGAGGGACTGGTAGAGGCTGGCAGAGGATGAGGTGCCACAAGCTCTAGCCTGTCTGAAACTTGGGGAGAGGCCTGTGGCTTGCGAGCAGAATGTGACTATGGGAAGAGAGGAGGATGCAGGCAGGGCTCTGGGGATGACTTTGAAGTAGGTGGAGAAGGAATGTTCAGGAAGGCAGAGGAGGAAGTTACCTGCAAGATTGGGGAAGTGGGTGCTTAACATGGGCCAACTTAAATGAGATTTCAGGCACAGCTGGTTTTTGCCTGCCCTGGTTACTGTTGCTATAAGTGAATGTGCACTGGTGACCCCTGAGTGGTTCCTTTCTCTTTCTCTACCCTAACCTCAGTCACCTCCACACCCACCAATGGCTCATGTTTGCCATGGCCATGACTTTTGACCTCAAGACATGTCAGGGAGCTGCTGCTCTGGTTCCTTCCTGTCTGCTTACACTGGGCCAGTTCCTCAGACTCCAGATTTGTCAAGATCCACCTCATAGATAAGCTGCAATGGTGGAAGGTTGAATGGGCTGTGGGATATGCAGTTTAGGGCAGATACAGGACTGACTCTTCAAACCTTTTCTTTTTACTGAAAAAAAAAATCCCCCCTCCCTGTGTCTCTCCAGCCTCCCCCAGGCTCACTCTCATCCCCAGTACCTGTACCCACAGATCAGAATCTGAAGAATGACAAATTCAGCCTTGAAAATGCCTACATCCACTTTCAGCCTTCTCTAGAGGACATTGACCCCATCACAGAGGTGACTCAGGGGCCCAACCCCAGCTAGGGGCTACTCGCATTTCCCCAACCCTGCCGCCTGCCTCCCTGGAGCTTCTGGAGAAGGATAGGACATACCCGGCCTAGAGGCAGGTCACTCCCACTAGTCATTGCTGTAGGTCCCCTCTCTCTCACTCACCAGCTCCACATTCAGAGGCCCAGGGTGGTGACAACTGCTCAATGAGTGAGACAAGGGCTCCCAACCCTCACCCCGATGTAGATGACAAGACAGCGGCAGAGAGCCCACCACAGGTCAAGAAAAAACAGATGTCAGGGCCCAAGATGGTCAGCTCAGTGCTGGTGGGCTTGGCCTCAACTCCTTCTCTGAGGCCCTCTCTCCTTCCTCGCCCTCCATTCAGGAGTCCTAAGGCTGCTCCATCCACAGTGACTGTCCACTCTGGAATTTCCCTACCAATAAAAGAGCAAGTCTAAAGAGCAGAGTATGGTGTGTTTCCTTCCTTCCCCGCAGGGGCCTGATGGGAAGGTCCTTCTTGGGGAGGTCGCTCCTCCCTGGGTTGGGTGCCAAATCAATACATAGAATGAATGCTCTTGACTTCTTTCCTGTGCCCACATGCAGAACACAGAGCCCCTCTCCTGCTCCAGGCCAGGCAGGGCCAGGCCCACCTCTGTCTGAGGTCCCTGCAGCAGACAAGCCTAGGTTTGGGTCCTGGGGAGGGAAGTGGACTGCTGGCCCAGGAAGTCTAAGGTGGGAGCAAAGGAGTGAGCACTTGGTTCTGCTGACCTTGAAGAGGTGCCAGGATCACTCCAGATGGCCATGGGGGCCTGTGCTCATGTGCCAACCCATAGATTTTTAAACCCTCAGACTCAAGAACTCTCAGCCATCCCAGGTGTTGTGGCCATGACGTGTACCCCATGTCCTGGGGGCTTACCCACAGGTGCAGTAAAGAGGGCTGAGCATAGGGGATGGAGGGTCTTCCCACCAGGGGTTGGAGTCAAATGCAGGTGCCCTTTTCCTTTTGTGCTCAGGCCCCGTTGCCTCTCCTCTACCCCCTATCTCCCTCCAGGGGTCTCCTCAGTTCTCCTAGACTGCTCCATACTCTGTGCCTGCCCCTCTATTGGGGTGTGCCTATGTGCTACCTGGCCAGGGAGGGGCTCCTCCTCTCTCTACCCTTTGGCCTAGCATGACTGAAGCTCCCAGACTGACTCAGATTCAGGCCTGACCCCAGATCTCCAATGTCTCAGGGATCAAAGGGCTCTGGGGCCTATTTATTTACGAGGTTCCTTGGCTGACGTTTAATTTGCTCATTCCCACAAGGGTGGAGGGCAGGTGTGCTGCCTTCCGAGATCCAACGTCAAGACCGGTGACAATGATGTTCTGCCTGGTACCCCTTGTCTTCCAGTTCCTGTCCCCTGGTGTTACTGTTGAGCTGGGTGAGTGACCCCTGGCCCCACAGCCCCCATAGCCCCAGCCCCATCAGTGTCTCTGGGATCTGTCCATGCCTGAGGGAGGGCTGCCTCTTGGGGCCAGAGGTGGGGGCCAGAGCTCAGCTTCATGCCCCTTCCCTTTTCTCTCCTCTACAGTGAGATTTGGGGGGAAGAGCCAGAGCTTTGGAGCTCATCTGAGTTAGCCTGAGTTAGCTATTTCACCATGGGGCAAGTTAGTTCATTTCTGGCCTGTTTCTCCTGCTAAAGAACAAGGGTTGGGCCCTCTAGGGTATTTACAACTCAGGTGCTCTGGGATCCATGACCTTGGAGACCATACTCAGGTTGGCAGAGGATGAGAGTGAGTCCTTGTCAGACCTTTCAGGAGCTCCCTGTGCCTCTCCCTGCTCCCAGAGAAGGGGAGTAGAACCAAGGCAGAAACCAAACTGTGGGCCTCAGAACTCCCAGCGCCTTGAAATGACATCCTGGAGTGGCTTGAGCAGGGAAAGAAAGGGGTTCAGAGGCAGAAATGGGGGGCTTATAACCAGGCCCTGTAGATGTCATTCAAACTACCATGTCCCAGACTTTGTCTTGCCCTGAGGTCATGAAACTAGGAGCAATAGGGGCTCCTGGCTCCCTGGCCCCAGATCCTGGCCAGCTCTTCTCCAAGGAGGAAACGGGGTGTGGGAGGAGTGAAAGTACATTTGAGCATAATCCTGAAACCTGTATCTTCCGTGGCCCAAAACCACTCATGGGAGAAAGGGCCATTTCTGGGGACCAATCTGAGGGCTGACTGGGGGAATGAAAATGATAAACGGAGGCAGGATGAGGTAGGTTGGGGCAAGGTGGAGCAGTGGCTTGGCTTACTCTAAAAGCTTGGCTCACTGACCAGAACCCTGCCATAACTTGGCACGGATCCTCAATGTGACATTGTTTGGAGGGCCTCTTCCCAAGGCCCTTTCCAGGCCTTCCAGACTCTTAGTCACCTATCCCTAATGGTGGCATTTTAGTCAGAGATCTTTCTGGCTTCCTCTCATTCCTTCACCCCTTTGCCCCCTCTTTTTTTGTTTTTTTTTGCTGCTTCTCCCTTTCCTCTCTGGTCCCTCTCTCTCCTTCTGTCTCTCTCTTTTCCCCTTCTTCCTCCTTCTTTCCCCCACCTCCCCCCAACCCTTTGGCCTCTCTCCATATTTTGTATGCTGCTGTTCACTGCATCTCTAGTTTCGGCACTCCCCTCTGTGAAATGGAACTTTTCATACTCTTTGTCTTACTCTTCAGGATTTTGTGTTCCCTTCTCTAGGCCTGGCATTGAATGATCTCTAGAGCCCTGGACAGCTTTGAGTGACACCTGACTCTTCTATGTCTCCTTTCTGGGGACCCAGAACCACATCCTTCCTTAGGCTACTGGGCTTGGAATGCCAGGATGGAGCATGGGCCTCCTAGTAGCCTCTACCTAGCTTTTCCTGGCAGACACACCCTTTCGCTGTTGCCCCACCCCTTTTTCCAGCACATATAGGTTATATCACAAGTCAATAAAACACAATGTCCTCTCCACCCAGCCTAGCCCTGTCCGGCCTTGGGAAGAGTCTTCTCACCTCCCACCCCCAGCAGAAAAGGGACCAAGGTCTGGAAGCTTAGTCATATGACTTTAATGTGTCTCTGCTCTTTCCACCCTCCCTCTGTCCACAGCTATTCTGGGGCCTTTCACCCACCCTCTGTTTCCACCACCATTCTACTTTCGTCCTCCTTTTGAGGGAGTCTAAAGAATATACACTCAAGTGCCTGTCCTTCCCACTCCTCCACCCCTACTCCTACCCTGTCAATAAGATCCAACTCCTCTGAGGAGCCTTCTTGGGTACCTCCACTAACTCTTCCCCTTGAACCCATCCCTGCAACCACAGGTTACCAGAAAGTAATTGTATTCGCTTCCTGAAGCTGCAATAACAAATGACCACAACCTGGGTGGCTTAGGGTAACAGATGGTGTTTCTCTTATGGTTCTGGAGGCTAGAAGTCCAAAACCAGGGTGTCAGCAAGGCCATGCTCCTTCTGAAGGTGGCAGGGAAAAAGATCTGTTCCAGGGCTATCCCTTGGCTTCTCGTGGTTTATTGGCAGTCTTATCATTCCCTGGCTTGTAGATACATCACCCATCTCTGCCTACATCTTCGTATGCTGTTTTCCCTGCACACTTGTCTCTGTGTCCAAACTTCTCTTGTTATAGAATAACAGTTATATAGGATTAGGGCCTATTCTACTCCAGTGTAACCTCATCTTAGCTAATTGTATCTGCAATGACTCTATTTCCAAATAAGGTCACATCATGTGGCACTAGGGCTTAGGATCTCACTATGAGAATTTAGTATAGGGGACACAATTCAACCCATAACAGAGGCCACAGGGGGGGTTAGAGCATGGAAGTAACCTGACACATGTGTTCTGAAGAGATCCCTCCAGCTGTGGCGTAGAGATCCAAATAGGGAGCAGAGAGAGGGGAGTGGGAGTCCATGGCAGTAATCTGGGTGAGAATCCATGACACTGTGGTTGTAGGAGAAATGGAAAGAAGTGAACATGTTCAGGATGCACTCTGCAGGAAGGCCTGGAGGATGGAGTAGATGTGGGAGGTAAGGGGGAAAGAGCATTACAATGCCTTCTGAGGACCTGAGCAGCTTTCTGAGAGGGATCTATCAGAAAAATTGGGGTTCTATTTTGAACAAGTGTGAAGAGCCTAATTAACATCACCTGGAGATGTCAAGTTGAAAGTAAGAATCATGAGTGTACCATTGAGGAGGAAGGCCAAAGCCAGAGAGACATGGGAATCATCAGAATATGGACGGTCTGTAAAGCCATGAGCTCCCCCTGGAAAGGAGAGTGGGCAGAGAACTCAGGGCAGAGCCCCAGGACCTCAGATCCCCAAAAGGAAATCTAGAAGGATGGCCCAAGGAGTGGGAGGAAAATCAAGAGAGTGCAGTAACCCAGAAGCCAAGAGAAGATAGTCTTTCCAGAAGGAGAAGGTGTGAGCAAGAGATAAGATCCACGCTACTATTTTTATCCCATTACGCATCTGGAACCTATTAGTTTCCTAGGGCTGTAACAAAGTACGACAAACCAGGTGACTCAAAACAACAAAAATTTATTGTCCCACAGTTCTGGAGATGAGAAATCCAAAATGAAATTGTCAACAGGGCCATGCTCCATTTGATGGCTCTAGGGAGAAGATCCTTCCTTGCTGCTTCTACTTTCTGGTGTTTGCTGGCCATTCTTGGGGTCTGTGGCTTGCAGATGAATCCTTCAGTCACATGGCTGTCTTATCTCTGTGTGTCTTCAACACTGTCTTCTCTCTGTGTCCAAACTTCCTCTTTTTCTAAGGACATCATCATACTGGATTAGAGCCCACCCTAATGACCTCACTTTCACTCTGTAAAAACCTATCTCCAAATAAGGTCACATTCCAAGGTCCTGGGGGGTTAGGATTTTGGTATATCTTCTTGGGGGGGACACAATTCAACTCATAATAATCACACAAAATCAAAAGTTTAGATAGCATAATTGGTTGTCAAAGGTGTGGAAAACAGGCACTGCCACAGAGAGATGCAGGGAATACAGGTGGTACAATTCTACAAAGCCATTTAAAAAGAAGTAATACAATGTCAAGCGCTTCTGCTCTTTCACCTGGCAATTTCCCTGTTTAGGGATTTACTCCATGAATATACTAACACACCTGTACAAAGTCGCATGTTTAAGGATATCCATATTCACTTGACAGGACCTGCCTTTTAGTTTTCTATTGCTACCGTGACAAAGCACCACAAACTTATTCACTTAAAACAATACCTTTTGATTATTTCACAGTTTCATGGGCCAGAATTCGGGATGCAGGTGTGGTTCAGCTGGGTTTTCTGCTTAGGATCTCAGCAGGCAGAAATCAAGGGGTCGGCAGACCTTTCTTGTTATCTGGGAGCTCTGTAGAGGAATCCATTTCCAAACTCATTCCAGTTGTTGGCAGAATCTAGTTTGCCATGAGGTCCCCTCCATCTGCAAAGCCAGCAATGGCATGTCCTAATGCTTTAGATTTCTCTGATTTCACTTCTGCTCCTGCCTTCTGCTTTTAAGAGCTCATGTGATAACCTTGGGCCTGCCTTGATAATCCAGGATAATCTTCTCATTTTGACTGATTAGTAACATTAATTATGCCTACAAAGTCCCTTTTGCCATATAACATATTCTTGGAAGTAATACCAAGGAGTGGAGATCATGGGGGGCCAAAATTCTGCTTAGTAAGTTAGTAAGATAGCAAAATAGGTAGTTCAAGTTTTGTACAGTGTGTATGAGTCAATTATTCCAAAATCAAACCCTCGTCTTCTTCTGTCTTCTTTTTCTTCCTCACCTCCTCCTCCTCCTCTTTTTTTAAAAAATAATTTCTTAGGTCAGTCCTAAGAAATCTCAGGCTAGGGCTGTATTTCCCATTACTGAAGCATGATCTTTCTGAATATTCCACCCAATGCCCTGTGGATTATGAGTGTTTTCCAGCTTGGCTAGTGAGAACAGCACTTTCCCCATCCTTACATGAGAGCTGGATTCCGCTCTTTCTAATCTTTCCCAGTGGTATTTCCCTGATCTTGGGTAGTGTCTTCATAAGCAAGCTCTTATGAGTACAGTGCTAAATACTCAAGAAGGACCCTTTGTGAATCTCCTCTCTGTGTAGCTCTTTCTACTCCAGTAATTCTGTTCTATGAACTCAAGCTTCCTGGCCTCCTAAGACTCTCATCTGCATCTCCTTAACTCAGGAAATCTGCTGGGCTTCACCTGAGTTCTCCCTGCCTGCACTGCCACCTGGAATCTCTTCTTAAGCCAGTAAGCTAGGGCAATTGCAGGGCTCTCCTCATTTGTCTCCTGTCTCTCAGGAACCACTGCCCTTTGTTGCCTGATATCCAGTGTATTGAAAATTATTGTTTCATATCTTTTGTATAGTTATATGGTTATTTGGAGACCGGGTGTTGTTTCAGGTAGGAGGGTAAATTCAATCTCCATTATTCCATCTTGGCCAGAAATGAAGTCCAATAGCTTTGATGAGGGTCTTTATTAGTGTTTGATTTATTTTACATACTTGGTTCATTAAATCCCTTTAAGCATTTTAAGTTGCTTAATGTTTTTAGTTCCTGAGGCTTCACTATTCCCTTTGGCCTCCTCACCATCAGCATCCATGGCAGAGCAATCAGGATCATGAGGGAAGTTTATGGGTCAGGCCTAGAAGTAGCATCCATCAACTGTATTCTCTCTCCATTGGGAAGGACTTAGTCACATTATATACACATTCACTTTCTGGAAATCTGACTCCAGAGTTGGGCAGAAGCTCCCTGTCCTACACATGCAGAACCTGACATTGACTTGACCTCCCCAAAAGACCTGAGAGGTCTCATCCCACACCTTAATCTTCTTGTTACACCTCTATGTGAACTAGGTCCTGATGACTGATTTCTAGACTGTGAAACAAGAAAGATAGTTGAAGTACCAGGAACCATTCCAGGGAGGGTGGGGAAATCACAGAGGTTTTGAAAGAATGAAGGATGGCCAGTGTGGAAAGGAGTGTTGGAGCTCCAAGAGACTAAAATCCTTTTCTCTCTATGACAGTAACTATAGATATTATTGCATCATCAATAAATTCTGGTTACAGTATCAAAACTGTGAAAATTAATAGAGGGGCAAGTTCGTCTTCCACACCTGTGACCAATCTGACACCAGCACATGTATCTTCAAGAACTCCTAGTGATAGCACTACCTCTGTGACAGTATCTCCAGGCCTAGTACTTCTTCCACAACTTTTAGTGACAACACCACAACTGTGAAAAGTACTGCAGAGGCAAGTGCATCTTCAGTAACTCCTAGTGACAAAATCTCTTTTATTACAGCTTCTATGGAAGGCACTGCATCCTCAAAAATGTCTCATGAAAGCAACACCTCTGTGATATCTACAACAGAGCCTACTTCTTTTTCAACACTATATCTGGACACCAGTTCTCTGTCAGACTATGCAGAGATTAGTGTATTTTCTACACCTTCTACAGACAGTGCTACACCTGGAACACAATCTACTGGAGGTAAGGTATCTTCAGCAATTCCAACTGACAGCATCACCTCTATGGCATGGTCAACAGGGATTAGCGGATCTTCAACAACTCCTAGTGACAACACCTCTTCTTTTACCCCTTCTACAGAAGGTAGCACATCTTCCAAAATATCTAGTGAATCTATCCACCCTGTGACTGCCACAACAGAGGCTACTTCATCTTCCACAATACCTTCTGAGGGCACCACTGCTCTGACTACCTCTACAGAGGCTGCTGTATCTTCAAAATCTCCTACAGCCAGTGTCACACCTGTCACAGTATCTTCCGAGGCTGGTGTAACTTCAACAACATCCACTGACGGCCCCACCTCTGTGACCTGGTCGACAGGGACTAGTGCATCTTCAACAACTCCTAGTGACAGTACAACTGCGGTGCCAGTATCCACACTACCTGCAGTATCTTCAACAACTCCTAGTGACAGCATTACCTCTGTGACAGTATCTGCAGGGACTAGTGCATCTTCAACAACTCCTAGTGACAGTACAACTGCGGTGCCAGTATCCACACTTCCTGGGGTATCTTCAACAACTCCTAGTGACAGTACAACTGCTGTGCCAGTATCCACACTTCCTGGAGTATCGTCAACAACTCCTAGTGACAGCATTACCTCTGTGACAGTATCTGCAGGGAGTAGTGCATCTTCAACAACTTCTAGTGATAGCACAACTGCTGTGACAGTATCTGTTGAGCCTGGTGTATCTTCAACAACTCCTAGTGACACCAGAACTTCTGTGATAACTCTTACAGAGGCTAGTGGATCTTCAACTACTCTTGGTGATAGCTCCTCCTCTGTGACAATCCCTACAGAGGTTAGTTCATCTTCAACAAGTCCCACTCACACCAGCGTGCCTTTGACCACCTCTGTTGAAGCTAACTCTTATCTTACGACTATGGAAGGTACCACCATATCTGTCTCAATTCCTACAGGAGGCAGTTCTGGAACAACTATTTCTGAAAATACCACGCCTGTGTCTGTTCCTCCTACATCTGACACTCCCTCAATAACTTCCCCCGGCTTTATTCCTGTGACAATTTTCACTGAATCAAATACACCCACAACAACTATAAGTGGTGCCACCACATCTGTTTCAACTCCTATGGAGGTCAGCACGACTACAACTATTGCTGACACCCCCACAACTGTCACCATGTCTGCTGTACCCAGCACATCTGCCACAGCTCTTAGTGATTCCACCACTTCTGCCTCAATTCCTATTCAGCCCAGTACACCTGCCACATCTCCTTTTGCCACCACCTCTCCTGTGACCAGTCCCTCAGAAGCCAGCACATTTTCAACGATTGCTTCTGACACTACTTTACCTATATCTACTCCTGGCCACTCCAGTCCTGCAACAACTTCTTCTTCCTCCACTTCTGTGACCTCTAAGGTTGTCACCACCACAACTCTCTCCACCTCAACAGCTGGAGTGAAACCTAGCACGCAAAGTGCTACCTCCATCACAGTCTCCACTAGCTTGTCTACTGTTACAACGAAGAGCACCTCTACCCCAACTCTTAGTGCTTCACCAACCACACCAGGTGAGTAATTCCTTGAATTCACCCTTTTTGAAACTCTTTTTTGAAACATTTCTTTTCAATTTCCCCACTTTGTGGTTTTCTTCTTAAATGTTTACTCATTATTCACTTCTTTTGCTCTCACTTATTTTCCATTAGGTAAAAGCCTCTGTAGTCTTATCACTCTATCACTTGCTTCACTGCATGTCTTGCTGTTTCTTGCAGTAAATCCTACTCTTTTATACAACACAATTTACCTCTGTTTGCCTGGACACCTTTAATCCCCAGTAAAGTGTTTGCACATCCGTTTCTTCCCTTTTGTATTCTGCTAGTGTCTACCCCATTGCATTTTATATACTCTAATCTCATTAACTTTGTATCTTTCACTTGCATTTTTATATCTTTTTAGAGAGGTTTCCCTCGTTGATTTTGCACATGCTTAAGTGTAAAGTTTTGTTTTGTTTTGTTTTGTTTTGTTTTCAGGAGGGTATTGCCAATAGAAGCCACATATTCCCTTGGCAACTGTCATTTTTATTTTGTTTTACTTTATTCTCTGCACATCCACTATAGAAGCAAAAGGAAATTCACTTTTATCGACTCTGAACTCCACCTCCACGTCCTTGAAGGTTTCCGTCTCTTCTCTGATTCTAGAATTTCACTCAGCTTTCTTCACTGTGGTTAGAATGGTACCTGCCCCACTCCATACCTACTATTATAATATACTGTTACTATATTACATATAATATAGGGTCTGTATTTTATGATATATCATTATACCTGTCAGTATTATTCTCAAATTGAGAAAGGATATTTGGCATGCATTTAAAAAAGTACAACAGGTTCTGGAATAATATTTTGTTAAACATCATTTCATTATAATGTTGATGAATTGCTATAGAAACTTAACTCTTGTTTACATCAATCAGCTTATAGTAAAGTTGGCTTCATTATACATCATTTTGCTTAAAGTCATAGAACCTATTGACGATGTTAAGTGAGGACTTACTGTATACTAGCTAAAATACTTGGAAACTTCCCTGATTTAAAAGAACTATAGATATGCTCACAGACATATGACCTGTGTCCACCTAGGGCATTGCCAGATCCTGTCTTGAATTGAAAGATGAAAGGCAGTTCTTCAGTTTTTGGCTGCTACATTTTCTTAAAGCTTTGTGAATTCTTCTTCTGTTGAGTTCTGCTTTGCCTGGCCTTTCTATTATGTGGCTTTGTTCTCTAGTTTCTCTCCAATGTGTTTTTGTCTTGGTAAGTTCTCTCTGGTTCTCAGGCAGAGAGCTGAGCATCTTCAGAAGGGAGGTCTGGACTTTGTGTTCCCAGGAAGCCTCACAGGGTGTCTTACTGCAAATGTCAGGTGGCTACATGACTGCTGAGCCCACAGATGGTGTTGGTCACCTCCTTGAAAGAAGATGGTCCCCCTTCTATCTTCCTGTTATCCCTGGAGGTTGGCCTTCCCTTTAGACTATTGGGCAATAGGTGAACACACCTCAGAAGCTGCTTTTGCTGTTGCTCGGAAGCCTGGACTTGGGCACTTAGATCAGGTTTGAACATTCTTCAGTAATATGACAGAGAGAGAGAGAAAGAGAGAGAGAGAGAGAGAGAGATTTATGGGTCTCCAGTGTGCCCAGAACTCTTGTGTCATCCTTTCATTCTTCCCAAATGTCTTGGACAAAAGGCCTGTAAACAGAGACTGTGTGATGTGACTGTCATGGCCATGGCCCCTACTCTCTGAGTCTAGGGGGTTAGACCAGAGGCAGAGGTGGGACAGGTCTTTGTAGTGTATATGCACACCTCATGGGTCTCCCTAGATGAATCACACCTCGAATACTGGTTTGCACAGGCACAGCTCTTTTCACGAAAAGCCAAAGAGAATGGAGCTTTTGATTTTCCAAACAGGCTGGCATAGATATCCAAGAGTTGTCTATAACCACTTCTTATCTATTTAAACTAAGTCTACATGCATCCCTCAAACTCCTTGTCCCAGCAAATAAAAAAGGAATCATGAGCAGTCACAATGGCAACAATTTCCAGGACAAGCTCTTCTGACGCAGGCTTTGAAGGAACAATTAAATGCTTATTCTCAAGTTTGGCGGATGCCAGATTGTTCAAGTCCCCCTGAGTTCTCTGTCTCTGTCTCCCTTTTTCTCATCATCAGCCCTAACAGTGTTGCCCCAACCTCTCACAACACCAAGTTTCTCTTTCCTTGCTTTTTGGGGCTAAAGTAAATCATGCTGGAAATAGAACCCACAGCCGGGTCAAGTCTGCTTCCACATGGAAACTTGGTCAAGTCTTTTAGCCTCTCTCCACCTCATTTCTCCCATCTGTAAAGTAGGGATAATACCAATTGTCCTGCTCACCCCAAGGTCTCATGAGAATATAAAATTAGACTATGTCTGTGAAAATGTTGCAAACTATAAAGTGCTGTGCAAATACATGTGGTTGAGTGGGGCCTTGTCTCTTTCAGTGACCTGCGTCAATGAAGGGAAATGGAATGGAAAAACCTGTGAATGCCTCCCTGGCTTTGGAGGAGATCGGTGCCAGGACAAGGTCCCAGTCTGCCAGAACGGAGGCTCCTGGGATGGGATCAAGTGTGTGTGCACCAACCTCTACCAGGGGCTGAATTGCGAGGAAGTGGTTTCGAGCATTGAGCTGAGTAAGTAAGACTGCATGGCCCTCCCTTCCCAACACCTGGGCCCAGCCTCCATGCTGGGCACCCATTCCTGCTCCTTCTTGGCTAGGAATATGAGCTCTTCCAGGGGCAACCATTTTACCTAGTGGTAAGAAAATTAAAACATTAAAAATGAATAAATCAAGAAGATATAGTTTTGGAACAAAACACAAATTTGGAATAGAATTTTACCATAATATACAGTTAAAATACATGATTATATGATGGAGCAGAATACAAAAAGTATATAGAGTTCCCTAACAGAGTATAAGATTTGAGGTCCCTTGGGCTCCATCCCAAAGCCATGAGGAATGCAATGTATCCACATCTCTCCAGAGGTACTCTGGTGAGACTTGAGTGGAGGTTGGGGGTGGGGGGACCCAGGCCACTCCCCTGCCCAGCCCAGGACATCATTGCTGGAGGTGTTGGTCTCCTTGGTATGAGTTCTGGGGATGCTGCCTTCAGTAAGTGGTGCTGTTGTCTGAACCCCTCAGATCCGCCGGAGACTGTTTCTGCCCAGGTGGAACTGACTGTGACAGTGACCAGTGAGAATTTCACCAAAGAGCTTCAGAACTGGTCTTCTCCACAGTTCCGGAAGTTCAATGAGACATTCACAAAACAGGTAGCCCTGGAAGAGCAAGTCCCCATGGCCACTCAGTTCTTCCCAGGGAGTAGTCTCGAAGGGTTAAGAAAGCAGATGAGGACCATGTTAGAGGTGTGCGAATTTCTCAGCTCACCATTTCCTCAGGGCTTGCCAGGAAGAGAGGGGAAATATAAAACAGGGTTCCACCTGGAGGTTCCCGAGGGTCCCAGGGGTAGGGCTGCTCTCTGAGAAGGGACTACTCTGAACAGTGTGCCACCGTCAGCTGGGGATGAGGACTGGGCAATCCTGAAGATCCATCCTCTGCCCTCCTGAGATTCTACATAAAAGCTTGGTGGGCCCCCAGGTGAGGGTCTCTGGAATAACACAGTGGCCTCCTTACTTTTCAGATGGACATAGTTTATTCCGGAATCCCTGAGTATCAAGGGGTCAACATTACAAGACTGACGTGAGTATCCAGGACTCGTAAGAAGGAGGTCTTTGGAGTGGAAGCAATAGTTATAATTATGAAGACAATAGTAACTATGTCTCCTTGTATTAGTCTGCTAGGGCTGTCGTAACAAAATGTCCAGACAAGTCAGCTTAAACAACAGAAATTTATTTCTCTTAATTCTGGAGGCTACAAGATCAAGATTAAGGTGTCAGCAGGCTTGGTTTCTTCTGAGGTCTCCCTCCTTGGATTGCAGACAACCGCCTTCTTGCTGTGTCCTCACATGGCCTTTCCTCTGTGCATGTACATCCCTAGTGTGTCTTCTTGTGACAAAATTCCCTCTTCTTATAAGGACACAGGTCAGATTGGATTAGGGTCCTCCCTAATGACCTCATTTTAACTTAATCACCTTTGTAAAGACCCCATCCCCAAATACAGACCCATTCTGAGGTACTGAGGGGTTATGGCTTCAACATATGAATTTGGGGGAACACAGTTCAGCTCATTACACCCTCCAACAATTAGTTTCACATACATTTTCCAGCTGAAAGCTCATAACCACCCTACGGGTGAGGCCAGTAGGGCTATTCCCATCATGTAGGTGAAGAAACTTAGAGAGATGCAGTGAGCTGCCTGAGGGGTCATTTATAGAGTGCTAGAGCCAAGGCACCTACACACCAGAATACCTGGAGGCTACAGTTTGTATAGTAGACACCCCATTAGCCTTCATTGATGAAGCCGAATAACTTAGATTGCAAAGGAAAACCCCCAGGAGAAATGTGTCCAAGTCCACAACTGTCCTGTATTCACTTTTGCTCACCTAGGATAGAATTCTCCCCCCACAGAATCTTTACCGTTATCGACCCCAGCTTCATGAACTCCTTTGAATGGTGCTGGCCAATGGGGCTCACAAGGGTATCTCTGCCTCCCCTGGATCATGAAGAAGATACTCTTTCTTATGATTACAGAGTCACCAATGATAATTTTCAAAAGGAACTTATAATCAATAGGAAAAAAAATTGCACAAAAATTACAGAAAAAAAATCTTTACTAACCTTCATTTCTTTTCCTCCCTTATTTCTGTCTAATATGAAATCGCTTTCTCATAAGAAAAACCACCCCAGGTAAAACCATGTGGGGTTATTAACCCCGCTCTGAGGTGGTGGGGGGAGAGGTGCTGGGGCAGCCTCAGAGCAGGGCAGTGCATGTCTGCTCTTCAGCAGCTCAGCTTCCCTGGAAGACTACAGCATTTTTCTCCTTGACTTGAAAACTCTCCAGGACTGGCATGTGTTGACCCCATAGGGCTCTCTCTTTTGCTTCTGTGGTTTGGGGAGGCCTCTGCAGTGCCAGTCCTCAACCTTTTTCTCTACCTCTGCCTCTATTTCTCAGGCAAGAGAGGGAGATCGGTTTCTGTGGGTGAGGCACTGAGCCGGCACTGAGCGGGGTCTTTATGGTCCTGCCTGAAGATCTTGCCTGAAGGCATCCTGGGTTTTCATCTCCACCTCCTCCAGAACATAGGTGTAGAGTTGGGCTCTGAGGGCTCTGGAAAAGCACACGGCATGAAAGTGATTCTTGCTCAGAATGTCGGGGACTGGAAGCTAAGGAAAAAGAAAGAAGGCAAAGGGAATCTGTGAACATGTCTGAGGCTTCTTCTGACTCCTCAAAAGAAAGTAAGGAGAGATTTAGAGTAGAATTTTAGCCTTTTTGGTGTCAGGGACTCCTTTAAGAATTGACATAAATTTGTAAGAGTAGAAAAAATGTACATATGCACCTTAGAATTTTTGCATGTAGTCTTAAGAGGCTCACAGACCTCTTGCAGCCAACCGACCACGTAGCAATTCATGAATCCAGTCCCTGGTGCAACCTCCTCCCCCTAAAGACAACTTGCCAGCAGCTGCTCGGTCTCCTGCTTAAATACATCTAGTAACATCTTAAGAATGACCTCTTCCATGGTGCCATCCCTCTGTTCATCTTCGTCCCTGATCTTTCCCTCAGCCTTCCACTTTGTAGATCTTCTTAGGCGCAGGTGATATGAGTTCTATGGTGACATACCCAGCACCATGCCTAGAATGAAGCCTTTATCCAATAGACATTGGGTTTTCATTTTCAACCATCATCCCCTAGCTCTGCCTTCCCATGGGGGCAGAGAGGACAAAGCCTGCCTGGGGAAGGGTGAGCACCCATTACCACCTGGGAGGGTGTCCAAAGACATCTTTCCCCCTCTCCTCAGTTCTGGCAGTGTGGTGGTGGAGCATGATGTCATCCTGAAGGCTGCGTTCACCCCAGGATACAAGGAAGCTTTCAAGAAGGTCATTAAGGAGGTGGAGGAAAGAGTCATGACTGTAACCCAAGTCCAAATAATGAGAAATTATACTTGTAAAGGTAAATTCCTAGGCTTCTGGAGAAGGAGATGAGGGGACCTTCAAAGAATCTTTAAGCTTTGTCATGTCTGAGGTGCGGGGTGGGAGAGAAAAATAGATGGTGGGGGGTGGGGAGCAGAACACTGATAGCCCAGGAAGCAGTCCCAAAACCCAAAACTTGTCACTCTAATGGGCAGATGCCAAGATGCTCTGAAAGGAGGATGCAGAAGCAGATGTACTAAATCCTGAATCTGTAGGAAAATGAGGATGAGCCTGCTTATTACCAAATGTAGATGTTTCTCAGTACAAGGAGCAGTATGGGAATCTTGGCCAAGGCAGGTATAGGAGAAGAACACTTGGAGAGTCATGGTTTTGGAGAGCTGGATGGGAGACTGGCATTCCTATTTGCAGCGACTGGTTTCCACCACCCCACACACAGCCCCATGCCCTGCCCACACACACACCTGAGCCCCCTACTGAACAAGCTTGTCAGGGGCTTTACGTGTCTCCTTCACAGATTTACTATGCTTCAACACAACTGCCACCAAGGTGCAAAACATTTCGGTTACACAATATGACCCTGAAGGTAAGTGACCCAAGGTGTTCTGGGGAAGGGGGGCAGGTAAACAGTGCTCCCAGCCTCCTGATCATGGCAAGTCTCTGTGCTTCCTCAGAGGAATGCCGGGAGAAGGCTGGGAAAGACTTTGCTGAGTACTTCTTTGTGGAGTACAAGAACCAGACACCAAACTGCATCACCCGCTGCATGCCTGGATTCAATACCTCCATGAACTGCAACTTTGGGAAGTGCATACTGGAGCGCAGTGGCCCTCGATGCTAGTGAGTGTCCCACCACCCCACCCTAGCCCAGCTGCTCTCCTCTCTGCCCTTTGTGGGGACCTCATTTCCTTAAGACTTTACTAGAGGTCAAGATCACGGAGTGGGTCCTGAACTTTTCTGAATGCAGCCATCCACAAAGGACACGCGTGGCCAGAGCCCCAAGGCCAGATCCAGAATGGGCCGAGAATGGTTCAGTAGCTGCCCTCCTTTCCCTAGGGTTTGTGTCAAGCAAGGCTGAGAATAGTGTCAAGCTCTGAAGAAGCAGAAGGAAGGGCCTCAGCCTCAGGAATCTCTCAGTCAGACACGGTGGGCAGAGCCTTGCTTCCAGGGAGAGGCCAACGTCTCTTGCTTGTGAAATGCTGATAGAATGCCCACATGGGGAGAATAGAAAGCCTATAAAAGCCAAGTCATGGGAGTAGAAAAGCCAAAAAAAAAAAAAAAAGACATTACCCGTTGAAACTTAACCAAAAAGAGAATAGCTGGAACACCAGATATGAGGAAAGAAGGCACACATATGCAAAGGCCTGAGTAATTATCCTGGGAAGGCTTCCTGGAAAAGGAGTTTGTATGCTTTTGAGGGGAGGAAAGAAACAAGGTTCAGAAAGGGCATCTCTAGGGAGGAGAAGTTCCTTAAGAGGTAGGGTACATGCTCTGGGTCAGGCATGGGGAGTTGTTCTTACTGATAAAGAGGGAAGCTGAAAATGAAGATGGTTAATGTGTGGGTAAGAGTCTCTATTGGGTTCTCAAGTTCCTGGGTGCAGCCCAAGGAAGCTCCAGAGTTGGGCCAACTGTTCTAGGTCTTGGGTTCTGAAACCTAAAGCTGGGTATTGGGCCTATTTAAGACCTAAAGCTGGGTATTGGGCCTATTTAAGGCCCACCCATAGAAGCTAGACTTTGTCTCTGTTCATCCCCTCGAGGCTTCTTGCTCTGCACCCCAGCAATCTCTTCTTCACCTTCTTCTCATTAAGCACCCAGAGGGTCGGGGCCAGTTCTGAGGCTGGGGGACTGCAGACATTGGCTGGCCTTGACTCTAGATGGCTCCCTCTCCCCAACCACTCTTTTTCTCCATCTCAGCTGCCTGGCCACAGACACTGACTGGTACAGTGGGGAAAACTGTGAGTTCAGCACCAAGAAGAGCCTGGTTTATGGAATCCTGGGGACAGTGGGTGCAGTGATGCTGGTCGCCCTCATCACCCTCCTGGTGTTCGTGTTCCTCTCCAAGAGAGAGGTGAAAAGGTGAGCCACTGCCACCACCTCTTCCTTGCCTGATCTTTAATCATTCCATCCTTGTCTTTAATCATTCCACCCTCCGAGTAGACAGTAGGGGAGCTGAAAGCAGGGACAAAGTCAATTGCCAGGTCCTTGTATTCATTCTCCACACATAATGAGGTCTCTCTGCTGTTTCTATCAACAGGCAAAAGTCCAAAGTGACTCAGTTGTACAAGTGGCATGAAGAGAATGGTGGACCAGCCCCTGGGACCTTTCAAAACATTGGCTTTGACATCCGTGAAGGTATTAGAAATCCTCAGTGGACTTGAAATATTTCTAAGTGTGGAGACACACATAGGAGGCATATGGGAGGGGCTTGAAGAGGCAAAGAGGAAAAGCATTTTCATCTCCAAAATCTTTGGTTCCACATCTGCAACCACCACTGGCCCTGCAAGTCCCTGGATGGGGCACAAGCATGGGCACAGCATAACTAGACCATGGGGGGGGTGTCACCATTTATCTGATGATCATAGATTTCTCCAGAGCACAAAACTATGCTTATGTGGAAATGCGTAGGAGGGTATGAGCTCATTAACAGGTGGATCCACTTTATGGATCATAAAGTGATTAACTATAGATTGTGTTAGCTTAAATGTACATGTTAAAATGTCTAGAAATCAAATCATTAAATTCTAAAGAAGGAAAAAATGAAAGGAGAACATTCTTAAAAGTTGTCTTTAAATTCTAAAGAAGGGGAAATTGGAATGAGGAAAACATTTTAGTCAATCCACAAAAAGACAAGAAAGAGGAAACAAAAGAAGGAAAGAGCACAAAATAGCACACAATAAAATAGAAAATAATCCAACTATATCAATAACTACAATAAACATAAGTGGGATAAACACTCCAATTAGAAGAGTGGATTTTAAAAACTCTATTCATTGCGGATGAAAGGCACATAAAAAATAGAAGCAGAGAAAGGAGGAAAACAAAAGGATGAAAAAAGGCAAAAGAGAGAAATACTAATCAAAAAGCCATTGTTCTATGTATTACTTTGTGGGCAAATAAAACTTAAAGAATTAGTAGAGATAAAAATAATTGATATCTACTGGGAAATAGTTTAATTCATTAAGAATAGATAACAAGTGTAACTCGTGTGCCCTATTCAAAATATATAAAGCAAAAATTGACAAAACTATAAGAAAAAATTGATGAATCCACCAACATGGTAGAAATTTTTTTAAAAAACCTCTTTTAGTAATTGATTAATCAAGCAGGCAAAAAAAAAATCATCAAGGATATAGAACCTTCATACAAAATAAATAACAACCTTAACATAAAAATTGTCATAGACAGACTGCATTCAACAACTGGAGAATATACATTTATTACAAAAGCGTATGGGAAACTTACAAGAATTGCCAAACACAATAACAGAAAAAGTCTCAAAAAATTTTAAAAAATTTTAAATCAGACTATGTTATCTGACCACAATGCAAGTGAGTTAGAAAGCAATAACAAAAATATTTCTAGAAAACAGAAACAAAAATCTATGCCTCTGGAAAAATTTTTTAAGTTTGTAAATAACTCATGGACCAAATAAGAAATCGTAATGGAAGTTAGAAAATATTTGGATCTGAATGATAATAAGAATACTTGGTATCAAAATATGTGGGATGCATTACAGCTGTACTCAGAAGGAAACATAGATCCTTAAAACACTTGTATTGGTGAAAAAAAAATTGGAATTTGTTGGGCTAACTTGTCAACTTAGGAAGTTAGGAAAAGAACAACAAAATAACTTCAAAGAATGCAGATGTAAAAAATATGTTTAAGAAGATAAGAGCAGAAATCAACAAATTAGAAAGTAGAAATGCAATAAAAAGAGTCAAAAAATAAAAAGTTAGTTATTTGAAAATAATGAAATTGACTAATTTCTGCTTACAATCAATGAAAAGAAAAAGGTGAAGAAACAAACAGTATCAGGAATGAGTAAGGAAACATAACTATGATTGCAGCAGCTATTTAAAAGATGAGACTATTATGAACATCTTCCAACCAAAAAATCTATAAACTTAGGCGAAACTCTAAAAATCACAATAGTCTTAAAACTGTTTTTTTTTTTTAATGAATCAGGCTCATATGATTTTACAAGTGAATTCTACCAAATATTCACAGAGCAGAGACTGATACAAACTCATTCAGAAACTGGAAAAAAAGAGAAATTCTCTCCCATTCATGTTGTGAGCCCACCATAAATGTACAAAATCAGACAAAGATATTACAAGAAAGTAAATTTAAAGATAAACAAAAAATTAGCATGCCAAATCCAGCAGTTATAAAAATCACAATGTTGAATGTATTCTAGAAAACAGAGTTAGTGCAAGACTAGAAAATCTATTTGTAAATTCACCACATTAGCTGAATAAAAATAAAAATATGATCACCTCAATGGATGCAAAATAAAACATTTAATAAATATCCATAACTGCTCATCATACAAACTTATCCAACTAGGAATAGAATTTCCATTTCCTGGTAAAAGTATCCACACAAAAACCCAAAAACCATTCTTAGTGATAAAACATTAAAAGTCATTCAATTAAACCAGGGATTGGGAAACTTTTCTACAAAGGGTCTGATAGCATATATGGGCTCTGTGGGCTATATGCTCTCTGTCATGGCTACTCAACTTTTGCTGATGCAGCATGAAAACAGACATTGACAATATATAAATGAATGAATGAGTGTGGTTGTGTTCCAATAAAACTTTTTCAACCACTTTTTAAAAATCTTAGCTTGTGGGCCATATAAAAATATGTGGCAGGCTGGATTTGCCTCGCAGGCAGTAGTTTGCCAACCCCTGCATTGAACCAGGGCAAGTTACAGGTGCCTTCTATCATTAATTCTATTAATCATTGTCCTGGGTGTCCTAATCAGTATAATAAAAAAATAAAGTATTTAAAGATTGGAAAGAAAAACATAAAATCTGTCAACTGCTGATGATGTGATTGTCTTACATAAAACCCAAAATAATGTTAAATCACTAAAATTTATAGAATTTAGCAAAGTTGCCAGATATAAGATCAATTTTTACAGGGTCGATTGTATTTCTATGCACAGCAACAAATAGATAACTTGAAAATACCCTTCATACGGCACCTAGAAATATATCTAGCAAAGGATGTTTAAGATTTTTCAGTGGAAAATGATAAAACTTAATTTAAAAACATTATAGAAGTCCTACATGAAAGAAAAGCCATATCTTCATGAATTGGGAAAGTCAATATCTTAAAGCCATCAAAGGGTGCCCCAGTCCAGGCCAAATCTTAATGGACTTCATGAACTTGAGAAACTGCTTACAAAGAGCTTATGGTTTTTCTTTGTTGAATTTTTAAATGTGATCGTTCACATTTTCTGAGAAGCAATCAAATTATTTGCTTAGATCAGGTAATTTAGGTAGCCTCTCATGTTTGCAATAGTTTTCAGTTTCCTGGGAAGTGGGGATGCACCCCTCACCCTGCACTGGTTGGGATTAGAGGGAGAAATGAGAGCTTGTCTTTCTAGTCATCTGCTTCTGTGGGTTTTCTCTCTGTCTAGAACAAGAGGACCTCAAACAACTGGACTACATCTATAATAACTTCCAGCCCTCCCTGGACCACATAGACTCTAACACAAAGGTAAGAACAGCCTGCATGAGATGCTCACCTCCCCTTTCTCTGAGACCCCATCTCCCCTCTTACCATATTAGGATCTTCAGGAAAGCAAAATCATGTTTATGTTTTGTTAGTCCAGGTGATCATCCAGGCCTACACTACTGGGAAATAGATATAATTCAGGGTTGTAGCAGGTGGGGAAGAAGGAGAGATAAGCAGCAAGATGGGATCTACCTTTTCTAGACCTCTGAGGCTTCAGGCTCAGAGGTTTGCTTCTGCACTTTTAAGTATGTCTTTGGTGGCCAATTTATTTAGTTATTTTAATTTTCAAACACAGATACAAGTCAAAATGATAGTGCAGTAAATATCTATATACCTCACCTAGATCAACAATATTTAACATGTTGCCATATATATAATGTGTATACACATCAATTTTTACTGAACCATTTGGAAGTCAGTTTCAAACATTATGACATTCAATTGCTAAATACATCAGTACACGCCTCCAAATACTATTATTACACCCAATAACTTGATAATAATTTTACAATATCAACCAATATCCACTTTCCAATTAACTCAAGAACACCTCTTATTATTAGTTTCTTAAATGTGAATACTACAAATTTCACTCACTGACTTCTGGTGTATTTCTCTGGTCTTTTAACCTACAACTGGCTCCTATATTTAAAAAATATATTGGTTTTTGTAAGACTCTAAGATGGTTGCCTTAAAGGTTGTCTCACATTCTGGATTTGTCTAATTATTTCCTCATGGTGTGATTTAACTTGTCCCTCAATCATCTGTATTTTCTATACACTGCAGTTAGGTCTAGAGGTTTGATTATGCCCAGCTTAATCATTTTTGTTAAGTATAAACTATAGATAATGGTGTTGTATCACCTCAAGAGGTACATAATGTCGGGTTGTCCCACTATGATTGATACCAGGATAGGTCACTTTGGTAAGGGGTGACCACTCCTTGATTAACACTTTAACTTTATTTTAACAGGATAGATATTTGAGGGAAGAAGAAATACCCTCAAAGTGTTCATATCTCACAAGAAGTGTGGTTGGCTTCAGGCAACTATGTTCCCTGGAGAGAATCTTTTTGTAAAGATGAAATCCCTAACCAGGACCCCTTTCAACATACCTAACTCAGGGGTGGGATATGGTAGAGGGACACAGTTGATTTGTACTAGACTCCAAGTAATAGAATAAGTTCTAAGATGAGTGCTTCCCCTTTCCCAAGACTCTTACGCTTCCAAATTCCAGGTTCCTGATGGGCAACCCTCATCTGGTTTTGTCTCTTTTTCCAGATCAAAATTCAGAGGCCTCAGGTGTTGATGACATCTATTTAAGGCAAAGACAATTTCATATAGACCTGTAGAGTTTGGGAATGAGGAGATCTCAGTTCAGCTGAGCTTGGCAGAACATTTCCCCATTGAGAGCATTCCACAGCAACCTGATGAGAAATAAGGAGGAAGAGGAAGGAGACCACAGTTCTGAGAATCTCTGAGATGGAAATACCATGGGAGCTCTGACGGGCTTGTCATAATCTCAGCGTGTCCCTCCTGCTTTTTCTGGGGATGTTCGTGCTCTCTCGTGCCCAGCTTCAGCACCAAGGACAGCATCCTAATCAACGGGTTTGCGATGGTGATGGGTCCAACACTGGATTGCACTTACGTTATACAAAATGCTCTTGTAAGATTTATTGCATCCCTTCTTCATCAAAAACACGTTTTTTAATACACAGCATTTTAATTTGAGTATATAGAATTATGAATATTTTTAAAGTTATTTTTATCTACAGATTCTGTTTTTTTGTTAGT
Organism: Pteropus vampyrus; assembly: GCF_000151845.1. NCBI lineage: Eukaryota > Metazoa > Chordata > Mammalia > Chiroptera > Pteropodidae > Pteropus > Pteropus vampyrus. The sequence goes on along the minus strand of NW_011888974.1, from coordinate 3,289,529 downwards.
CAATATAATCATGTATTTCTAACAATTAAAAACAGCAAAAGCAATTTCATTAAATTTCTCATGGGTCACATACCATTCCCCAGTCAACACCCTATACGAGCTCCTGTTTCTTACCTGTTAGGTTTTCTCCTCCTCTCCTTCAGGATGTAGGGTCTGGTGAATTTGACCTCAAGATGACAAAAGAGAAATCTGCAGCCAGAAAGAGTGCCATCCTCTGATCTTCCTTGGCATCACTTGCTGGCCACTGAGGATGCCATGAGGCAGGACCCACACACAATTATTTACTCACATGACACAGGGACTCACTTCCTTCTGACAGAGAACCAAATTTTCCTTCTGGAAATGGGCTCCTGTTTCTTTCCATAGATCTGAAGTGATGGAGCCTCGGGTTCTATTTCCAGCTTTCCCATTAACTCCGTGGATTAAATTTGGGAAAATTATATTTGACCATTTGGACTCAGTCTTGCCTTCTGCTGAAAAAGGACTAGGTTGTTTTTAAAGTTCCTCTCTTCACTATCATTTTTTAACATTTTTAAGATGCTTTATTACTATTCCCGCCATGCAGCTGGAGATTCATTTTGTTCTGCAAGGTCTCATCCACAGGCCAACCTCTTAAACCTTAACCTAAGAAACAGCCTGGGCTCTGCTGCCCCCTAACGGACACTTAGAACATCTGCAGGCACCGTTCAGTTTCTCAGAGCCCTTCCCTCCTGGCCTTCTCTATTAGAGATCTTTAGCCTTCACTTGATTCATTCCATATTTGCCTTCAAAATCTCCAGTTCCTAAAACTGTGCTGTCTTAGTCTGATAAGTCTTCTATAACTGAATGCCATAGTCTGGGTGGCTTATAAACAACAGGCATTTCTCATAGTTCTGGAAGCTGGGAAGTCCAAGATCACAATGTTGACAGATTTGATAAGCCCTTGCTTCCTGGTTCACAGACAGCTATCTTTTTTTTTCTGTCCACACATGGTGAAAAGGGCAAGGGAACTCTCTTAGGTGTCTTTTATAAGGGCACTAATCTCATTCAGGAGGGCTGTGCCCTCATGACCTAATAACCTCCCCAAAGGCCCTTCCTACAAACACCATCACACTCAGAATTAGGTTTCAACATATGATTTTGACAGAACACAAACATTCAGTCTAAACATGGGCTGAATCCAGGCATCTTCACTTCAGAAGTGCTTCCCACAGGCTCAGGCATCAGTGGCCATGAGAGGGGCATTAAAAAGGGCTATAGAAGAGTGCCTCCATAGTATAGTGGTTAGCATGTCTGCTTTGCATGCAGAAGGTCCTGGGTTCGTGCCCCAGGTGGAGCCACGGACCATACCCTGGTTATGCCAGGCCCGGGGTACATGACCCAAGCCCGTGGGAGGGGACACCCACCTTCAGAGATCTAGTCCTTAAGGGGAAACAGCAACATCCATGGGACAGGGTTGGAAGTATGTGTGTTGGGGGGAGTAATTAAAGAGGGGA
>NW_011888974.1:3273316-3287424 GCF_000151845.1 Pteropus vampyrus | reverse complement strand
GGAAGGAAGGAAGGAAGGAAGGAAGGAAGGAAGGAAGGAAGGAAGGAAGGAAGGAAGGAAGGCCCTTCTCTCTTAAGTCTCTTTTATTTTTCTCCTCCAACACTTGAAGAGTAATGGGTTGGACTGGAGGCAAGATGAAAGGAAGGCCCTGTCACTTTGTAGAAACAAAGAAATCTAAATCCACAGAGATGCACAAAACAAGCCTAGAGGTGGATTCATCAAGGCACAGAGAAGATGGTCTGGCGAGGGCTTAAAGGAAAAGAGGAATTTGGAAACCACACCTCCAGGATCACCTCTGGCCACCTGCATCACTTCCAGTTGTGCATTTCCTTGTGCTGTGGCTTCTCTTTCAGTGCTGCTCCTGCCTGGACCCTGGGTCTGTTTAGGGCCATCACCTCTGGCCCAGCCCATTGCCTTGTCTGCCTCATGGCTGCTCTCCCTGTGGTCTGCCCTCTTGTCAATTATTCCTTTCTGCCACAGCCACTGGATCCTTCCTAATTATGACGTTCACCTGCTCCAAAACACTGATGCTTCTACCCTCTTATTAAAGCAAGATCTGCAATCCTCAAAGTTGTCTTTGAGGATCCTGGAATTGGGGTCCACCTTCCCTCCTGGCTCCATCTCTCCCTCATCTCTCCACTGCATGGTCTGCTGAAATGCCACCCTTTCCCCTCGGCTGCTTCTTCAGCCCACACCTTCCTCTCTAGAACCTAACTCATCCTGCAACTAAAATTCCACTTCCTCCAGAGGAAGCCCTCTCTGATACAACCCTTCACAATCAATCTCTGTCATTTATGTCTCTCTGTCTTAGTTGATTCGGGCTGCCATAACAAAATACCATACACTGGGTGTTTTGAACAACAGATGTTTATTTTCTCACAGTTCTGGAGGCTGGAAGTCCAAGATTAGGGTGCCGGCAAGACTGTGTTCTGGTAAGGGCTCTCTTCCTGGACTGCAGATGGCCACTTTCTCACTGTGTTATCACATGACTGCTTTTTTTTTTTTTGCACACACATGAGGTAGGGTGAGGGGTGGAGCAAGCTCTCTGGTGTCTCTTCTTATAAGGACACTAATCCCATCATATCAGAATCTCACCCTCAGGACCTCACCTAACTTCCAAAGGCTCTGTCTCCAAATGCCATCACATTGGGAGTTAGGGCTTCAATTTGTGACTTTGAGGGGGAACATAAACATTCAGGCCAGAGCACTCCTTAACACTGTTATATATACTTCTTATGTCACATTCATAATATCTATCCCCACAGGATGAGCATGGGGCTCTTTTCCCCTCTGCATCCCTACAGCGCCTAACACAGTGCCTTGTGCATAGAAGATGCTATTAATGATTGTTAAATTTAATTGAATCAAGACTCATTGCCACGGTTTTTAAAAGCGTCTCTAATATTCATCCCATCCTTCTCTGGCCTTTTTGGCTTGTGTCATACAATGTAATGGAACTCTTAATTTTTCTCTAATTGCTTCATACATGCTTATCTCCTATCCTATGGAAGCACCCTGTTCTGGAGCCATAGAATCTAGTGCAGGGCATGCATGATGTGGACGCTTATATATTCTGGCTTCCTCTTTTCTCTTTTCTCCATTTCTCTCTCTGGAAGAGATCAAGACAAAAGAAATGCTCAGCAGAACTTCTTTCTTCATCCCAGGAGGCCCTGGGTTTTGAAGTAAATATGGCAACTGACCTTCCTCCTTTTCCTTCTCTGGGTCTGTTCATGTCACTTACAGTTACCCAGAGACCCTGGAGACGGGGCAAGTATGAAACGAGGCTGGAAGTTCAAGCACCATTTCCTAGTGATGAACTAAGACTGATGTCACTAGCCAGCCCTCAGAGTGTATAGAGACAAAGGGAATAATTTTCCAAAATATCCTCTAAAATTCAGCTCTCTCGCAGACAGATTAGAACATAGTCTTTTGGAAAATAGTAAGGGTCTTAGTGTTCAGAACTCCAGAGATTTTACTAGACCTGGAGAGACATGCCCATTATGTTTTGCTGCTGAGGGTGATGTGACTCTGGAGATGGTGTTTAGATGACACTCCTAAGGTTGGGCAGACCTGATTCATCGGCGATGATACAGCAGGCTGGCAGCTTCCTAAGTCAGGCTGCCTGACAAGAGGCAGGGCTCACAGGGAGCCAAGCAGCTAAGGAAATTTACTGTGTGTTGTAGCCAGAGAAAGTGGAATTGGACCTGGGCAATAATCAGCCTGATTAGCTCAGTGCCTCCTGGAGAGAGCCAAGGGTGGGAGGCAGTGCGGGGTGGGGGTGGGGGAAGAGGTCAGCCAGCATCAAGGTGGAGCCCCAGAGACTGAGGTCGGCTAAGATCAAAACAACTGGGGCTCCGAGAAGTCTACAGAGCAGCAGACCCCCCCAAAACAAGTCCAACACCCTGTCGCCCAACCATGGAAGTTAGAGTGGATCAGAGTGACCAGGCTAAAGTCTGAGAGTGGGGAAACATGAGCATGGGTGGTAGGAAAGCCAGGAGCAAGGGCAAGGATGGTGGGCAGAGCTAGGGTGCTCTTCACTGTGTACTGCCTGAAGGGCAGGCACTGACCAGATTAAAAACTGAAGATTGGCCATCAGCAACCTCCTCTCAGGCCTCTCAGATTCAGCCTCTGCAGGGCGTGCCAGGCATGAGCAGAACTCGCTGGTGCTGATTTTGGTGGTAGGCCACAAGATTCTTACAGGGTGGCTGTAGGAACCCCTGGAGCTCTGGCTTGTGGCATAGAACTGTAGCCTGCTGGTTCTGCCCTCCCCCCACCTTCATTTCTATAGGACTATAATTTTGAATCTTTGGGAAAGAGATAATGCTTGGTGAGGACTGAGTGATTTTGCTTTCCGTGACTGTTACAGGCTGTTGATGGGCCCCTGTTAGGTGGCATCTCCAGACTTCTAAAATCGTCCCGATCACAGTCACAGTTCAACAATTTGCGAGCCCTTGGTATATGCCACACCTGGTGCCAAGCATGCACATGCGTTAATTCATAGCTTCCCAACCTGGGCACTTTAACTCAGTGTGCTCTGAAAGGGTTATAGTCTGCGGAGAGAGGAGACTTCACCCTTCCAATCACAAAGCAGGCTTGCCAGAGGCTAGTGCCCCATCTCAGGGTAACTTCTGGCCTCCAGCATGACCAATGCAATCATTTTTCACATATGCCAGATGAAAAAAGCTTGAAAGCACACTTTTATTTTATTAGATTCTCACAACAACCCTTGAGGAAGTACCTTTATTTCCTTATTTGCAAATGAGGAAACTGAGGACTTGAAGGGCTAAGTGGCTTGCCTGTGGTTGCCCAGCTAGAAAAGGGTAGCTTTGCACTGGTGTGCTTAGTTTGAAAGCCACTATGTGAACAAGCCTTAAGGAAAGCAGACTGCTTTCTCTCCAACACCACCAGCAGAGCCAGTTCCCCCCACAACACATCCATGAAGATGAAGTTTGTCTGCCTAGGTAGGGTGGAGGCCTCTTTCAACAGCACTGGAGGTGTCTGTTTCTATGCCACAGGGTAGACCAGATGGGGGGGGAGAGAGAGAGAGAGAGAGAGAGAGAGAGAGAGAGAGAGAGAGAGAGAGAGAGAGAGAAGATGCTCCTGGGCCCTCTCACACCCAGGGCTGAGCTAAAACCTTCCGGGGAGGGTGGTAGGGGTGGGGGTGAGGGATGGACGGGTGGGGGATTCAAGCACTAAGCTGTTTTCTCCTCATTTTCCTCTCTTACCAAGATGGGGCTATCTGCACTGCAGAGACCCGTATTGAGAATACTCAGATCTGGGGTTTGGTGCAAGAAGTCAAAAGACTCCTGATTCGATGCTAGAGCAGCTGAGCTGGGAACCTAGATGGGTAAGCTATTCTCGGGAACAGCCCCACAGGCCTAGCTGATATCTCCAAGACTCACTCACCAGGAAGCAGATCAAGGCCTCCAACAGACCCCAAGAAGGGGTTGACTCCTGTCATAGTTTCCTAGGGCTGCTGTAATAAAGCACCCCAAACTAAGTGGCTTAAACAACAGAAATTTATTCTTTAACAGTTCTGGAGATTAGAAGTCCAAGATCAGAGTGTAAGGAGTTGGTTCCTTCTGAGGGCCATGAGGAAGAATCTGTTTCATGCCTCTTTCCTGGCTCCTGGTGGTTTGTGGGCAATCTTTGGTGTTCCCTAGTTAATAGCTCTGCCTTAATCTTCATATGGTATTCTCCCTGTGTGCATGTCAGTGTCTAAATTTTAGTTCTTTTTATAAGGACACTAGTCATACTAGATTAGGGGTCTACTCTAACTCCAGTATGATCTCATCTCAACTAATTACCTCGACAACAACCTTATTTCCAAATAAGGTCACGTGCTGGGATCCTGGAGGTTAGGACTTTGACTTATGATTGTGGTATTGGAGGTGGATGGGGGAGTGAAGACACAATTTAATCCATAGCATGGCTCTTCTCCTAGAACAGATGTTCTCAGACTTGGGTGAGAATCATAAGCATCATCAAAGAACCCAGAAGCTCAAGCTCTTTGACACAGAATAGGGCCTAAGTGGTTCTAATACTCCAAAGTGTGAGGACTGCTCTCGCGGAGGACTTTTAACTGGATCTCAGGTGCAGTGGCCTGCGTTGATCAAACATCTCAGATCACCCCACAGTTAACAGTCCAGCCAAGTCTCACCTCTCATTAGATTTGTCCCTCTGTTCCCATGCCTACTTCCTCTCCTCTTCCATCAGTGGCCACTCTAGTATGCTAAATAGACATTAATTATACCTTAATATATTAATGTTGCCTTGAAAGTTATTTTGTTCTGTTTTACCTACGCAAGTGTTTTTAAAATTATATATATAGATGTGTCCTGTGGATCTTGTCTTTTTCTTTTAGTTTTTTTTTTTTTTTTTTTTAGGTTTTTAAGACTTTTCCATGAAGAGTTTCTCTAGGAGTTGCATTACTGGGTCATCAGGTTTCCACATAACTCAGTTTGACTGCTTTGCCTGGGCTCCTTAGAATAGTAACACCCATCTCCACTTCCACCACCTCCTGTGTCTCCTCCCCAGTCCTGCTGTTGGATGGGTGCAAAATTACCAATTACCAGGACATCTTCTAAAATGTTTGTTAGCCAATTCATCTTCATAATTTTTGCTTATTTTTCTTTGAGTTACTTGTCTTTTAAAAATTGATTTACAAGAGTTTATAGGATATTAATTCCTTATCAATTTCAGACATTGCAAATCTTTTTTCAGCTAGACACCCATATCTTATCTCTGCAATACCCTTTGTGGAACAGAATTTTTTTCCATATATGGTTTGTGTTTTGCAGATCCAGTTCAAAAAGTCTTTCCCTATACAATCTCAAAGATATTCTCTTATATCATCTTCTGTTTTGTAGTTTTATTTTTCACATTTAGGTCTGGATATATTGGGAGTTCACTTCTGTATACAGTGAGTTAGAAATCCATATTTGTTTCCCGTTGCTGCTGTAAAAAATTACCGCAAACATAGTGACTTATAACCACATTAATTTATTATTTTATTTCTGGATGTCAAAAGTCCAAAATTGAGGTATCACCATGGCTGTTCTCCTCTGGAGGTACCAGGGAGAATTTGATTTCTTGTATTTTCCAGCTTTTAGAGGCTCTCCACATTCTTGGCCCGTGGTCCCTTTTTCTATTTTTAAAGTACATCACTCCAACCTCTGCTTCCGTCATCACATCACCTTTTCTCTCTCTGACCACAGGTGAGTTTCTCCACTTTGAAGAATTCATGTGATTAGATTGGGTCCACCTGGATAATCCAGAAGACTCTTCCCATTTTACAATCCCTAACTTAATCCTATCTATAAAGTTTCATTTGCCATGTAAAGTAACATATTTACAAGTTCTGTAGGACATGGACATCTTTGGGGGACCATTATTCAGCCTCCCCACAGGATCTAGCATGATATTTCCTCCCTATGGTGAGACAGTTTTCCCAACTGTTATCTACAAACTGGACACTTTCCCTGATGATTTGTGGTGTCACCTCTTTCCTATGCCAAGTAGCTGCATTCACACAGATCTGATTCTGAGCTCTCGCTTGCCCTATTTCTCTGTCGCAGCACAAGTATCCATTTGGTTTTGGTGCTTTTTTATTACCATAGCTTTATAAAATATTTAAAAACTGGTAGGGCGAGTCCCCTTTTACTCTTCCTTTTCAATATTTTTTTCAGCTATGTAAAGATTTTAATTCTGCTCTATAAATATAAGATTAAACTTATTAGATAACTTGGAAAGAATTGTCATCTGTGCAGTGCTAAGTAACCCTGTCTATGAAGATGGTATAGTTCTCCTTTTATTCAGGTCCTCTTTAAAGTCTTTCAAGGGATTTTAAACTCTCTCTGCAAGGGAGTAAGTGTTTCGATTACCAATCTCCAATGTGCGTATGTGGGTTTTCCCCCACACCAGCAATTCTCTGATACCAGGTGGGTGTCCTATAGTTCAACTCAATTCTTACACTATCTACCCAGAGATAGAGGATAGCCTCACGTTCCACAGGTTAAAGGTTCAGTCCCACAAGACTGTCTGCCACTTCAGATGCTAATCCCAAATCCAAGTTATTACCTGTACTTCTGACTGACTGGCTATAAATCAGAAGTTCCCATGACCCCCTCCTTAAGTTCAATTAATTAGCTAGTGTGGCTCACAGAACACAGGAGACTCATTTACTCACTAGATTACCAGTTTATTTAAGGATATGAATCAACAGCCAAATGAAGAGATACATAAGGTGGGGTTTTGAACAAAAGAGCTTCAGTCTCCATGGAGTTTGGGCTTGGCATGGTGGAACACGGAAGTGTTCTGGTTCACCAACTTAGAAGCTCTCTGAATCCTGTCCTTTTTTTTTTTTTTTTAATGGAGGCTTTATTGCATAGGCATGGCTATTGGCTATTGATTCAACTTCTAGCTCCTTTTCCTTTTCTGGAGGTATGTGTCTGGTAGGGGTAGAAGGACTGAGTTCTAGCTCTCTAATCACATTGGTTCTCCTGGAAACCAGCCCCCAATCTTAGGTGATTCCAAAAGTCATCTCATTAGCCTAACAAAAGACACCTTTAATACTTAAAGAATTCCAAGTGTTTTAGGAGCTCTGTACCAGAAACAAGACAAAGATCAAATATACATATATTTTTAATTATAAATAACAGTATCACAGGAGGTCACACAGATGTGTTGGTAGGAACACTCATTCCCCAATCCTTGTGTTCTCCTGTGGCAAGATCTCCACTAGGTATCATGCATGGATCTTACCTCTTTTCCACATTTGCAATGGTAAATGACAGTGATTTGTCTAAATCTCTTGAATAATTGTCCAACTATTAAAAGGCTTTACCCACTGTGATTCACATTTCTCTTTTTTCTCCCCCTGCTCTGGGCAGTGTGAGACAACAGTCATGAGTAAGTGCCTCTGGTCTGCGACCCTTTCTCAGATGGGCTGTCCCAAGGCTGGGTCTGGGGAAAGGGTCAAAGAATGTTAACAAACTCATTTAATCACAAATCTTAGACACGTTCTCCAAGGTAGCCTTCATCAGAAACCAAGTGATATTATTGGCTTCCTAAATTCTTTTTCTTTTAATTAAAAAATTTTTCAAGGTGTACAAGATGGTGGTTAGACATTTATATAATTTACAAATTGATTACCCCAATAAGGCTCGCGCCCACCTGACTCCGTGTATAGTTATTACATTACTGACTCTATTCCCCAAGCTGTACTTTATATCTCCGTAACTATTTTGCAACTGCCAATTTGTACTTTTTAATCCTTTCACCTTTTTCACTCAGCTTCCCAACACCCCTTTCATCTGGCAACTATCAGTTAGTTCTCTGCATCTATGAGTTTGCTTCTGTCTTGCTTGTTCTTTTATTTTGTTCTTTATAGTCCATACATAAATGAGATCCTATGGTATTTGTCTTTCTCTGTCCAACATATTTCACTTAGTACAATACCCTCTAGGTCCATCAATGTTGTCGCAAATGGTAAGACTTCATTTTCTCTATGGTTGAGTAATATTCCATTGTATGTGTATGTGTATATCACTTCTTTATCCATTCATCTTTTAATTGGAGCATTTAATCCATTTATATTTAAAGTAATTATTGATAGGTATGTAGTTATTGCCATTTCATTAATTGTTTTCTGATTATTCTTGTAGTTCTCTGTTTCTTTCTTATTCTCTTGCTCTCTTCTCTTGTGTGTTGTTGACTCATTTTAGTGTTATTTGGGTTCCTTTCTCTTTATTTCTTGTATATCTCTTGTATATTTTTGGTTTGTGGTTACCATGTGCTTCATAGGTACTAAGCTATGTTTACAGCAGTCTGTTTTAAGTTGATGTTTGCTTAAGTTCAAACACATTCCATAATCACTACCATTTTTACTCATCCCCTCACATTTATGTTTTTGTCATTATTTTTTTACTTCTTTTGTGTGTATGTGTCTGTGCTTCTGTATATCCTTTAATTTATCTTTGTAATTATACATGATCATCCTATTTTTGACTTTTAACCTTTGTATTAGCTTTAGTGTTGGTTGATCCACTGCTTTTATTATGTGTTTGCCTTTGTCAGTGAGAATTTTTTTTCTTTGTGATATTTTCTTATTAATAGTTTTAATTTTTTCTTCTTCTTAAAGAAGTTCCTTTAACATTTCTTGTAATATTGGTTTGGTGGTGATAAAATTCGTCAGCATTTTATTGTCTAGGAAGCTCCTTATTTCTCCTTTGATTCTAAATGATAGCCTTGCTGAGTAGAATAATCTTGGTTGTAGGTCCTTACTTTCCATTACTTTGAATGTTTCATGCCAATCTCTCCAGCCCTACAAAGTTTCTGGAAAGATTGGCATGAAACATTCAAAGTAATGAAAAGTAAGGACCTACAACCGAGGTGAGAAATCAGGTGACAGTCTTATGGGAACTCCCTTGTGCATTGTAACTAACTGCTTTTGCTGCTTTTAACATTCTTTCTTTGTCTTTAATCTTTGGCATTTTAATCATAATGTGTCTTGGTGTGGGCCTCTTTGGGTTCATCTTGCTAAGGACTCTGCCTTTCCTGGGCTTGTATGCCTTTCCCAGCCCCAGACAACCACTGGTCTACTTTCTGTCATTATAGTTTAGTTTTTCTGTTCTATGAGTTCATGTAAATGGAATCATACAATACGTATTCTTTCACGTAACAGAATATTTTTTCAGATTCTTCTCTAGTGTTTCAGGTTTAGTAGCTTGTTCTTTTTTATTGTTATGTCATATTCCACACTATGGAATATGACAATTTGTGTATTCACTCACCTCTCAGTGTATATAACTGAGCTGTTTCCAGTATTTGGCTATTATGAATCAAGATGATATGAACATTTTGTACATGTTTTTTCCATTTATATGAGTTTCAAAATCAGGCAAAAGTAAGTTATAATGATAGAAGTCAAAATAGTCATGACCTTTGAGGAGTGAGAATTGGCTGGGAGTGAGCTGGGGTGATGGAAATGGTCTATATCTTGATGTGAGTAGTGTTTACATGGATGTACACATGTAAATATCCCTTCAGCTATGCACTTGTATTCATTTGCTAGGGCCGCCATAACAAAATACCCTAGACCGGATGGCTTAACAATAGAAATTTATTTCCTCACATTTACAGAGGCTAGAAGTTTGAGATCAAGGTGTCAGCAAGGCTGTTTTCTCCTGAGGCCTCTCTCTCTTTGGTTTGTAAATGGCCACCTTCTCACTGTGTCTTCACATGGTCTTGACTCTGTGTGGCATGTCTGATGTCTTTCTGTGTGTCCAAATTCCCTCTTCTTATAAGGACAGCAGTCATATTAGACTAGGGCCCACCCTAAAGACTCCATTTTAATGTAATCACCCACTTTGTTAAAGGTCCCATCTCCAAATATAGTTACATTCTGAGGTGCTGGGTGTTCAACATATGATTTTAGAGGGGACAGATTCAGACATAACAGCACTTCACATTGTTGTACTTACTCACTTTCCATATGTTACAACTCATCAATTAAAATAAATAAAAACAAAGAAACAAAGAATCCGTAGTGGTTGTTGTGAGGTGAGGACCCAGAGACAGAAACCATTTCATTATAGGTGCCTTTGTTCCAGCTGACAAGTCGTTACCTCATTGACTCATGACTTCTTCTTCAATTAAAAAGAGTTAAATGTAAAAACTAAACTATATAAATAAACCGACAAGTAAATATGTAAATGAATTTATGACAAGGAAGAAAGTTAAACTCTCAGAATAGGAGCAGTGGGAGAGTCAAAGCAAAGTAGAGGATGATATAGGGAGATCAACAGAGGAGAGAGTTTCCTCGGAAGAAAATTCAGGAATGGAAAGGGGGACCTAGAGGACCAGGTGGACAGACAGAAAAGGGAAAGAGAATTGCCCTCATGATTTCAACCTATAATTCAAAATACAGTAGTTTCTAAACTAAATCCCAGACAAATGAGATGTGTTGGTTAGCCTTTCGCTATTGATTTTTAATGTTATTCACTATTGTCAGAGACCACAGTCTCTATCATGCAGAACCTTTGGAATTTATTAAGATGCCTTTGTGACATAGTACATGGTCAGTGTTTGTGAATAGCCCATGTGTTCTTTCAAAGCATGGGTAGTCTCTGTTATTTGAGTATAAATATACCATCAAGTAAATAAATATGCATAACTAATTGTTGTTAATTCATATTAATTAATATTTTATTCAAATATTCCATTTCCTGATTAGACTGAAGATAGGTATTTCCTTAGGAGAAAGATATGGATGGGAAATTGAGGTCTGGAAGGCCAAAAAGACTTTAAGGCAAAAACATTATAATAATACAAAGACTCAATTGATATTAACATATGATATTAGTATAATGGTAAAAATGTTCAATCCATTGGAAAAAATATAACAATTCTAAATATGTATAGATTTAACATAACATACCACATAAATCACAATATGTATAGATTTAACATAACTTATACCACATAAACCACATAAATCAGTCAAGCAGAATTCCAAGAAGAAATAGACAAATTCATAGCCTTTGTGAAATATTTACAAAAGCATAGCCTGATGATCAATACCTTAGGCAGAAAAAATATATTATGTTAAGAATACAGAGGAGTTGAAGAAGACCATTATAAATTTGATCTAATAAATACATATAAAAATTTGGTTCTAGAAATTTAAAGAACATACAGTTTTTCAAACACACATGAGGCATGTATAAAAACCTATGACATACTGTCCATAAAACATATATTTATAAATATCTTTGTAGGCAAGAATGAACACAGGAAGCCAGTGAGGAAATTACAGCAGTAGTTCAGGCAAGAAGTTGGATTCATTTTGAAGGCAGAACTGACGATTTACACAATGAAACAGAAAAGAGAAATCAAGGATGATTGCAAGTCATTTGGCCTCGGCAATTGGAAGATGGAGTTATATTACAGAGATGGAGATGCCTGGGGGTGGGGATGGAAGGACAGGTTGGGATGAGGGAAGATAATGTTTGAGGGCAAGTAGGGTTTGTTCTTGGAATAAAAGATGGATTTAACATTCAAAAAGCAATCAATAGAATCCATAATATCAACAGACTAAAGATTAAACACTGCATGATCATCACAATAGATGCAGAAAAAAACATTTGACAAAACTGAACATCCGTTCATAATTTTTAAAAAAATTTTAGCAAACCAGGAGTAGAAGCAAAGTTCCTTAACTTGTTAAGGGCATACAGAATGATATATAATATTTTAAGTCCGAATGCTTTCCACCTGAGATTATGAATAAGAATGTTTGCTTTCATCACTCCTAATCAATATTGTACTGAGAGTCCTGGCCAGAGCAATAAGGCAGGTAAAAGAAATAAATGACATACAGGTAGAAAAGAAAAAAATAAAACAATCTCTATTCATTAATGACATGATTGTGTATGTAGAAAATTTCAAACAAGAGAAGAATGGGGTGCCTGTTCAAATTACAAGTGGAAATATCCAGTAGGGCAGACAGGCATGAGTCTGGAAGTCAAGGGAAAGGTCTGGTCTGGAGATGAAGGTTTGGGAATTGCCGTTCTATCAAGGCTATAGAGCCATGGGACTGAATGATGTTTTCTCAGGAGGGAGGGTGGACAGAGAGAAGGTCCGAATGCACTCTGTTTAGGGTCAGGAAGATAGGAGAACCCAGAGAAGGTGTGGGCAGGGAGGCAGGAAGCGAACCAGGAGAGCTTGGAGACCAAGACACCAAGAGAAAAGAGTTTCAAGGAGGGGGTGAAATCTTCTCTGTCAGATGCCATGGACAAAGAAGAGGAGCACAGACAAGGTGGAGGTCGTGGGTGACATTGGCTAGAACAGCTTTCAGGGACTGTGGAGAACAAAAGCCTAACTATAGTTAGTTCCAGAGAAAATGGAGAACAAGACAGGCAATGACAGCCCGGGCATATGAGGTCAAGCAAGGGACTGGTATTCTTTTGTTTTAAGATGAGAAATATGCTAAAGAAGGATCCAGGGGAGAGAGGAAAGAGGCAAATATGGAAGAGAAGTCCTTGAGTTAGTGGTAGGGGGTAAAACCCAGCAGTGCTGAGAAGAACCGTATTGAGGCCTGAGCAAAAGGAAAAATTAGTTATATCTATCCTGTCTTTACTTATAATTTTGATGTTTTGTTCACTGTGGATTTTTTGCATTACTTTTGATTTTTAAAGAATATTGTATTAAAGTATTATTTAGGTTGATTAATGAATTTTCTTGGAATTCCTTTATAATTTGCACCTGATGTCCCGTGGAAGGCAATTTGTGGCAGATTTCTATAAGACCGGGGGTGGAGGTAGGGTGGAGGTGGCGGGGCGGGGGGGGGGGGGGGGTTGGGATGAGTCAGAATAGAGGGGGCATAGGGACTCTGAGCAGTCTCCAGGCTGACAGGCACCGCCCACCCCACCCCACCTTTCCCCGAGCCCAGAAACAGGGATAGATGGTTAGGCTCGGTAGTTGTCCTCGTCTGGTCTTGGAGCCAGTTTCAGCAGAGTCAGAGCTCCCTCTGGTGGGCCTAGGTGGAAAAGACAGCTCAAAATGGATGGTGCTGCGGTCTCAGCTGCGTGCGAGGGAACAGGAGAAAGTGGTCAGAGGAGGAAGAGGAGGGGTGTAGGCCTACAGAGGAGAGAATTTTGAGAAAGGAACGATCAACAGTTTCACATGTCAGAGAGACTTCATTTAACTTTGGCCTGATTAATTTACGTAGGGGCAGCAAGAGGTGTAAATTAACACATGTAAACCTCTTCAAGTATTTTGCAACCTCATAAGATGGGAATATCTATGAGATAGGATTTCACTCTGACTTGTAGGCACTGCAGATGAAATTTTGTGAAAGGAATTTCTTGGCCTTGGTCCTAGTCTCAGGATAGAAGAGCAAATAATAGAGGTTTTTAAAAATCCAAGCCAAGATTTCGTTAGAAAATTTCCGTAAAGAATTTATGAGGTTCCAACTACCAGGAAGTGAACTTCCTTACCACTGTGAGGCTGGGACCTTAAAAAAAATACATAGTAAAACGTCAGAGAGGTCGAGGAAGGTAAAAGCTACAAAGAGACTGCTGTTAACTTGGGCTGCAATGCAGGATTTGCTGTCACTGGGAATCCAATCCTGGGGCCTCTGGTGCTGGGCTATTGGGCTGTCTGGCTGGGGACCAGATGGATTTTGAGTGACTCAAAGCAATTTTTGTTGCTGTAAGACTGACTGAATTCTAACTTCATGTCAACGAGAATATTGAGACTGAGTCTGGCAGCTCTGTTATCCAGAAAGTGAGCAGGAAGTTGGACACTGCTGCTAGTCTCACCTGGACAGCAGGAGGAACATGAGATAAGCATCAGTCATGCTTCTCAGCAAGAGTGAACGCCTCCAGCCCAATGGATTTAGGATATGCAGACCTAAGCAGGATACAGACCTAAGTAGACATCAAACCGACTTTGTCAGCTGTGTTGGATGGCAGAAGCACTGATGCCAGGGCCACAGTTTGGATCTAGCACTATAATTTGACTTTTAAGCGAATATTATAAAATAATTTCATTTTAAACTACTTTGTAGCATAGCTACTAGGAAAGGGGAAAATAAAATGGAAAAG
>NW_011888974.1:3270270-3272066 GCF_000151845.1 Pteropus vampyrus | reverse complement strand
TCAAACCGACTTTGTCAGCTGTGTTGGATGGCAGAAGCACTGATGCCAGGGCCACAGTTTGGATCTAGCACTATAATTTGACTTTTAAGCGAATATTATAAAATAATTTCATTTTAAACTACTTTGTAGCATAGCTACTAGGAAAGGGGAAAATAAAATGGAAAAGGCATTGCTAAGAGAGTCACTTAAAAACTGAGTAAGGGAGATCACTGGGGAGTGGGGCTTACGTACACCTTGTGCCTCAGTTCTCAGAACTGCTATTAAGTTGCTAACCCGTTGCTAAACCCAGAGTAAAACTGAGCCATAAACATCCTGGAACATGTGCTGCATGGACATATATGGACTTTACCTCGTCCTTGTAGTTTTTGCCTTCCTCATTTGCATATTGGATCTAACCAATTTCTGTTCATCTTTAATTTGCATGGAGAACCCGAATGGGAACTACACTTGTAGATTTTGCTTTTATAAGATCCTGCTTTTCTGTGTTCTCTTCAGAGCACAGTTGGGGTTGCTACGAATCTGCGCCGTCTGCATTGCAATTTTTTCTCAAATAAATGCTTTTTTTGTTCTTTATCACAGCCCAAGCCTCTTCTTTGGTTAACACTACCTTCAGAATTTAATGGTTCTTTTAATGACACTTGTCTGGGGGTGTATATATTGCTAAACATCTTGTTAGATTTGCACGCCAGTTTCCTTAGGGAAAACAGAAGGAGACTTGAGTATAGCTGTACTCCACAAGTGCTCCCCTACACACTGGTCACTTGGCAGAGGGTGGAAGACTTAAAGTCTCCAGGTATTTGAACACAACTTCTGCTCAATCATTGACTGACAACTAAGCTATGCAGATACAAGGGGGAATCTCAAAAATCAGACAAAAAAAACAACAGAAAAACCAAGTAGAGATGTCTACGCACCACTGTAGAAACATCCACAGGTTAACTCTAGCCAGGTTGCTTAACAACAGCTATATCAGCAACAATTCTCAGCACCAAATACTCTTAAGACATGCAGGGAACAGGGAAGTGTGACTCACACTTAGGAGAATGGAGGAGTCAACAGTAACTGATTCCTAGTGGGCCTAGATGTTACCTTTACCAAACAGATGCTTTGAAGCAATTGTTATGGATATTTGCAAAGAATTAAAGGAAAATATGTTGACAGTGAATCAAAAAACAGGAAATTTAAGCAGAGAAACAAACTACTTTTTAAAAAGAATAAAATGTGACGTTCTGTGGCTTCTGAATTCCTCACATAGCTCTCTCTTCGACTAATTACTCTACTGGACAGAGTACCCCACCTATTTTGACAATTAAGATGAAGGAAATTGGAAATTTGAAAAGACCATAAAGTACTGAGTCTCAAAAAAAAAAAAAAAAAAAAGAATCCATTAAATCTCCATAAGAACCCTACAAAATAACTGGTCTGGAAGGCCAAACTGGTGGATACTTCATGGAGGAGACAGGTCCCAAGATCTTGGACGAAAGAAAGATTCCAAAGCTGAGCCTAATTAAAACTATGAAGTCAATGAGGAAATGACGTCAGAACCATGGCAGAGTGAGAAACGTCCCCAGATCTCTCCCCTTGAAACAACAATAAGCTGAATATCTACAACTCAACAAGAAACACCCAAACTGCACACCAGCACATCTGAGCCTGGGATCTCTGTATAAGAGCTACCATAGTTCAGAACCCCGGGTGTCGGGTGGTGGACTGGGAGAAATAAAGAAGCGGCCTCTCGCAGATGCTGGCACTCCCTGTAGGAGGAGGGGTAGGGGAGAAGATGCGGTGAATTCCCT
>NW_011888974.1:3269722-3270220 GCF_000151845.1 Pteropus vampyrus | reverse complement strand
GGTGGTGGACTGGGAGAAATAAAGAAGCGGCCTCTCGCAGATGCTGGCACTCCCTGTAGGAGGAGGGGTAGGGGAGAAGATGCGGTGAATTCCCTGAACAGCCCTGCCTGGGAGATTTGTGAGCTACCCGCGGCCAGCGGCAGTGCCCAGTCATCAGGGCAGAAGGCAGAAAAACGGGGATGACAGAAATGCGGGGACGGCAGAGAAACAACAGTTGATTTTTACCAGCCGCGGTTGCAAAACCAAGGCTGAGCCAGAGGACCTCTGCCCTCATTCCCTCTGAGACTGAACACTGAGGAGCCCCAGGGGAATCTGAGCAAACACTACCAAAATTGTCTCTAACACTGAGACTGAGGGTAGCAAGAGTGATTAAACATCTATAAGAAAAAAAGACATTATAAGACTTTATATATAAAGCTGAGATCCAAGAGGCTTAGACGCCACCTACTGGAAACCAAAAGAAAAACACCTTCTTTGCAACAGGCTTGGGACCATGAT
>NW_011888974.1:3267488-3269672 GCF_000151845.1 Pteropus vampyrus | reverse complement strand
AAAAAAAGACATTATAAGACTTTATATATAAAGCTGAGATCCAAGAGGCTTAGACGCCACCTACTGGAAACCAAAAGAAAAACACCTTCTTTGCAACAGGCTTGGGACCATGATGTAATAAATCTTTCTGGGGGAAAAAAAAGCAGAATACATTTCCATTAATGCCCAGGTGGAGAAATAGTTCATTAAACACCATGAACAACCAAGGTGACAAAGCATCTCAGAAAGAAAAACAAAAATCTCTAGAAAATAAGCTTACAGACGTAAAAATATGTGACTTAAATGACTGAGAATTCAGGATGGTACTTCTGAAAAAACTCAGTGGGATCCAAAATGAATCATATCAACAATTTCAAGAATTGAATAAAACAACTAGATGAGCAGAATGAGTTCTTTAGCAAGGAGACTGAAACTCTCAAAAAGAACCTAATAAACCTCCTGGAGATAAAGAACACACTGCACGAACACACTCTAAGGAATGAGCTAGAGCATGGAATTCAAGAAGTCAACAGAACACCCAATTATCTCAACCCAAAAAGGCCTTCACCAAGACACATTGTATTAAAGTTATCAAAAGTCAACAACAAAGAAGATAGAATTATCAAGGCAGCCAGGGAAAAGAAAACGGCAACTTATAAAGGAAAACCCATTAGATTATCATCGGACTTCTCAGCACAGAGCTTACAAGCCAGAAAGGAATGGAATCAAATATTTAAACTATTAAGTGAAAGGAACTACCAGCCCAGAATAATCTATCCAGCTAAGCTCTCCTTTAGATATGAAGGAGAAATTAAGACTTTTCCAGGCATACAAAAATTGAGGGAATTCTCCACTACAAGGCCTGCACTATAGGAAATATGGAAAGAGGTCAGTTCACCTAAAACAAAATGACAAAAACAACAACAACAACAACACATAATTAGGAGTAAAGTGACTATCAGGCAAAAAGAAGCAGAGGAGTGCAACCCTTACTAGGAACAGGGCACTATAAGCTTAAATAATAACAAAAGAATTGTTTTAATAAGATAGTAATGAACGTTCAGCATACATAGGGACAAATTGAGATAACAAGGACTGAAAAGGAGGGAATTCAAAGATCCACATTCACAAAGGGAAATTGAGATGAGGCACATGTAGAAGAAAATGGACGACCGTATATATATAACTGTCCTTTACATATTCATAATGGTAACCACACGCCAAAGATTCAGAACTGAAGTGTGTAACATAAAACAAGAAGGACCAGAGGCAAAACCCACAAACGCCAACCAAAATAAAGAAAACAGAAACACAAGGACAAGGAAGCAATGGAAACGCCGACCTACCAGAAAGCAAAAGATAAAAAGGCTATAAGAAGACCTCATATTTCAATAATCACCCTAAATGTAAATGGATTGAACTCACCAATAAAAAGGCACAGAGTTGAAGATTGGATCAAAAAAAACAAAACACAACCATATGCTGCCTCCAGGAGACACATCTCAGCTCCAAAGACAAATAGAGACTCAAAGTGAAAGGGTGGAAAATGATATTTCAAGCAAATGGCATTCAGAGAAAAGCGGGAATAGCGGTACTAATATCAGACAAAATAGACTTCAAAATAAAAAAGGTAAAGAAAGACACTGAGGGACACTTCATAATGATATAGGGAATCATGCACCAAGAAGACATAACACTTATTAATCTCTATGCTCGCAATCAGGGAGCCCCAAAATATGGAAAGCAATTACTAACAGAACTAGAGGTAGAAACAGACCAAAACGCTGTCGGAGTAGGGGACCTAAATACCCCACTGTTGAATATGGACAGATCACCCAAACAGAAAATCAGTAAGGAAATAACATCCTTAAATGACACTTTAGACCAGCTGGACATAATTGACATTTACAGAGCCTTCCATCCTAAAACAGCTGCTTATACATTCTTCTCTAGTGCACATGGAACATTGTCCAGAATCGACCACATGCTGGGACACAGAGATAGCCTCAACAAATATAAGAGGGTTGAAATCATACCAACCGTATTCTCTGATTATAATGCTTTGAAACTAGAGATCAACTTCAGAAAGAAATCAGGAAGAATCACAGATACATGGAGATTAAAAAACATGCTACTGAAGAATAACTAGGTCAGGGAAGAACTAAAGAGAGATCAGGAGATACATAGAAACGAATGATAATGATA
>NW_011888974.1:3261785-3265328 GCF_000151845.1 Pteropus vampyrus | reverse complement strand
GCACAAAAGACCCCGAATTGCCAAAGCCATCCTGAGAAAAAAGAACGAGGCTGGAGGCATCACTCTGCCCGACTTCAAATTATACTACAAAGCGATAGTAATCGAAATGGCATGGCATTGGCAGCAAAACAGATGCACGGACCAGTGGAACAGAATCGAGAGTCCAGAAATAAACCCATATTTATATGGGCAAATAATTTTCAACAAAAAGCCAAAAACAGTGGAGAAAGGAAAGCTTCAATAAATGGTGCTGGGAAAATGGGAAGGCCGCCTGCAAAAGAATAAGACTAGACTGTTGTCTATCACCACACACCAAAATTAACTCAAAATGGATTAAAGACTTAAATATAAGACCTGAAACAATAAAATGTACAGAAGAAAACAGAGAACTAAATTCAAAAACCTTGGACTTAACGAAGATTTTATGAATTTGACTTCAAAAGCAAGGGAAGTAAAAGCAAAAATAAATGAATGGGACTACATCAAACGAAAAAGCTTCTGCTCAGCAAAAGAAATCATCAACAAGGTAAAGAGACAACCATATGAATGGGAAAATATATTTGCAAGCAACACCTCCAATAAGGGCCTAATATCCAAAATATACAAAGAACTCATACAACTCAATAGCAACAAAAAAACAAATGATCCAATCAAAAAATGGGCAGAGGACCTGAACAGACACTTCTCCCTAGAGAACATACGAATGGCCAGTAAATATTTGAAAAGATGCTCAACATCACTAGCTATTAGGGAAATGCAAATCAAAACCACAATGAGATACCATCTCACACTTGTTAGAATAGCTATAATCCACAGGACAAGTAATAACAAATGTTGGAGAGGATGCGGAGAAAAAGGAATCCTCATACACTGCTGGTGGGACTGCAAACTGGCACAGCCACTATAAAAACCAGTATGGAGTTTCCTCAAAAAACTAAGAATTGATCTACCATAGGATCCAGCAATCCCTCTACTGGGTATTTACCCCAAAGACTTGAAAACCCATATCTGAAAACATATCTGCACACTGATGTTCATAGCAGCATTATTCACAGTGGCCAGGACTTGGAATCAACCGAGTGTCCTATGATAGACGATTGGCTAAAGATGCTGTGGTACACATATACAATGGAATATTACTCAGCCATAAGAAGAGATGAAATAGTGCCATTTGCGACAACATGGGTGGACCTCAAGATAATCATGCTAAGTGAAATAAGCCAGATGGAAAACGTTGAAAAACACATGATGCCACTCATAAGTGGGATATAAACCTAAAAGCAAAAAATGAGCAGGACAAACAGAGACTCACGGACATGGACTATAGACTAGTGGTTACTAGTGGGGCGGGGGAGGTAGATGGGGGAAAGAGGGTCAAATATGGGGCGGAGGGGGAGAGTGAAGTGGGAAAGGGGATCAAATATATGGTAGCTGAAGGAAACTAGACTTTGGGTGCTAAACACACAATAGAACATACAGATGTCAAATGATAATGTACACCTGAAAATTATATAATTGTATTAACCAATGTTACCCCAATAAACTTAATTTAAAATTTAAAAAAATAAATAAATAACTCATTGATCTATAGACTTAAATTGGTAATTTTATTACATGTAAATTATATTTCAGAAAGCTAATTTTAAAATAAAAAATAATAAATACCACAGTCACCAAAAAAGAGAGAAAAGGAAGGAGGGAAAAGAACTTGGAGGTAATAGAAACTATACAAGGTGGAGAAAACTAAAACCACACACACAACACTATCATTCATATGCTCAGAGAGCTAGGAGAAGATATTGATTCTGTGCAGTAAAAATAAGGTGCAAAAAAAAGTAACTCATGAATTACAACCATAACAGCAGATTTGAAAAAATGCAGTAGAAGAGTTGGAAAGTTTAAATTGAAGACATCTCCCAGAAAGTGGTACAAAAAGAGAAAGAAATGGACAATAACAGAAAGATAAAGTTAGAGGAATCATTTAAGATATACAACATCAGATTGATGGATATTCCAGAAGAAGAAGCAGGAAACAGAGGGGAGAGGATCCTCATCATCAATCTCCCAAAGGTAAACTGTGTTTCTGGAGTGAAGTTGCCCACTGAATGCCCAGCACTATGTGTTCTCTGTGAAATTCAGAACTTTGGAGACAGAGAAGATTCTAAAAGCTTCCCAAAAGTACTGGCTCCTGAGAGGTCATTGTTAAGTTTTAGTGATTCTGCAACTGGCTGTTAAATCACCGGAATCATGAAATCAGCCCTGGTGGGAATATTTATACCTTATTTACATCATGGAAACTGGTAGGTGGGAAAGCTAGCTTACCAGCATATTTCTAAATAACTAAATAAATTAGGATATACAATTATGCAGTCATTGACAGTAATAACTATGAAAATATGTGGAAACGTAGAAAATGTTGATATAACATTAAGTTAGTAAGTAGACAAAAAGTATATGTATACAATAAATGCAATTATGTAAAATATATTTCATATGGGCAGAGAACAAAGGAAATGCACATGGAAAAAATAGTTATTTTGTTACTATGATGATATGAGTATTTTAAGTTTTATTTTAAATTATCATTATTATTTTTATAAATTAGGATTGAAAACCTTTGATCACAGTCTCCCCCCACCCCACACCAAGTACCTACAGAACAGAAGTCCAAACTTGCCTGATGAAAATCTTATAATGGCCTCCATTACCTTAAGGTCTTATAGCATTCTAAACAGCAAATTTTAGCTTGTTCTGCCCTCCCATCTCCCATTTCCTGCCACTACCCTTCACCCATGTGCATTCCAATCCTATATGACCAAACACCTTCCCTGGAATCATGTTGAGGAGCCCCCGGCATCCAGAAACTATCTCCGCCCCACTCCTCCTCCTTGTACACGTCTCCATGGTAACACCTATTAGTTAGCTGTAGTTGAATTATCACTTGGTTTAGGAGCCTTTTCTCAGGGTAGAGAAACTATCATCCTAGGGTCTGGCCACACACTGTAGACCCTTTAAGCACTTGTTCAATGTTAAAGGAGATGGGGTAGGACAGCCATCGCAATGCCTCTTTTTTCAGGAAGACTTCCCGATTCCCACACCACCACCGCCGCCACCATTCCAGGAGAAATCAAACTCTTCCTCTTCTGTGTTGTCACAGCACTGTATTTGGCCTCAAATGACTGACTTTTTCTCTCTATAACTCAGTTTCCTCACCTGCAAAATGAAGGCAATAATGATATCTATCTCACCAGGTTATGGTGAGGATTAAATCAAGTTATATTTACAACAACCCTCGTGACGCTCATGGTAAAAGCCCAATAAAATTAAACCATCGTTATGATTATTTTGACACTTTAATATGATATTTGTCTTACTGTCTCATATAACACAATGTATATATTTTACCTCCCCTATTAGATTGTAAACTCCCTGTGAGCAGGGAACCTATCTCGTTTATCTTTGTATATTCCACAGTGCATGGCATGCTGTCTGGCCACAGTAGTCATTCAACAAATTGTTACTGAATGTGCACAAAAAGCACAC
>NW_011888974.1:3247193-3261735 GCF_000151845.1 Pteropus vampyrus | reverse complement strand
CCACCATTCCAGGAGAAATCAAACTCTTCCTCTTCTGTGTTGTCACAGCACTGTATTTGGCCTCAAATGACTGACTTTTTCTCTCTATAACTCAGTTTCCTCACCTGCAAAATGAAGGCAATAATGATATCTATCTCACCAGGTTATGGTGAGGATTAAATCAAGTTATATTTACAACAACCCTCGTGACGCTCATGGTAAAAGCCCAATAAAATTAAACCATCGTTATGATTATTTTGACACTTTAATATGATATTTGTCTTACTGTCTCATATAACACAATGTATATATTTTACCTCCCCTATTAGATTGTAAACTCCCTGTGAGCAGGGAACCTATCTCGTTTATCTTTGTATATTCCACAGTGCATGGCATGCTGTCTGGCCACAGTAGTCATTCAACAAATTGTTACTGAATGTGCACAAAAAGCACACGCAGAGGCCATACGCATGTGCAGGCATATATACTTAGGGGCACGCATGCACCAATACATTTTTCTGTCCTCATCTTGGCTGAACATCTGGTCTGTAGCCACCTTCTCCTTCTGGAAGTGCAGCATTCTCCAGCTATGACTTCTGTGACCTCTCGCTCTTGGATTTCCACCTACCCTTCTGGCAACTACTTCTCAGCCTCCTTCTTGCCCCAGCCCATCCCCCGCTTACCCTTAAATGTCTGTGTTCTCCATAGTGCCATCTCAGCCCTGGACACATCTCACTTTGGACACTGTTGAGTCATCTCATCAAAATCACAGATATAATGGAAAACTATGGAAAAGTCACAAGCCTGTGGGTACGCCAGCCTAGCCCTTTCTCCTGACCTCTAAAACTTTAAAGCCTGAGGGGCATCCTGCCCTCTTTCCTTCACCTCCTTCCCAGGGCCAATCACAAGTCCCATTGCTTCTTTTGCCTTCAACAATAGCTCACGTGCGTGGTTTCCATCTCTGTCCCTCCTGCCACTGTCAGCTCAGAGCCCCAACTCCTACTTTTCGTCTGGACCCCGCAGTCAGGCTCCTGTCTATTCTCTCGGCTGCTGCCAGAGTGAGCTCTCCTCAGTTCAGTTTCCTGCTGAAATCCCATCGCCGTGGATAGATGCATACATGGATAGATATGTGATGAATCGACTGTAGTAAAATGTTAACTGTAGAATCAAAGTGGTAAGTTGTATGAATGTTCCTTCCAATTCTTTCAACTTCTTTGTGCTTCCAAATTTCGAAAGATGTTGAGGAAAATATCCTTCAGTGATTTCTTATGGCTTTTTGGATAAAACTCAGATTCCTTCATGTAGCACATAAGGCCCTTTTTGATTTCTCCATGCTGCCTCTCTCCATAGCCTCGTCTGCAACCACTCACATGTCCCCTTCCCACAAAGCATCCTAAGTTACTTGGAGCCACCTAGGAGAGTTGTGGCATTTCATTCATCTGTGCCTATATACTTGACGTTCCTGATTCCCAGAACACTCTTCCCTGCGTTCTTCTCCATCTATTTCCCAAACCCTGCTCACGCTTCAAATTCATCTCAAGGGGGGCCTCCTTCTGGAAGCCTTTGCTGACCTCAGAAGGAGGCCCCTTATCTGATTCCCACAGCCTCTCCAGTAGCTCAGCAAAGGGTTACAGGCATCAAAAGGCCTCACCTAGGACTAGGTTCGCAGATAAGCTGCAAGCACTGGAAACCTGGCCTGAGGACTGGGCTCTGAATCACAGATGATCTCAGAACTGCATCCTCGGGCAGTTCCCTGCATTTGCGACAAACACACTTAGCTGGCTGAACAAGTCCTGAGGCCAGAACTGACAGGCGACCCTGGAGTCTGCTAGAGGAAGCCATTCCCTGCTGGGATGGGGGCCCCCCCAGGAAGAGGTCCAGGCTGGGGTGGGGAAGAAGGCGGGGCCTGAGGCTGTGCAAGTCGTTGTCCCGGAGCTGAGACGGAAGTTGCACAAGTATAATTAGTTTCAGTTTTGTTTCTCTTTCACGCACTGGGCAACAGCAGCTTCCAGGCCTTGGCCCCCCACTCCCGGTCCTGGAGCCCAAGGTCAGCTCAGGCCAGGTAAGGAGGGGGACAGGGAGGACAACTAAAGGAAGAGCTGGAAGGAGTGGGGGAAGGGAGACAGAGCGCGGGAGGAAGAGGAAGGGAGGGGGGAGGTGGAGAGAGAGACCCGGAAGGCAGGAGGAGAGGGGAGGCTGGGCAGGAGCAACCCCCACCTCACCCCATGGGGAAGTCTGAGGCTTCGCTGGGAAAGACTCCCTCCCACTCTGAGCTCTCCTCCTCGCCCCCACTTTCCGGAAGTTTGAGGAAAATTCCCCAAATCCCTTCATCAAGTGTTTCACAGCCACTGTGTTGGGAGCTGGGGGGATTTACAGATGAACCTCACACGAAGCAGACCCTTAAAGGTTTCTAGGAGAGCAAGGGGCCTCTTGCAACAGGAAAGGCTGAAAGAAAAAGACTCTAGAAGTTGAAGCAAAGGCTATAGTGACCCCAAGTTCAAGCAGCTGGAAGGACAGGGCAGGGCAGTCCCTTCCCTTTAGCCTTTCTGCTGCCTGCTCCAGAACCCATTTCAAGAAAGTCAGGGCAGCTCTCAGATGCTGCTCTCGGGGTCTAGAAGAAGACAGGTGTACGGGCCGGGGAAATTGGGGCCCCTATACTGCCCCAACTGCCAGGAGTTAAGACGACTCTGCCCACCTGGATCCTTTGTTGTATCCCCATCACAGCACCCCTGCCCCAGCAGGACCCCCAGGACCTATTCGCACAGGGGCTTGGACCACATTTGCCACAAGGCCTGTCAAATGAGGGCACTAATCATTACACTATTAGCTCTCTGAGGCCAGGGGCTTCTTGGTCTTGTCATTTCTTGCATCTCTTGACACACTCAAGCAGCACCGACTTTTCACATTTGCTGAATGTATGCAAGGAGGAGGGCAGCTCCCTAGCTCAAAAGCAAGTGGCCAGAGGCCCCAGAAGACCAGAAGAAAATTCCTGGCCCTTCAGGTGAGACTCTGGATCAAATGGGGCTTGAGGAGAATGGGAGAGGCAGGAGGGCAGGCTGGAGGGACTGTGGAAGTGCCCTCTGCTCTCTGACCTTCACCCCTCATTTGCAGCATGGTGTCCCAGGGATCCTCACCCTCCCTGCTGGAGGCCCTGAGCAGCGACTTCCTGGCCTGCAAAATCTGCCTAGAGCAGCTGCGGGTGCCCAAAACCTTGCCCTGCCTGCACACCTACTGCCAGGACTGCCTGGCCCAGCTGGCTGAGGGCGGCCACCTCCGATGCCCTGAGTGCCGAGAGAATGTGCCCGTGCCACCAGCAGGTGTGGCTGCCTTCAAGACCAACTTCTTTGTCAACGGGCTCCTGGATTTGGTGAGGGCCCGGGCAGGTGGAGACCTGCGTGCGGGGAAGCCTGCCTGTGCACTGTGCCCTCTGATGGGGGGTGCGAGTGCCGGGGGGCCAGCCACAGCCCGGTGCCTGGACTGTGCTGATGACTTGTGTCAGGCCTGTGCCGACGGGCACCGCTGCACCCGGCAGACTCACACCCATCGAGTGGTGGACCTGGTGGGCTACAGGGCAGGGTGGTATGACGAGGAGGCCCGGGAGCGCCAGGCGGCCCAGTGTCCCCAGCACCCGGGGGAGGCCCTGCGCTTCCTGTGCCAGCCCTGCTCCCAGCTGCTGTGCCGTGAGTGCCGCCTGGACCCCCACCTGGACCACCCCTGCTTGCCTCTGGCTGAAGCTGTACGTGCCCGGAGGCCAGGCCTTGAAGAGCTACTAGCAGGCGTAGATAAGAACCTGGCTGAGCTAGAGGCTGCCCGAATGGTGGAAAAGGAAGCCTTGGCCCGGCTGCGGGAGCATGCAGCCAAGGTAGGGACGCAGGTGGAGGAGGCCGCTGAGGGAGTCCTCCGGGCCCTCCTGGCCCAGAAGAAGGAAGTGCTGGGGCAGCTCCGGGCTCACGTGGAGGCTGCCGAGGAGGCTGCTCGGGATAGGCTGGGGGAACTAGAGGGCCGGGAGCAAGTGGCCAGGGCAGCGGCTGCCTTTGCTCGTAGGGTGCTCAGCCTGGGTCGTGAGGCCGAGATACTCTCGCTGGAGGGGGCGATTGCCCAGAGACTCCGGCAGCTGCAGGGTTGTCCTTGGATGCCTGGACTACCCCCCTGTCTGCTGCCCCAGCTGGAGCTCCATCCTGGGCTCCTGGACAAGAACTGTCACCTGCTATGGCTCTCCTTTGAGAAGCAGCAGCCCCAGAAGGACAGTGAGAAAGATGGAGCTGGAAACCAGGGAGGTGAAGAAAACCTGGGCCAGAGGGAGGATGGAGCCAAGACAGAGAGACAAGGTGGAGTCCAGCCCCAGAGTAGGGATGGAGCCCAGACCCCGAAGGAGGACAGAGCCCAGCTACCCCAGGAAGATGGAGCCCAGACTCCAAAGGTGGAGAGAGCCCAAACCCCAAAAGAAGACAGATCCCAGACTCCCCAAGAAGATGGAGGAGTCCAGACCCCAAGGGGTGGCAGATCCAACAAGAAGAGGAAGTTCAAAGGCAGGCTCAAGTCAATTTCCCGGGAGCCCAGCCCAGCACCTGGGCCAAACCTGGAGGGCTCTGGCCTCCTCCCCAGGCCCATATTTTCCTGCAGTTTCCCCACGCGGATGCCTGGAGACAAGCGGTCTCCCCGGATCACTGGGCTCTGTCCCTTTGGCCCCCGGGAAATCCTGGTAGCAGACGAGCAGAACAGGGCTCTGAAGCGTTTCTCTCTCAATGGTGACTACAAGGGAGCCGTGCCTGTCCCCGAGGGCTGCTCCCCATGCAGCGTGGCCGCCCTGCAGGGTGCAGTGGCCTTCTCAGCTGGCGCTCGGCTCTATCTCATCAGCCCTGATGGTGAGGTGCAGTGGCGCCGGGCTCTGAGCCTCTCCCAAGCCAGCCACGCTGTGGCTGCAATGCCAAGTGGTGACCGGGTGGCTGTCAGCGTGTCAGGCCACGTAGAGGTGTACAATATGGAAGGCAGCCTGGCTACCCGGTTTATCCCTGGGGGCAAGGCCAGCCGGGGCCTGCGAGCACTGGTGTTTCTGACCACTAGCCCCCAGGGCAATTTTGTGGGGTCAGATTGGCAACAGAATAGTGTGGTGGTCTGTGATGGGCTGGGTCAAGTGATTGGAGAGTATGGGGGACCAGGCCTGCATGGCTGCCAGCCAGGCTCTGTATCTGTGGATAAGAAGGGCTACATCTTTCTGACCCTTCGAGAGGTCAACAAGGTGGTGATCCTAGACCCAAAGGGGTCATTGCTTGGAGACTTCCTGACAGCCTATCATGGCCTGGAAAAGCCCCGGGTGACCACCATGGTAGACGGCAGGTACCTGGTTGTGTCACTCAGTAACGGGACCATCCACATCTTTCGGGTTCGCTCTCCCGACAGTTAAAGGGCTGGGTCTGGGATGGAACTAGGTGGGACTAGGGAGGGGGTGGGAGGGAGGAGGGAGGCAGGGCTGCCATGGGATATAATGGCTGAGAGCATTTTCCCAGAGGACAGATATTAGCAACCTTCCAATGCGAAGTGCCACACTGCCAACCCCTCTTTGGATGTGCAGGGATAGGGACCAAGCGTGGTAGCATGACCATAGCTCTCAGAAACAGAGGAGGAGGGTTGACAGGGTGATGGGAGTCAAATGTGCCTCTTGCTTTTTGTGGGTGACTGCCCTACCCCATCACCACCACCCCCTCTGCCACTGTTGTTATAGTTTAAGTTTCTAAGATTTGTAAGCTTGTCTTGATTTGTATTCTTCAAAACCATTCCTGGTGGAGGAGCCCAGCGAGAGTCTTAGGGAGGTGGGCAGAAGAGTTTGTCAGGCGCATGCCTTCCGGAAGAGCTGAGAACTGGCTCCCCTCAGACTGGAACAGAAACAAGCCAGGTCAAAAGAGGCCTGGGATTTCGAATGGCAGGTAATGGCATCTGCCACCATCTATAGCCAGTAAGTAGAGGCTTCTCCTATAATGGTGTCCCTCAGTGCAGTAAGGGGTGGGCTTCATGGGGGACCAAGTATACTGATGCCAGTTGAGGCAAAGCGGTGATTACCTCAAAGTCTGTGAAGAAAATGTGCTGCTAGGACATTGAATCTGATAGGGTTGCAATCTAATACACAGGGTTCTGAGTATGAGAAGGGGGACCCTCAGGTCCCCCTGCCACCACCAAGCCAAGAACTATATAGGATGTAAAATTTCTTCTGTGTTGATATCGTTACATTTTCTGGAGACTATTTTTAGTTTCCCCTTAGTTTTCCAGCAAAATTCCTTTTGAGAAATTTTGGCCTTCATTTGGCAGAACTAAGGGGTGAAGGAATTTGTCCTTCAGTAGGCCACTACTGCTAGGAAAAACCCAACCCTGGAGGTCAGGTGTGGGATTGGGGAGACAAACCAGCCAGAAAGACTGAGAAGTTGTCAGTGGGGCTGGGACGGTGGAGGAGTGAAAACCTGAGGGAAGGGTCTGGTCGGAGGTGAGCCACAACCACTGGTCCTTTGCACAGGCCATGGCAGGGGTGGAGCTGAAGTAGACATATTTAGCCAGGGGCTGTCGGGAAATGACCTAAGAGAATCTTAATGTAGGAATCATGGACAATGGAATGTTCATGGGAACCAGAAGGATTTTGGACAAGTCCAGACGGAAAGCACAGGGTGGGAAAAAAGAAAATCTTTTTCTGGGGAGGTTACTGCTTGATAATTGAAGTGATAGAGGAAATTATCAATGTCAAGTAGTCAAATTCAATCATATAAAAATTTGAAATGTATACGCAGCAAAGAATAATGAAGATTAAAAGAAAACCAATCAGATGAGAAAAATACATACGTAGAATTGATCTGAGTAAGAGCTGAGCCAAGAGATCTTACTTGGTTAAAGGACCAAATAGGCTGTATACTCAGGAGGAAATGCACACAGGCCAGGACTAGTAAACAAAAAGATTAAACAAGAAGTCAACCACTTGCATGCAGCAAAAATACATTTAAAAAATGTCATGGTTGAAATAGACTCCTGGTACTATAAAATGATGCTTCCTGGAAGGCAATTTGGCAATACTTGTCAAGGGTTAAAAAAAAAAAAAAAAAAAGACTATGATACTCAGTTATCTCACTTTGGGGAATACATTCTGAGAAAATAACTCAAAAGAAAAACAGTATTTGCACAGAGATATCTGTGGCCACCCTATAAATTATAGTCATTGACTGTAAACTGCTCAGCTGTGGGGACAGCTAAGCAGATTGTGGTCTATTAGGACAATGAGCTACTGCCTTCACGTATGGCAACTATGAAAACTATTTTTAAAAATATGATGTTATATGATGCAATCATAAGCAAAAAAAAAAAAGAGAGAGAGAATTTGGAATTATGATCACATAATGATAGCAACAAGTGAAAGTATGTCCGAATCATTACTGAGTAGAAACAGGTTCAAAATATGTAAGTAATTAGTGATTTGGGAGATTGGATTCTTTTTGAGTTATTTTGTGCTGTTATTCATATATGCACATTTCTACTTCAGTTATTATTATCCATTAAGTAACATTTATGCTTGAATACTTACTTTTAAGAAACACAGTTCTATAAACGATATTCGAGAATAGCTACTGGATTTGCAAGTGAATGTGTCACTTAGCACAAATGAGACTGTCCTGTTATAGGAGGGGCAGGAGTCCGGGGGAGAGTACCAGTTAGCTGGGGCATGACAGGGAGGAAGGGCTGGCTGTCAGAGCAGGGGCCTGTCTAGTGACTGATGAAGGAACTCACCCTGGGAAGGTCTGCAGAGGAGGTCAGGTAGTCTCCTTGGGTGATGGGATCACAGTGGAGGGGAAGGTCTTGTTGAGTTCACCAACTAACTCAGACCAACTGGAAACCAAGTGGTGGTTCTAAGGAACCAACTAGGATAGGATGAGTTGCATTGGTGAGGTCTGTCTTCTTTGCAGTTCTATCTACAGAGTTAACACAGTGATGGCTCATAGTTGGTGCTCAGTAAACGTGTGTGAAATGAATTAATGCCTAGAAAAGGAATGGGATGGTGCTAATCCTCCAGTAATTTGCCACCTTAAATGCCAACCAAGTTGTCCAAAACCTTGGCTTATGGAAAAATCTCCAGTAGGGGGCACTGTGGACACAGTCCACCATATGCTTCTCAGGGGGTGGTGCAGCATCCAGTCACAAAAGAGATGAGATTGAGGTGTCCTGCTTATGTGTGCGGAGGAGGATCTTGGGGATCATATACCTTTGGCTTGGAACAATAGCCCTGTAAAGCTGCACAGAAACCATATGCTGCGGTCCCGACTGGTGATATGGCTCCAGCCATGTGGCTCACCCCGGAGGGAAAGCAGGAAAATAGACCTTCAGAAAGGAAATGTTGCCTGGATGCAAGGAGAGAATCCCATAGACCTTCCAGACATACAGGAGCCATGTGGCTTCCTAGGAAGCTGTGAGCATCCTGGGAAGCCAGGCATTGGAAGACTGACAGAAATACAAAATTTTCCTCATTAAGGGGTAGGGATGGAAAGGCACAGAACACTGGCAAAATATGAAACAAATGGGAAGTATAGTCTTGAGCTAATTTAGAGGTAAAATCCCCAGCACTGTAACTGTGACCCGAGAAGCCTAATGAATCCCGCAGAAAGCGCCACTCAGCACTGAGAGAAAGGGTTCTTGATTAACTACAGATCTTAAGAAATCAGGAACACTGTGAAAGATACAACTACCATCCCCCACCTCCCACTGGACTATGACAATTCACTTGATTAATCGTTCTTTTTCCTGTTTGGAACTTTCTAGGTTGTGCACGTTGAACTTTTTCTCAGGTTGTTCATGGGTGTGGGGGACTGTCAACACCCAGGCCCAGAGGGAACAAGATATTATGCTCACCCCTGCTGTACGGGTGGAAGGAGAGTGCTGTTCATCTGGGTAGGGAAAAAGGGAGTAGAAAACCTCTTTCATATTCTTAGCACCTAAAAAGTGATTGAGGAAGAAGAGACCTGGGTCGAGTGCTGGCTCTTCCACTAAATAGCTGTGTGATCTTGGTCTAGCTCTCTAATCTCTTTGAACTTCAGTTTCTACATCAGTAAAATGGGGATAACGATATCCGCCATGCCCACTTCACAGGGTTGCTGTGAGGACTGGGTGAGAAGCATAGAGAAGTATTTTGTATTCTGTATATCATAAGCTCAAATCTGAGGTATTGGTTGGGGGAAAAGTTCAACTGACTCATACTAACCTAATGTTCTTCCATCAGTGTAAGCTTGAATGGGATGTGATATGCACGTATTGTGAGGTAAAAGCTCAAGAATGTCTGGGTAGAGCTGTTACCGTCTTCTCCTTTGGAGAAGGCTGTTTTATTTTGCATTCCAGAAGTTATCTGAAGAAGCCATATGCTAAGACACAACTGAGACTGTAGGAACTGAAGCGACCAATGGCCAGATCGCTAAGACTCAGCGCTATTCTTAAAAGCCAGCTGAGAATCAGAAGGTACTAATGAAGAATTGATAACCATAGACTTTTAGAAGAAGTTCAAAATGGTGAGAGTGATCAAATCTCTTGATAATTTAGGGAAAATATAATTTGGGAGTGAATAGCTCTCCTTTTACTAGTCTTATTATTACTGTGTCTATAAAGCCATGTCATATAACAAATCTACAGAGGTAAAATTCCACAGGGGCAAGAAGCCCAAGGGAGAAGTTGGAAATCTTCCAAGAAAACTGGTGAGGTTGGTGACCTGAGCTGGGTAGGGTTCAGAGGTGAGTGACCATCAAGGTGTTCGACCATCTCTCTTTGGCAGGTCGTCTGGAAACTAGAGCTATCCCATAAGGTAAGCAGGAGTTTGGACAGGGGCACAGAGTTCTGTTCTGGGGAGAATGTGGTCTTGGACTAGCTGGGGCAGAAAGCTGCCAGAGAGAGCACTCAGAAAGATGTTCCTAGCAAGAGAGTGACCAAGTTCCGATGCAGGCTTAGGAGGATTGGTAACTTGACCGGAGGAAACAGAACCAGCCTACCCAGCTAGTTCATGAATCTAGTGTAATTAAATGGATCAGGATAAAAGCAAAAATAGATCTTCAAGGGACCACAGATGCCTTTGGTTGGAGAAGTAGAGAAGGTGCATCAGGGTAAGGCTGGACCTCACCTGAAGCCCCAGGTGAGGAATCTTTGGAACCAAATAGAGAAGGGCCTGTATACAAAGAGGCAATCAGGAAGTAGGTTTTGAAAAGTTTTAGAAGGTGGCCTGATTTATCTCCAGAGAAAGTTTGAACTGGCTGGCTTAGCAGCCAAGAGAGACAGGGTTGAAACAGAATTGGGGCCTCGGTCCCATGGTGTCAGCCCAGCAGATTTCTCTTCATTGCAATGGGCTGAAAAATCTGTGTTGTAAACGCTTTCATTTCTTTGATTGTGTACTTTATATCTTTCTTCTGTTTCTTAATAAATTCTTTTTAAAAATTTGAACTTTTTCTCAGGTTGTTCATGGGTGTGGGGGACTGTCAACACCCAGGCCCAGAGGGAACAAGATATTATGCTCACCCCTGCTGTAGCTCCAAAGATGCCCACATGGAGGCCTTGGGGACACTGCAGGAGCAGAGTGACTAGTATAGTCACCATCTGTGGTCCCATCTTTGTCCTGGGCCACTCCTGCTTATAAGACAGAGGGGTCCTCTGGGCAGTGATGCATACCTTCCAGGCTAACTCTTGGTAGGAGCCAGCAGGTGATCTGGCATGGCAGGACTGCACGCATGCACACTCAGGTGGGCTATGACTGTGTGGATGAGGAGCCCAGGTCAGGGTGCTGTGCCTACCACTGGTCTTTGTTTGTTTTCTGGTTTGGGGGAACCAAGTGAACATCTATGGACACCTTCTAGCATGCTGCATCTGTGAGCTCACAGTAGCCCCTGCAAGACTGGAAGATATCTGCGCTATAGGAATTTCTGCCTATTGGCCCAGCCTAGCCCCTCTGATCTATCTCCAAAGCACCTCCAGGACCTCCTGCCCCTCCTGAGTGTCTTGAGCAGGAAGAGGAAAGATCTCAGGTCCTTATTTCTAATTTGCACAGCCTCTGGCTCTCCATCAAATATAGATCAGATAGCAGCTATTGAGTCCCCACCTCCCTGTGCTTCTCACCCCTGACTTCCAGCAGCCTTAACCCCTACAAAGTAGAAACATTAACATTATTTGACAGACAAGAACACCATGGCCTGATGAAGCTTGAGCATGGTAAGTAGATTTAGATTCTGACTCCAAAGCTGCCCTTCCAGTCAGCTCTAAGTCCTCAGCCTGTGTCTCTGTTTCCTCATTTGTGGATGAGAGATTTAAACAAAATGAGATCTGAAATTCTTTCCTGAGCTAACAGACCAGGCTCCGATCCCTATAATAGGCCCAGAATCCAGACACAGGAAGGGAAGCTCAGAGATAGCCTCATGCATGCCACTGCTGTCTCGTGCTTACCGTCAGGGCTCCCCCACCCCAAGATGAAAAATAAATGACAAGCGAGGAGAGAATATTTTGAGAGGCTTGGTGGGGGAACAGGGGGTGGGGGATCAGAGCCCACTGCTGCTGTGGTGACAGCCTGAATAAGAATTCCACAATTCATCATCTAATGACTCAGCCTGGCTTTGGAGCGGCGCCTTTGCGAACCCCAGGGAGCATGACTCAGCAGCTGAGGGGGCCGAGCACAGGAGGGATCGCCTTGGTCCATGTGAGTGGTGACTGTGGGGAGAACGGCCTGTTCCCAGCTCCAAACCCCAAGGCGAAAAGTCTGCTTCTGTGGTCAGAAACACACACGGCCTTGGTTTCCTAGCCATATGGCCAAGCCTCCTCCCTCAGACCTGGGTCTCTCCTCCTTCGCATTCAAGAAATCGCAGCCCCAAAGAGCTGTCAGGGCCATCTTCTTTTCCCACAGCCCTGGAGTCTGCAGCAAGATGCCATATCTGTAGACAATATGGGCCTCTCTCCCCCTCACTGCTCTGCCAGGGTCAGATTGGCCTTTAAATAAGGGCAGCAGAGGCCATGCTGTAGGGGTGGACATGTCATAGGCTGGGCCCACGACTGGACAGATGGTCACAGCATTTGTCTCCGTTGCTGGATGGGTAGGGTGGGATGGGAATCTCAGGTCTTGATTTTGCTCAAAGGCCAACCCAGAAAATATCTCTGTCCCCTAGGAAATAACAATGCGTATTTTCCTTCCCTGTGACACTAAGTTAGGGACAGTCTACTAACTTACCAGAAGAAAATAGCCAGAGCAAGCTGTGGTGGAATAGCCCCGAGTCCAGGGCGGGGCCAGCCCTGTGGGTCAACATGCAGGGCACACACTGCCTGCTTCTCTGTACCAGCACCTGCCTGGCCTTCTCGGAGGCCTGATCACTTTCTCACTTAGATCATTCACACGCAGCTCTTTCCTCACCTCCAAAACCCTTCAGGACAAGAACTTCTGATTCACGTTGAGCGTTCCATAATCAGGTGTTCCATAAATATCTGTTGGTTGAAGGAACAAATGAGTGAATCTGTGCTAAAACCGAGTCACTGTCCTTCCTGTCGGACACAGCTTTGGGAGGAGTTGGCAGCTCTGTCACCAGTGCGGCCTGAGGCAAAGAGGTTAATCCTTTTCCTTAGAAGGGAGACATGAATAAGAGTGAAGTTACCCAAATTCTGGAAAAAAAAGGTAATAATCTCACTCTGCTGTACTTTTTCTCTTTTCCATAACACTTTAAGCTTCTAACATACTATTTCATTTAATTATTTACGCTGTTTGTTACTTGCTCCCTCCCTTATTATCAGCCCTAGGTAGAATGCAATCCCCAGAAGGACAGGATACTTGGCCTGTTTTCATACACCCTTAGAATAGTGCTTAGGAAAAAGTACACATTAAATGAAGGAGTGAATAAATGAATGAGTGAGTAAGTGGTATCTGTTGAGCATTTACTCTGAGCCAGGCCCCTTTCTACCTGCTATGTACTTTCCATGTATCATGTCAATTAGTGCACTCAACAGTTCTAAGAGGCAGATACTACTATTATCCCTGGTTTAAAGGTGAGGAAGGTGAGGTTAGAGAGATTATGTAACATGAACAAGATTGCCAGGAGCTGGGCAAGTGGCTGGACAGAGGTCAGCACCAGTTGTCAATGCCTGGGGCCAGCTCTTCACAACTCCCTGCCTAGGCGCTGCCCATGAGGCCTTCTGAGGAAGCCACATCCCACGTCATCTTTGTTGGTTGATGTTTTTCTTTATCTTCCTCCCCACCAACTTTCCACATGACCCATTAAACTCCCAAAAGGTACCTCTGCCCCCAAGTGCAGCTTCTCCTCATCTAGAAAGATGTTTCCCGGTGAGAGAATTTTGGAGGCCTGGGGGCAGAGAAGGGGATCCGGGAGCCAGGGCCTGGTTCTCCTTGCCTGGGCCTTGCAGAGCCAGGCAGAAGACATGCCATTCTCTCCCTGCCACCCTATAGACTGCATGGGGGGCTGCCAGGCCCAAACCGGGGGAAGGCTGAACTCCCCAGATCACTTTTATGTGGGTTTCTTGCTGCCTGGAGCTGAGCTAGAACATAGGAAGGGCCCTGCCCACCGCAAAACACGAGAGCTTCAAGACACTGTCTCCTTGCCAGGCTGGCTCAGTAGGGCCAGGGAAGGAGAGCCAGGCCCAGGCTACCCAATCCCCTTCTCAGCCCCCAGGCTTCCAAAGTCTTCCTGACAGGAAAAGTCTTTCCAGCTGAAGAGCTGCTGTGTTTCAGGGCAGAGATATTTTTTGGAGGGTGGAATAGGGTTATGCGGGAAGTTGGTAGGAAGGGAGATTAAAAAAAAAAAAAAAGTATTATCACAAAGATGACGTGGGTATGTCTTCCCCATAAGGCCTCATGTGCAGCGCCTGGCCAGGGAGTGGTGAAGAGGTGGTCTCAGGCTGGCAATAGCTGGTGCTGACGTCTCTCCAGGCATTTGCTCCTATACGATCCCTGGAGAAAAGAATGGAGACCCAAGAACATCAGGAGCACAGGGAGGGCTGCAGAGACTCAAAGCACACATGTCCATGCTCAGGACACATAGTGCCACATGTCTCCATCCAAGAGCTTGGGGAGGCAGTGAGAGAGGCAGACAAGGAAACTAGGATGTTTGAGCAACAGCTGTAAGTGTGTCGTCAGGAGAGGCGGAAGCTGGATTGGGGTTTGTCAGGGAGAATCTGTGCCCAGATGTCGGAGAAGCAGTGCCACACCTCACTCACAGGGTTTCTGCCCGTGGCTAGGGCTGGGCATCTGTCCTGGTGTTTAGATGAGGGGAGTATCTCTGTGATCTGTAAGCATATGGGGGTGGGAGACATGCTATAAGGGTGTTCTTAGGCAGGGCTTCATGCCAGCCTTCACCTCATTGAAGAATAAAGACTGGAATTTCCCTAAAGCTCATTTCCTACCATTTAATCCTAAGCCAAGGACCCCAGCTGACAAGTCTGTCCCCGAAGGGCAAATGCTGGGCATGGGCTAGGAGCAGAGCACTCTCCAGGAGGGCCTCCATGCCCTATCCATCTCTCCACTCAGAAGCCCCTTTTCTAACACAGAAGGCATATGTGACCAGAAGGGAAGGGG
>NW_011888974.1:3141479-3246994 GCF_000151845.1 Pteropus vampyrus | reverse complement strand
TTAAAAATAAAATAAATCAAAATTCTTGGTGACAAATGCAAAAAAAAGAAAAGAAAAAGAAAAAAAAAAAGAAGGTATATGTGCCTTCCCTCTTGGGTCCTTCCTCCTCCCAACTCAACATCCCTAAGAAAGGGATTCAGGGTGAGGAGAGCTGGATTTAATATCAGCTCCACCACTCACTCACCAGGTGACCTCTGCATATGTTACTTAACCTCTCTGAACCTCTGTTCCTCATCTGTAAAATGGATACAGTAAGATACACCACAGGCTTCTGTGATGAATAAATGAGATAAAGAATGTATATGTACTCAGTTAGTGCTTGGAGAGTTCATTCAACATTGGAGAGTTCAGTCAGCATCTACTCTTTCATTCCTCCCCTTGCCCCTAAGACCATGAGCCTTCTCCCCATGCCTTCTGGAGACTAGACACCTGGGTTGGGCTGTTTCCCTCTGCCCTGTGTACCAATCAATCAGTCCACCATGCAGAAAGTATTTATTAGACCCTGCCTTTAAGTAACCAATGCAAACAACAAGTATGAAAGTGTGAGGGGATGACTTGGCCAGCTAGGGAAGGTGGCTGGTCACTCAGATGAGGTGGCTTTATTGTGGTGCTTCATCACAGCCTGGCACCTGGTTCTTGACTACATGTGCATGCCATGGACAAATCAATCTCAGGATGGCCTAACATGAACTGGACACACAAACAATAGTGTACTAAACCAAAATGCCAGCTTAGTAATTTACAGAGCCACAGTCCCCAGGCACAAGGACACAACTCTCCTGGGGACCTCAGAATGTAATTATCAAGTGTGGAATCAGAACAAGGCCAGGGCCTTGGATGATCTCATGGCTGGATGACAGCCTGAGGCATCCATGCCACCTCATGACACACCTGTTGCGTAGCCCAGCCCCTGATGTTTCCAGGATAGGGCACCAACTCTCCGGCACAGCACCAAGTTGGGTCTTCCAGGATGCCCCCTTTATAAAGAGAAAGAGATTTCCCTTGTGTTAGCATTTCCCCTATGTTTTCCCTCAGGCAGAAGACGATGCAGTCGCTTCGATAAAATGCAATCACAAACTTAACTTTCCCTCTGAAGTT
The DNA here is from genome assembly GCF_000151845.1 of Pteropus vampyrus. Lineage (NCBI taxonomy): Eukaryota > Metazoa > Chordata > Mammalia > Chiroptera > Pteropodidae > Pteropus > Pteropus vampyrus. The sequence continues at coordinate 3,245,896 of NW_011888974.1, read as the reverse complement.
TCACCCAGGTCTCCTTAATTGGATTTGAGATAGTCACAATCTCCTAGGTAATTTCTGCAGAGGGCTGATATCCTCTCCTAAACTGAGTTTCTTCTTAATTGAATTCTCAGAAGGTGATGTTAACTTCAAGGCACATAGCTATCAGGCCTGAGTCCCACCCACGTGGGGCAGTATTAGAGGACACAGGAGGAAAATGTAGACCCAAACAGCTCCCACCCCTAAATGTCATATAACCCACAGGGAAAACAAAATGAACAGTCAAAAGACAATCCAGGATTAAACGGTGTGTCTGACTGTGTGGGTCTGATTGTGAAGAGTGTTCAAATTCTGAGAAGAGACAGCTTAGGGGGCCCTAAAGGAGTCTGGGAAGGCTTTGGCGGAAAGGTAGAATCTAAGCCACCCTGTGAAGCTCTGCGAACAGCTGATTGACATAAGAAAAGCAGGGGAGGTGGCATATTCCAAGGGCAAGAGATGGGTTGGAAAACCAAACATCAAATTAGTGTAGCTGGAGGAAGGACAGATATGCCAGATCAAGACCCCAGTCCCATATGAACGCCTTCCCAGTTCATATGGGAAGTTCACTCTTTCACTCACACTGCTTCTGCTGATCTTCTCACACATAAACTGGGTTTGTCGAGAAACCAGTGGCATCTTGATCCACTCCCCTCAAACACATACACAAACACACACTTTTGTCCCGCGGCAGAGCTAACAGTCAGCCAGACAGGAAAGCCCTGTCAGAGAGGGAGGGCAGGAAGACTCCCGCCCAGACCAGGAGGGGCAGGTCTAGGCCTTCCACCTGCTGTGCTGATCACATGCCTGATTCAGCTTGGAAACCAGTCTGGAGTGCTAGACACAACGACCTCTTCTCCTCACCTCCAAGCCCCTTGAGATTTTTCAGAAGTAATAACAGGGAGTTCCCGAGTCAGGGGCTTTCCATCTTGGCTCAGCTGCTGCCTCCCACCTCCACCCCCATTTCCCTAAGTAAGCTACCACCACCAGCAAACAAGAACCAAATGGAATTTGGCATGCGAGTTTCCAAAAGAATGAGGACTTGAAGACAAATGTCCCCTGAGCCCATTCTGGGAGTTTAGTTAAGGGACCAAACACTAGATGCTGCCAAAACAGAATGGTCTCCATTAGTACTAGTCTAAAGTAGAAGCTCAGAATGAGAAGGGGGCTCCCAAATTTCCAAGACTCCAAAGCCACTGGTGTCCCTTCCGCAGGAACTACACCTTGGAAATAAGACAACTGCCCTTCTGCTTTCTGAAACTGCCTGATCCTTTGACAGGGCTGAGGACTCAGCGGGAGGGAGCTCCTGCTGACCCTGGCACCACCAAGGCTGTCTGGATCTGAGGCTAGCCCTATAGGGTGGTGAGCTGGCAGGCCAGGCTGCACCCTAGGAAAGAGGGAGTGGGCCCGAGGGAGCCAGCTGTCGGTTCAGGCTGTGAATAACGGGGATCTCATCACCGCCCCCGAACTGCAGGGGCAGGAGCACCCGGCACAGGGACTGACTAAGAGAGCAGGTCCAGGCAAATGCGTGATGAGCTAGGAAGCTCCTCCAGGCTCCCACACACAGAGTAAATCCCTGGGCCTGCCTTTCAGTGTTCTGAATTTCCAGGCCTTTCTCCTCACATGACTTCTCCCTACACCACTCTGCTTCTCCAGGCTGACACGTCCTCCCCCTCTGTCACCCCCACACCCCTCTGCCCCATCCCAAAAGCCAGGTCTCTAGACTTTTCTCCACCTGACTCATGCCTCAGACATTCCTTGGCTGGATGCCTGATCTCATGTGTCACTCAAGAGGCATTTGGCACAACCTTCTTTGGAACTTCTTATCCTTATAAACCTCTGTCTTTTTTTCTGGAACAGGGCCCGAAGTCCCTCCAGGGCCAAAGCCATAATCTCTAGCCCAGCATCTCTACATGCCCCACTGGCAAAAAACACAATGAAAGCAGCTCTCCAGGAATGCTTGCAGATGATAATTTTGGTAAGACCATCATTCTTCCAGGTCTCTCTCAAGGGCCAGCTCCCACAGGGAGCCTTCCTGAGCATTTCGCCAGTAGCTCTCTCGAGGCATTCAAGGCATGTTCTGGCTCCTCCCATCCTGAAGGTGAAAACAGTTCCTCCATACCTTTTCTAACCAACTCAGAGCCCTGCCTGAAGTCCAAGGTCAGCAGAAAACCAGCCCACAGACATGAACTGTGCACAAAAACTGCTCATTGAGCAAATGGGTCAAAAGGCAGCTGGGCATGTCCTCCTCCTCCACCCACCTTCAGAGACTGTAGCTCCTTGTCAGCAGGTGACCCAAGCTCAAGGCCTCAGGGAACCACTGGCCAGTCTCAGCCAGTCAAGTAGACTCCTAGTGTGATAAGAGAATCCCTGACTCCAATAGCAGCCCCATGACAGGCAGGTGCTTGAAAGTCCACAACGCTTGCTCAACTGGTCTAAGGACCTACCTAATCTCAGAAGAGCTAGTTAAAACAAAATCAAACCGGTATCCCAGAATTCCAATTCAAGATTCAAGTCATTAGAGGCGGGCCCGAGTTTCAGGATTTCTCAAAAGCTTTTGCGTGAGTCTAGTGTGCACTTGGGCTGAAAACCACGGGAGCAAGGCGCAGAATGTCACGATTCTAAAGTGAGCATGACTTGAGAGGGTTTAAAACAGTAAATCGTTAAGGCCTGAGTTGGAATTCATTCCTTGTTTGGCAGCGGATTTGGAGATCAAAAATTGCCTAAATAAGTTATATTAACAGGGGCAGCACAGATCCAGACTGCCCAGCATGGGTTTTCAGATGCTCGGCATCCATCCTTCCTCCAGCATTACCAGCATAGGAGGCTGGAAGGGATCCTAGGGGCACTGCAGCCCTGTCAGGGTGTTTCTTTCTATCCCTTCCAGATGGAGACTTCTTCTGGACACTGAAAGGGGAAAGAACTTTCCCTCTGGCACCAGGCATAGTGGGGGACCCTGGGCAGGCCTCTACTCTGACCTGGCTCCCACAGGCTTCAGCTTCTGAAAATCTTGTCCTAGAACCTAGAGTTGTCTTACTTGTTTTTTGGCAGCCAACTGGCCATCTGGGGGCTGTGGCTGTACCAGCCTCAGCACAGCTAGACTTCTTTGCCAGATGTTCCTTTGGTTCTGCCCTTAGCCTCCCTATGATCCTCCTGAACTTGGCAGAAGACCCTGTTTTCCCCTCCTACAAGCTCATCTGCCTAAGGAGGCCAGAAAGGGTGCATGGGACCATTTCTCCCAGTTGTTCCCAAGTGGTGCCTAGACCCCCACCTTGCCACTGGCTCCTCCCACCCTGAAGTGTTCATATCTGGAAGATAGTTCACGATGGAGTTTCCCCAAGCTAGGGTTGTTTATCTGCTTGAGGCAGGAAGGCCCTGTCCTTCTCCTTGCCCGCTTACTCCCTGGACGGTGACCTCTCCCCGAGCATTGTTTTCTTTCCGGTGGAATTTCTGCTCTTGAGGACTCAGTGTTCTGTGTAACTCCTACCATTGCCACCACTGCCATTCCTCACATCCCGGTTTCCTCCTGTCCAGACACTGCTGGCCACCAGCCAGGACCTTGACTATTCATGGAGAGACAGGGGCTGAGGACAGCAAAGGGTAGAAGCAGGAAGTGGGAAGCTAATGTTCCTCTTTGGTCAGAGCCTTGGGGCCTTCTCTGTGGGGCCTGCAGTATGCGCAGTGGGGCAGTGTGAGCTCAGAGAGCCAGCCCAGGGTGGACAATGAGGAAGTTCCACTCGAATGGGGACACACCTCACAACTTTGGACTTCACACCCCTCAATCAATTTCTTCCTAGATTTGTACAAGACCAACTTGGTGCTAAGGAAAGCAAGGAGCCCAGACAGAGAAGCCAAGATTGAGGCCATTCTCTAATGTGGTCATAGGGCAAGGGATGGTGGGCAGGACTGCTCACCCTGTGCCAACTCCCCTGCCCATGGCGCTTCCTGTGGGTTTGAGCAAGGTGGGGAAAGGGGCAAGTGTGAAGGGGGTTGGCTCCCCTCTCTTGTATGAGGCCCTAGCCCACATGCCAGCTCCAGGAGAGAGTCCAAGTCTCATTTCTGGATTATTAAATGCACCCCAGGTCAGCCTGCCCTTCCAGCCCCAGAGCCCTTTGTCAGGTGTGAACTGTCTCATATCTGCCACCTCAGCTTCCTTCACCCCAAAAGCCCCGGCTCCCTCTCCCAGTAGCCCCCCAAGGCAGAACTGCGATGTGATTAACAGTTACTCCTTCTGCCTGCATCAGCCTTTACTCATACATCCTTATTAGCTCCTGACACAAATTGAGGGGGGAGGGGGGCACAGCAAGCCCCCCTCTCAAGCAAAGGACTCAGGAGGAGGACATGTTATAATTCTGGGTCCTGGGAACAGGAGAGGCAGCAGGCATTGCTAGACTTGAGCATCTGCTTTAGTTCAAAGTTTTAACACGGTGATAAAGCTTTTGCCAGGCATCCACAGTACCACATGAGCCAGAGCCCATGATGGCCTTTCTTGCCCCTGTGCGGACCCTACCCAGCCCCATCTGATGAGTGTCTGGGGTTCTTTACCTGATGACCTGATTAGCTAACCCTTCTCTAGGACAGGAGTCCCTATCTCTACCCTCAGGAAGCCAAGGGGCTCAAGAGAAAACACATAAGGAAAAAAAATTTTTTTTTAAGTCAGCTGAAATTTCTGATCACTCTCTTTCTATAGATACATACAGTTGTTCATGTCGTTCATGCTATCCTTTGAAATCCTAACATTGCTATGGACATAGCATCATTTTCCTCATTTTGCAGAAGAGAGAAAGCTGAGGCTCAGGGTTATAAAGGAAGTCGCCCAGAGTTTCCTGCTAGTCTTCAGGCTACGTCTGCCTCTTTCTACAGTAAACCTCTTAATCAGACCCATGGCATCTGTCTGAGGAGACTGAGGCTCTAGGAAGGTAAAGTGATTTGCTCACTGTTACCAGCCACCCTGGTAACTGGAGCCAGGACTGTCTGGTCACAGGGATGACCATCAGAGGATCCTGTGTTGAGAGCAAACCCAGCTCAGCAAGCAGGTATGATCGAATATTTGGCAGGAAGGGAAAGGTGATCTTCCGCGGAGGTGGGTCTCCTTGGGCTGCCTTTCCTAATCAGAGTGGGCTCTCTGAGGTCAGGAGAAGGAGGCAGTAGTGGGGATCCAAGGGGCCGAAGGCAGCGACAAGGAGGATCTGGGTCCTCTGGAGAAAGGAGTAGGCACAGGAAACAGGAGATGAGGAAGTGGGAGTGGGCAGAGTTGGGAAAGTCCTTACATGTGGCCTCCGGGGGTAGAGGGTCTGCTTAGGACAGTGACTACAGTGTAAGTTCCTTGAAGACGAGACAGTGCCCACCCTCCACATCTCTGAATGTCACATCAAACCCAGCCCAGAAGAATCCCCAAAGAAGCTGCTCCAGGAACAGCTGTGTTGGAGGATGAGGGAAGACAGCTGTCCCCATGACCTCCTTTACCAGGCTAAGGTCCTCCTGTTCCCTTTCTCTCACACCTTATACCCAATCTCCCCAGCCCTTACAGCCTAAAACTACATGAGGGGTACAGTAGATCACAGCAAGCCAGCAGCCCAACTGTGTTACCGCCAGCCAAGCCAGCTGAGGTAGGTCAGGGTGATTCAGATGAAGAGACATGCAGAGAGGGCCTGCTTCCTTATGGTGAGGAAGTAAGGAAGAAGAAACAGTCCCTAGCTCTCCAGTGACAAATTCCATCTGAGCTGCATCACCAGGCTGCTTCATCCCTGGGACCTCCACCACTCACAGTCCTCCCACAGGTCTTCCACTGACTCAGGGTCATTGTCTTTCTGGGCATCTGCCCAGTCCAGTACACTGGTTGTGTCCAGAGTCAGGATCCAGACGAGAACGAGAATACGCATTTCAAGGAGATGAGAAGAGAATAGAGAAAGCACAGAGACCCATAACATGAAAACCCATGAAGAGAACAAGATGGAAATGGGATGCTTCAGGCAAAAGGGGAGAGATTTCTCCCTAGAGATGAAGACAGGTGGAGAGAGGATAGGAGTGCCTTTTTTAATCCCTTCCCCTCCTGAGCTCTGTGCCTCCCCCACCAACCTCCTCCATATTGCCCTATGCTTCTCTGCTGAGACCACCCTGACTCTTCCTTCTAACTCAGCATTAGTCCCTCTTCCTCCGGGAAGACTTCCCTCTGCCTACACCCTGATAGCCTAAGTCTTACAATGTAGCATACAGTTTTACGTTTTTATCTAATTATTGCATGTACATACTCTTCTGTCTCAGTAAGTGTGTCTATGTTTAGGGAAGAAAGAAGTTTGTATTTCTCTGAATCACACCACTGAGTGTTAATTATCAATAAATATTTTGCCATTTCAGGGAAACCAAGATTCACATAACAGCCAGGGTAAAATAAAACGAAGTTACAAAAGGAGATTCAGGAATTTAGAGAATGAGGAACAAGTTCTGATAAACACGAGAGAAGTGAAACAGAGTTAGAATCAGAGACATAGGTGAAGAGAAGTGAAATAAAAGACAGAATCCGAGCAGGGTGGCCTCTGGGTGCCCTGAGGCCTGCATTGCCACATTCTGACTGACACCATCAGGTTCTGTGGTCCTATTGACCCCAGAAACCATACACTCCACCCTTCCCCACCCCAAACTTCCCCTTGTGGCTATACTGGGCCCCATTCACTCCCTCTGTCTCTTTACCCCAAGAGAGGAGGCTCATTCTTGCCTGGGGTTGGGGAGGAGGTCTGTAAGTCTCTGGTGCTTACTGAACACTGACATTATGAGAGCCCCCTGCCCCCCGCTCACCAACAGATATTGCCCTCTTACCTCTCTCTTGGAAATAAGGATAACTAAGACATGGCAATGGCCACAGTAAGTTTAAGGATGAGTACAGAAATGACTGTAAGACAAGGAGATGTACATAAAAGTGGTTAAAGTGTTACGGGGTGTTATAGGGGAATCGACAAGAGATAGAAGACATGGTGGCAGAGAACAGGTCAAGAGAACTAACACTCGAAGAGCAGGCCAAGCTCAGCTCTATTTCTACTTGTTGGTAAAACAAGCCCACCGCCAACTTTCTGGTATGCTGAAGGAGTCAGGACATGTGTCAAATGTCAGTGGGGGTTCCCCTGTGACCCTTCCACCAGAAAGGAAAATCTTCTTGTGATCTAAAACCTGCAAAGTTGGCCAGTGGGAGCATGTCAGGACTGGGGTTGAAGCAGAAAGTTCTGGCCTGAAATGGACAAGAGAGGCTGGCAGCCATTCTCTCAAATAACCAGCTAATCCACTTCTCAGGCATTTAATCCACTCCACTAATTACTGAGGGAAGTAAAAGAGAATGCCTAAAACAAGGAGCTTGTGTTGTACCAAATTAACAGCTCAAGCTGTCCAGGTTCCTATCCTGGCTCTGCCCCGACCAAGAGTGGCTGCCGCTTAGTGAGAGCCCAGAATATGTTAGACATTGACAGGCAATACTTCGTTTACTCCTCACAACAACCTTGAAAGATGGAAGTCATTATCTACCTATCTATAAATCCCCATTTACATACTCATCTACAAATAAGAAAACTGAGGGTCACGGAAGTTTTGCCTAAAGACACACAACCAGCTAAGTGCCAGACCTGTGACTAGGCTGGGTCTGTCTGCACCAATGAGCACTGTTCCCCCACTATGTGGCCTCAAACACATAATTCAGCCTCTCGGGACCTCAGGGCCCACAGCTGCAGATTCAGAGGACCTGATTAAGTAGTTCTTTGAGCCCTCCCTGCCCCTGAAACTAGATATAAATGGAGAAAAAAGCAACTGTGGAAAGCAGGGGCTACGTTGGAGGGAGGCAGGTTTTAGTGTTATGGGAGTTTAAAGAGAGATGGCTGATGGGGGCTGGAGAAGATGAAAAGGGGAGAGGTTATGGAGGCAGAAGAAAGGTAAATAAGGCATGGCATCAGGGTGAGGAAGGACCTTGGATAGGCCAAGGCAGACCCATTTCTGTCAGGCTGTCCCATGGCCATGATCTTAAGAGGCTGAGACACACAGGCCTTGCCCAAGCTCACTCCTATGAAAGGGGCAGAGTAAGCCCAGACCAAACACAGGCTATTTTTGGTGTTGTGTTGTTTGGAGAGCAACCAGGCCAGAAATAGTGCTGTGAGTTAGAAGGACCCTGTCCTTTTCTCACCCCCAGCTCTCCCAGTGAAATCACCAAGAATCAGGAGGCCGGCTCCAACATTCCAGGGAGCCTGTGTAACTGATAGCAGGCAGCACGCTCCTTCCCACAGGAAGGCTTGGAACAGAACATTTGACTGTAAAAGGGATTCTGGAAGAGGAGAGGAGAGGGAAAAAGAAATTGAGTCATAGAGAGCAGAAAAGAGAGAGTGGGAAAAGGGGAAGAGAGCTCATATGGCCAAGACTTGAGGAGGAAGGGATGGGAAATAATCTGGTAGATGGCGGGTTGAAGAGAAGAGATCAAGAAAGAGAAAGTGAAAAAGAGGAAGGGTGGCTGGTGTTGGGAGAGTGACAGAGGAGCAGAGGGGAAGAGCCAAGATCAAGCAAGAAGGCAGCTGGAGGGAAAAAGGTGAAGGGTTAGAGGTTGAGACCAGTGGCCCCCAACGCCCAAACTGAACCTGGGCTTGTGGGGTATGGGGGGTGGAGGAGGACAGTCATGGAAAATGTGAGTCTGGTCTAGTTACCTGCTGAGGGGCAGATGAAAACATCTTTCTCAGTTGGCTGGAACTGGAACTTCCCCCAGAAATCCACAACCCTGTAACTCACTCTCTTATCTCTGACTCTCCGGGAATCAGAGATCCAGCTATTTCAACAGCAGGGACTTTTCTCACTCTGTCCATTTGACCCCTTACAAAAGAGTCAAGGTTTGAAATTGGTAATTGGGTTGAGGCTGTTAGTTTGGGGTTCAGGGAAAGGAGAGAAAGTGACAGCCACTTGAGTCAGGCTTGATTCTGAGAAAGGCATTGCAAGGAGGTCTCCTGGGGGGCAGTGGGTGGTCGGGTAGCACCCTGATTTGTGGAAGGTCTCCAGAAGTCATTCAAGGTGGAGGCAAGGCCATTTTACAGAGACAACTGGCAGGGATCAAGGTCAAGTCTGGGTTTAGATCATCTAGTGTCCTCAGTTCATCAGAAACTCTAGCATGGGATCCAGGCTTTGCCTCAGTTTCTAATATGCATCCACCAGATGCCTACAAGTCCCTTCAAGTTGGGGGAAAGACCCCTTAGTTAGTCTACCCTTTCTGTTTCCAAAGTATAGTGCCCGCTCCTTCCCCAATAGTACACAAAGCTGCCCTGCCTCTCCCCTCTCCCCAGGCTCCTGTGCCTGAGAACGAAATGTCTTTTCTAGAAGGATTATCCATCAGGTCCAAGAGTGGGGACAGAGTTGGTCGCTGCCTTGGCAGGTCCCAGGCCATCCACAGAAAACAGCAGGGGCTTTTATGCCTGAGGCCTGGCAAGGCAAGGGACAAGGGCTCCTGGAATAACAGAGGGAGCAAGGGAAGGAGGCTTAACTGAAGTGACTGGAGAGACTGGGCAGTGAAGTGCCTCAAAGGAGCTGATTCAGGCAATGTCTCGATCCTCTGCTCTTCCAACTTGGGACTTGGGACTCCCAGTCCAGACTCCCAAGTCCCTGTCTCCCTTTTACCCCCAAGGGTGGAAGGCGAGGCACTAGGGGCATTTCTGGAGGTAGAAGATGAGTGGGGGGCTGGACTTCTGTCTTCTCCACCCAAGAGAGGTCAGGGATAATTGCTTCCACCTCATGGCTAATTACTCTTTCAGGGACTCCAAACCACAACTAAGAAAAAGAAAAGTTATCAACAAGAATCAGCTAAATGGGAACAGTCCTGTAACACTGGTCAGCAATCCTAACCTTCCAACCAAGGTTGCCCCTTTTTCCCTGACACCCTACATCCCCACCTGACTCCCAGGGGCAACGGAGAAAACAAAGACAGAAGCAGAGTAAACTTGGAAAAGCCATCCAGCTGTGGTTGCCCTTGGTATCCGTTTACTGAAAAAATCCAAAACAAATATCCTGACGCTTCCGCCCACTTTAACTTCCTGTGAATCTGCTATCAGCTGTCTCCATGGATACTTCCCAGTTGAACACCACCACCTGCACAAATCATGACAGTGTGTGGACCCTCAGGTCAAGTGCAAGACCTCTTGGCACCCAGCCCCTGGATGTTGTCCACAACATCCAGGTCACACAGCCAAGGGTACCTGGCCCCACCAGGCCCCCAAATGTACTAGTCCAGTCCCTAGAGGCAATTTCTACCCTCTATAGAATTCTTGGGTCACTCTTCCATTTTTAACCAATGCCCTAAGAGCATACCCACAAACCCGCCAGGAATTGATGTCCTCACTTCTATCCCTACTCCCACTGCTCCAGTCCTCCATGTGTCTGCATCTGGAGGAAAAGGATAAGGTTTAATTCTCCCCAGTCACAGCTGGCAGCTCAGAGAAATGAAACTTACACATTGAGCTCTTAATTCCTTGGCAAGACTTTACCACAGTAACCTCTGGTCCCTTTCAGCCTCCACCACTCACCTAGCACACCTCAAACCCCTGCCAGACAGGGCTGTTGACACAAAAGAGAGCCCTCAGGGGCACCTAAATAGTCTGGACACACGGGGGAGTCAGCCATGCATCATCCAACACTCGGAAGGGAAGAAGGAAAGACAGGAGGGAGTCCTTTGCCAGGTTCATGTCCTAAACAGTCAAAACCCAGACAATCACATGGCACGCTCCGTGCCCTGTGGCTGCTGGGATGTGGCCAAGAGGAGGGAGGGGCATTCTTCTCAGGTTGCTCGGCACATGGGGTAGACAGTGCTGGCAGACAAAAGTCCACAGGATTGTTAGCTTCTTTTATAACTTGTGGTGAACCATTTCTCCAAAGGAAAAGGAGGAAATGTGAACTGTTCTTCCCCAAGCTGAGCACTAGGGAAGGTGATCTCAAACACTGGGCATCTGGGGGCATCTGGGGCCATCTGGCACTGCCAGGGGTCAGGATAGCATAATATTCAATGAAAGAAGGACACAGGCAGAGGGCAGCAAAATCAGGGAAAGTCCTTGGACCAAGGCAGTTTGGGTTTGCTCAATTGTTCCTGAGCCCTCTCACACACGTACACACACACAGCAGCACGCACACACATGCCTCAGCAAGTCAGACTTCCAGAGCCAGAAAGTGGGTGGGGGCTGAGCCATGAGTTAATCTATTTCCTGTCTACTTCTGGTATAAAAGAAGGCACAGCCTCCTTAACGGCACAGCTGCATCTGGCTACAGGGCCAAGGGCACTGTCAAGAGAGATACATCCCTTCTCCAGCAGCAAAATCGCCACAATCAGCAGCAGCAGCAGCAGCAGCAGCAGCAGGACAAACCACCAGTCACAAGGCACCCTGAGAATTTCAGGTAAGAGAAAAACAAACTCTCCATCTCTTACCTTGGGTTAAAGTGGAGAACGTCCCTCTGCAGAATCTCCTCTGTCCAAGATCCCCGTTTTCCCTCTGTTTATCCCCACTCTGCCAAACATCAGCCCTAAGTTGACCCTGCCAAAACAACGATTGCAGAATCTGAACCCATCATGGTTTCTTAATGGATCTTGGCCTCATGTTCATTTAACATTTGCCAGCAGCAAACATAGGAAGCATGGCCCACGGCTTGGATATCATCTTCCCTCCCCACTCACAATTCTTCAAGAACTACTGCCTCATCAAGTCCTTTCTCATGTGCTCTAGGATGCAGATGTCTCCAGTCTTTGCCTGCTTAGCCCTGGGCCTAGCCCTCATTTTTGGTGAAGTGTCCACCTCATACCATCATCAGTCTCCGGCGGCCCATCTGGTCACAGACTTTGGAGTGAAGGTGTTTCAGCAGGTGGCACAGGCTTCCAAGGACCGCAATGTGGTTTTCTCACCCTATGGGGTGGCCTCGGTCCTGGCCATGCTGCAGCTGACAACAGGAGGAGAAACCAGGCAGCAGATCCAAGAGGCAATGCAATTCGAGATTGAAGGTAAGGGATGAGGAAGAGTAGGAAGCAGGCATTCATGCAGTCTTCATAGAACTGGGGTGTAACCAACCAGAAGCAGAGAAAAGGCTGACTCCAGCTTAGCCAACCCAATGCCTGTACCGCTATGCCATAGAGACCACCACATCTTCTTTCCACCATACCTGTGTCAGGTGGCCCTTGGCCAGTCAAAGGATATACAGGCCAGTGGATTTGGAATAAAACAGCCTTGCCTCACCATCGTTAACAAACTGCACAACTTTAACCCCTCTGAAGCTCAGTTTTCTCATCTACAAAATGGGGATGGTCAAAGTACCTACTACAGAAGGCTGCTGTAAAGATTAAATAGAACTGTGCATATGAAATGCTTAGCACAGCTGCTATTATTATTATTATGAGAAAAAAATTAAAGGTTCATAACATAAAAACAGAAAAATATTCTAACCCAAACAAAGGGTTAGGGCCTGATATTTTTAAGGAAAAGAGGGAGATGCAGAAGAGATTAAGGTCTGGAAAGAAATCTCCCGCCAGAGACAATTTGAGGAGCAGAAGAGCCCCATCCATAAGGGCAGGGTAAGGCCCCTCATGGAGGAAGTTGGCTCAGCTAGGAGAGCTGGCTGAACAGGAGCCTGATGTATCCTTTCCTCTCTCGGCATAGGGAAGGGCATAGCCCCTGCCCTCCGTCAACTGTACAAGGAACTCATGGGTCCATGGAACAAGGATGAGATCAGCATAGCCGATGCCATCTTCGTCCAGCGAGATCTGAAGCTGATCCAAGGCTTCATGCCTTACTTCTTCAGGCTGTTCCGGACCACAGTCAAGCAGGTGGACTTTTCAGAGATGGAAAGAGCCAGGTTCATTGTCAATGACTGGGTGAAGAGACATACAAAAGGTGAGTAGGCAGGGAAAGGAGGCCCATCCCAAAGGCCTGTCAAAAAAGGGGATTTGGAAACAAATCCCAAATATCCAACCTCTCTCTTTTGGCATTCTCTTCTCTGTAGACAGAAGATCAAGTGCTTTAAGAATCAAAGTGTCATGTTTCATAATTAGTTAGGCCTTATCATGAACCAACTCTAAAGGCATCCCTAGAAAGTGTTGTGAGATTTCATTAGAACAGTAATAGCCATGATGAGAAGCACACACAGTCCTTCAGATTGCAGCTTAGGGGGCAAAGTAAAGGAAGACTTAAGTTTCCAGATCTGATCCCAGACAGGATCCCAGGCCCAAGAAAGTGCGGTGATCTGGGAAGTTTTCTGAGACCCCTTAGGAAGATGGAACAGATTGAAAACAGCCAGATTCTTTCATCTAAACCTCCAGGCTATCTTCTGACTGGATGGCTTCAACAGACATACATCTATGAGAGCCCTGGGAGCTGAAGGGAACCATCTAAGAGAATTTTAAAAAATGCTTATCTCATGATCATCTGGTTTTCTCATAGGCATGATCAGCGACTTACTTGGTGAAGGAACAGTGGACCAGCTGACACGCCTGGTGCTGGTGAATGCCCTGTATTTCAATGGGCACTGGAAGACACCCTTCCCAGAATCAGACACCCACCACCGCATCTTCCACAAGTCTGATGGCAGCACCATCTCAGTGCCCATGATGGCTCAGACCAACAAGTTCAACTACAGTAAGTACAAGACTCCCTTCCCCAAGTCCCACACCTATTGGACCTCATCCCTGGGTGTTCGCCTCCAAAGAAGGAGAAACCATAGACATACTCTAGCATTAACAGACTTCCCAAGTAGGAAACACTAGGAGGAGCAGAAAGTAGCTTTATCTCATGCGAGATGAAGCTGAAATCCAGCAGTTCTCTCAGGCTCACATTTGAGCACTTGACCCCTGTCTCTCATCCTCATGTGTTTCTAGTGTGATTATCTGGGGCTCACAAACCCTACTGAAGGAAGGGTTATGTGGAAGTTGAGATTAAGGAGATGAGTATTGGAATGAATTAGTAGCTGGGTATGGGGAAGAAGGGAGTGAAGATAAAGAAGGTCAGAAATAAATACCAGAAGACACTGAATTGGCAGAACAAAAGAGAAACAGGAATGAAAACATAGACTAGGAGAGTGATAGGTGTGGGAGCCTCCAAAGCCAGGATGGAGAGCTAGCTTCCAGAAAGAGTGAAGGGAACAGGAAAACCGATTGAAAAACCAGTGCCAGGTTAGAATCAACAAGAGCTGGAGCCATTTTCAATGCATCATCTTGGTGTCTTCACAGCTGAGTTTTCTACTCCTGATGGCCATTACTATGACATCCTGGAATTGCCCTACCATGGGGACACTCTCAGCATGTTCATTGCTGCTCCCTATGAAAAAGAGGTGCCTCTTTCTGCCCTCACCAACATTCTGGATGATCAGCTCATCAGCCAGTGGAAAGGGAATATGACCCGTCTGCCCCGCCTCCTGGTTCTGCCCAAGTAAGCCATCCCTTGCTCTCCCTGAACTTACCAATGCTCTAATTCCCTCTATCTCCTGCTTCTCCTCTCTCCTAAAAACACCATCCCTGTGTTGAGTTTCCCAAACATGATGTTTGCAGGGTAGAGGCATGTGTGGGAGGCTGATGGGAAACACTCTGGCCTGGGTTTGATTAAGATTCTTCTGATCATCCCTCCTCCCATTTCTGCTGGAGGGCAAGGAGGAGTCTTCTAGACATGCTCCCACACATACCACCCTTTGAGTATCTGGCAAAAGCCAGCCAAAGGAAAGGCTAGAGAAATGATGGAGGTGGCGGGCTAAATCTGCCTTCATTCTTTTATGAATGCCTCACTCCTGCCCCCATTTCCTCAAGTCAACATCCAAACCATGGAGACAAAAGGAATCATTTCTGCAGATGAAGCAGCCAGAACTACAGCTTCTAGCTAGATTCCAACAGAGCAGATTTTTAAAATTCTTCTGTAGAAGGAAAGAGGGTAGAGAAGGTTGAGACTGGGTAATTCCAGAATTGTAGGGAAGCCTCCCACCACACTTACCCCAAATTTTCAGATACTATAATACCAGGCTCTGGGAAAGAGGAGAATTTAGATGGTTAGCTGTCTGTCTCTGTCTCTTTCTCATGTCTCTGTCTCTCTCTCTTAAAAATTGAAGTAATTAGTTGCGCCCTGATGGGAAGCAGAGAGCACCCCAAAGCCTCGCTGTTTGAGTCCTCTTCAGGGTTAGCTCTCAGAAACACAATCTAAAGACCAGATTTTTGTTCAAATAGGCTTGCCAAAGAATTTGCCCTTGGCCCCCCAGCCAGACTGAATGAACTATTGCCTTGAGGAAAGTAATTAGTCATAGGTTTGAGGGATTTGGGGGACTGCAGAAGAATGTTCATTAATATTAGAACCTCCAGCAAGGAGAGAGACCTTGCAAACAGACTTGAAACAAGCCCTCCTTCTTCTATTTTCACATTGGTCCACATCCTGTCAGGCTGCCGGGATGATACCTGGTAGGGGACTAGAAGTGGTGCTGGTGGCCAGAGGTGGCCCGAGCTTAAGCTGTTTCCTTCTCCTGTCTACAGATTCTCTCTGGAGAGTGAAGTTGACCTCAGACAGCCCCTAGAGAACTTGGGGATGACAGACATGTTTAGTCCAAGTCAGGCAGACTTCTCAAGTTTTTCAGGTAAGAGATTTTTCTTTCATTTTCATATCCTGGTTGAATGTGGGGTCCCTAAGAAGTCAAAGGAGCTTTTCCCTGAGAACTATGGCTGATCTACTCTTGTATCCACCTGTTTCAGACCAAGAGCCTCTCTACGTATCACAGGCACTGCAAAAAGTGAAGATCGAGGTGAATGAGAAAGGCACATTGGCGTCCTCCTCTACAGGTGAGTCAGGCTCAAGTGAGGCCTGGTGAGTCTCAGCCCAAGGCTTTAGGAAGGGCTACTATGGCACCCAAACCCCTCTCCACCCTTCTCTGCCAGGCCTTTCCTAGAACAGCAGCTCTTCCTGTGCGGGGAGCATCACCCTTCCCTTTTTTTTTTATTTTTTTTTACCCTTTTCCCACTCTTGTTTCTCAGCCTAGAAAATGGGCTTACGTTCCTTGGGACCCCGATCACTCACCCAATGGCTCCTGAGATCCTTTGAATGTGAAAGGCCTCCCACAGGAAAGCCCAGGTTGTTCCTATGGTGGCTAGTCAACTTAAGGAATCTGCTTATCAGTAAACTCCAAAAAGGTTTAGATAAATGTTTGTGTGAGAGCAGCTGACAGATTCCCTACTAAACTTCTGGAGGAAATCAGGCCTCAGAGGGCCTGATTTAAGGTTCATGTCCAGCAGAACAGCAGATCCTCCTAAAAATCATCCCCCAGTGTGGCGGCCAGACAAAAGGCTGATGTCAATGGATCATTTGCGACCAGTGCGATGTCCCTCTGTTCTAAGACATTGCCCCATCTCTTCCAGCCATTACCGTCTCAGCCCGAATGGCTCCCGAGGAGATCATCATGGACAGACCCTTCCTCTTCGTGGTGCGGCATAACCCCACAGGTGAGCCCAAGGCCCATAGTGCTCCACCACTCTCCTCCTTCCATTTCTCCCATTTCGGGTGCCAGACCAGATGGGTGTGGACACCCGCTCCTAACCCAGGACTCTAGGCAAGGAATCCAACACTGTTCCACTTCCTCTCCTCAGAAGCAGTGCTCAATCACAGATACAGTGTTGTGCCAGGACCCCAGTCCTAGCTTAGTCACTAAAGCAGCTGTGACTCCAGACATCTCACTAATCTTCTCAGATCTTAGATCTTTTGTACAGTTTGAGCTTGGTGAGCTTTGCCATTCCTTCGAATTCTCATCTCCCGATTCTTCTATCCTCAGGAACAGTCCTATTCATGGGCCAAGTGATGGAACCCTGACCATGGAAAAAGAATCCTTCATCTGGGACAGAACTGGAGATGTATCAGAGAAGAAGAAATTCCGAAGAAAAGAACTCTTATTTTAATTAATCATTCTGGGGAAAGAGAAGGCATTTATTTGCTTTTTTTTTTTTTTTTTAATGGTAAATCTGCCTCCTAGACCTCAGCCTTTCCCAAGGTGGGAAAGAGGACTTTTCAATGAAACTACTCAGTGGAAATCCTGGAAGAGATCTCTGAAGCACAACTCCCTGAAGTTCTCCAAACCAGACTGTAAAAGTTGCAGAGTCACTTGTGCAGTTGCTTCTGCCCATCGCTCTGCCTGTTCGGGTCTTCAGACCTGTATCCCACTGAGGCCCTGGCAGAATGGCGCTACAAGGCTTACAGGAGCTTTTGTGTACTTGGTAGAAGCTATTTGTGTTCCAGTCACGTTGCCGTCACTCTTGCACTGTCTGCCACTGCTGAGGAGGCTGGCAGCAGGCCAGAGGCCAATGGAGGAAACACCCTTTCATTACAAGGTCTATATTCCCCCAGCTCAGAGGTACTATGGACTGGCAGAGCAACTGCCCACTCAGTACCAAGACCTACCCTGGCCTGACCGTCTCCCTCCCCAGAAACAGTGAGCATATATTATTTTGGAGTGTAGGTGACTTGTTTACTCATAGAAGCAGATTTCTGCTTCCCACAAACTTTATTTTGCAGGAATAGAGGAAGAAAGGAGATGTGTGCCTGGCTCTTGGTTCCAATCTCCTGATGGGGAGGATGGGATGGGATGCCAGGGGTGTGTTTGAATATTTATCACATTATTGTGTGCTTGTTAGAGAAAAAGAGGATTATCAAGAAAATCATATTATTTAAACTTGCTATAGTGTTCCTTTGTGGTCTGTGTCATTGCATCTCAGGAGTCTGTCTGGACACTTAACAGCTATAACACCCTCTGGGTGGCAAGCATAAGGGGCTCATACTGCCACCTTGTGGCTGCCCAAATTCCATCACTCTTCTTTCCTTGCCTTTCCACTTGATGGATTAGAACCCCTGCCAAGATTATACAACTTCAGCCCACTTTAGGGACCAAAAAGATGTGGTGTGTAAGAGAGATTAGAATGAGGACAGAGTGGTTTCAAGTTTTTCCAATATATCTAGGAGCAGGAGTACAGGGACTGCACGACCCAGTAGGACAGAATTTTCCCCAATTATAGGGTGACTCATAGCCATATTGGTGACTCACTTCAATGTGTCATTTCCGGTTGCTGTGTGTGAACAGTGGATGAGAGAGAGGATGAGAGGATGAGAGAGAGAGAGAGAGGAGAGAGAGAGAGAGAGAGAGAGAGAGAGAGAGAGAGAATATGAATGAGCAAGACAGTGAACTTGGGCTCAACTATCCTAAAGGTTAATCTTTCTGAAAACCAACTAGTTAAAGGGTATGGCCTGGACCAATTTATTGAAGAATTGCACATAGATGTTGAATGAGTGCAGTCTAATAGAACTCTCATCATCCCACCATGTCTTCAGTGAAGAATCTTTGTTCTTTTTTTTTTCTTTTTTCATTATGCACTGGACAGTGATAGCCACAGACAGTATTCACAAGGATACCCAAATGTGGAGTCCAATATTCTTGAAATTGTGTTGAAATATATGCTTTTTCATTTCTGATATATAAAAAAGTAAAAATGTTTTTTAAATAAAGTAAATAAAAAGAATATCCCCAAAACAGTTCCTGCTTTTACTTTCCACATTTCACACAATGCAAAAACAAAATTCTGTTAGTTCATAGCCCTTTTGGGTGAAAGGGATCATTAGGAAACATACATGTATGGAACCAGGAATGCTGACCTACCACAGGTGAGTCCACAGGGACGGGCTGCTGGGGCTCTGCGAGAAGGCCCAGGGACATGTTGTGTGGGCATGATTCTCCCCCTGGGCATCATCCTCAAAAAAGAAAGAAGGTTCCACCAAACACCCTCCATTTACCCAAACAGGCCTGCTCACGCCCACTGTCCCTGTGAGTGCCCATCGCCGTTCATGCCATTTCCTTCTACCGCCAAATGCCTCCATCCCCTACAACTGCCCTCACTCCCCATTTCTCAAAACTCAAACTAAGACCATTTCTTCCACCTAGCATTCCCATGGATCCAGTCAAGATCATTGTTCATTTGGCATTTACTGATTTTTCCTTCTTCTGGTATGTAACAGTGCTTGTATTCATGTATGCTCTTTGAGTGTGCATGTTACCCCCTACCCCCATCAACATATCAGCTTCCTTGAAAACAAGGTTCTTTTTTTATACACACTCTTCTTATCTTCCTTAAAATGGCATTCTAAAAAGGCTTTTATTCTCTTCCTTTAATATCTTGAAGGTTCTTCCCAGAAATATATGTCTCTCAATTAGTTTCGGTTCATATATTCAAAAATAATTTTTAAAACTGAAAAAATACCAAGAACTATCTGTCAAAATTGTGTGCCATCCAGCTCCAGGACCCTCAAGACAGGATTGACAGATCTAGCCCCTAGAAATCTAGGTCATATCTTAATAAGTAATTATCATCTGGGAGGTCTTGGTCAAAACATTGTCTGATAGTTAATAGGTAGTGAGTTCTCCATCAATGGAAGTGTTTAAGGACAGCCAGGATGACTGCTTGGTGGGGATGCTTCAGCGGTCAAGATGTAAGACAAGGTGACTTTTTTAAGTGAGAAAGAACACACGCTCATAGTAAGAAATTCAAACAGGTAGAAAGGGTAAAAGTGTGAACTTAACAGGCCCCAGTTTCTTGGGTGTTCTCTTAGAGCTTTGCTAAGCATTTATAAGCATATGTAAATGACTCACTATTTTCACATAAATAAGATCAAGCCTACTTTATTTACCTAATGATACATCCTACACACTTGTCCCTATTTCTTTTTACCAGCTGCATATATAGATGTACTATAATTCCCTAAGTGCTGAAGATGAATATTTTGGTTTTTCATGGCTTTTTAAAATCATCATTGTTGATATCAACAATGCTGAGATGAACATCTTTGCACATTTATCCCAGTGCACATGTGCTCATGTATCCATGGGATAACTTCCTAGTGATGGGACTAAGTATCTGTTAAGAACCTCCCAATCCTTCAATTTTGTGATTCCGGTAATACAAACATTTTCAAATGGTATAAAACAATCAAAAGTGATAATTTGTCTGGCTGGAATCTTAACTTAAGCTTAAATAAGCCTTCATAACTTTCCTAAATAAGCCCACTGCCTGAATAAAGATAGATTTTAGACCTTGAACTAAAAAGAACCTTCACATTATCATTCTCTCTAAATTATGTTAGACTTCCTTGGAGCAAATTTTGATCATGATATAAATCCAGAAAGGGATTTTGTTTACTCACTCCCCAACCATTCGCCATGTACTAAGGGCCGTCTCACCACCCTTTCCATTCCCATTTCCCTCTCAAGGTTCATCGGGGGCATTCTTGGGTGCCTCCAACATGATGCACTAAGATGTTCAAAGGAGATGTGGTTGTTTGATGCCTCCTAATGGACTCCTCTCTTTAGGTTTGCCTTCTTCAAGCTTTCTCTCCACTCACGAAGCTGATATAGTCAGAGGGGCCCCAAAGCCCATTCAAGCCTGGAAGGATGGTCTTCCTCTCTTCTTAGAAGGCCAGTGGGAACCAGCGCAAGAACCAGAGGAAAGGAAGCCCAGAATGGGTGGTCACTAAAGCTGCTCTCAGCATTAGAGAGAGATGCTCTCTTAACCTCAGTGAGTTTTTCATCTTCCTGTTCAAATGGCAAGCTTTGTAGGACAAAGATATGGTTGTAAAACTAGAGATAAAAACCCATAGAGGCCATTTGGTCTGCTTCTAGCTGGCTTAGACCATAGACACAAAAACTTGCTGTGGCCCAATCCAGTTCACGAGATACTTCTACACTGAGATTTGTGGCCAGAACTTCAGCTGGTGCTAAAGTAATCTTCCTGCAGAAATAATTCCTTCCTCTTCTACAGATTCTCTTTGGGCTCATAAGGGTTGCTGGAGTCATGGAGGCAACAGTACAAGAATACAGGGACACCGGGACCCAGATAAATCTTTCATCTTCCTTACACCTTGAAAATATGACCCATTCCATGCACTGGGCTAGTTGTTGAGGAGTTAACTTATCTGTATTTGCTTAGAAACTGAAAGAGCCACTTTTTCTCACAAGATGCTTCAAAAAGCAGAACAGGTTAGCCTCAATTCTGCAGTTTACAGTTCAAAAACTGTCCATACATGCTGAGAAGACTCAAAAGAAAAGAATTCTTCAGATGCCCTCATCGCTGCAGAGGGCATTTGCTCCAGAAAGTGTTCCATTTAACAGTGCCCTCTGCTTTTCTCAGATATTTTGAGGACAAAGATCATGATGCAGCTTCACAGTGCGAAGCCCACCCAGACCTGCTTGGCTTTGCCGGGACCCCCTCCTTGGCTATTCCAAGTCTTTCTTCCTCTCTCTATTTCTTTAGAGGTGAAAAACCAACAAGATCTGCTTCTAACATCATTACTGCAGATTTCTTGCAAACCTCACACAGTGGAATTATTTATTTGCATGCCCACGTGTGGGCAATGGGTATGACTTTTGTAATCTCAATGGTAAAATATATGCATATATTCTATCTCCTTGTCAAGGAGATATCATCCATTTTCCAAATTATTTTTAAGGTGATTCTTCAAGTAAGTTTTGTTGTACTAATAGTAGTGAACATTCATGTAGAGATAAGAAAACTGAGGTTGAGTAACTTGCTGTGGTTGTTGTTACTTAGCCCCACACAGTTGGGCATGTCTGTGTTCCTCACCACTGCACTGTACCTGTACGCCCGCCTTCTCTATCGCATCTGTGAACAGGCCTCTGTGAACACAGAGCAGAGCTCAGTCGTAGTCGAGAACAAAGGTGCTGCCCTCACATGCCAGTCACCTGCAGGTTGTGCATTTACATCTTTGCCTTACCAACCTGAACACCAGTGTCCTGAATGTAGCCTTTGATCCCCTAGCCACCAGATGTCGCTTTGACTCCAGTGGAAAGCTCTTCTTTGGAGCAAAGCAGCTGTGGCTTCAACCAAGATCTTGCCAAGGTTTGGACTCCATTCAATTTAACAAGTATTTATTTAAAAGCTTAACTTCATACTGGGTGTTGTGAAGCACTTATAAAAAATTGTAAGTAATGTTTCTGACCATCAAGTACCTAAGGAGAATAGACACCAAAAACCTAAAAGAAACACTATGCGAGTCACTGAAATGATTAAGGGAACATTGTGATCACCATAATCTAAACTAGAGCATATAGGCTCATCAGGAGTGGCTGCTTGATTGAAACTTAAAGGATAAATAAGATGAATTTAGGTCCATGGGGAGGGAATGGCAGGGCATTCCAGAAAACAGTGAACGAAATCACAAAGTAAAAATAATAGCAAGTCAGGTTCAAGGAACACACCTGAGGATGAAATCCCACGTTGCCAGGTTGGTTTTCAGACTGTTGCCTTCTTTCTCTGATTTGTCCTTCCAAATTGTCCCCTACATTAGTTTGAGATTAATTTGCTTAAAACTGTTTCACCAAGTTATTCACTTGTTCAGACAACTCTAACGGCTCCCAATTGCCACTGCCTCAAATCTGAACTCATCTGCAGACACACCTGTATTGGATGCACTAAATCATAGATCCTCTACATTCATTGTTCACTAACAATGAAGAAATCTGGTCCAGTGTCTTCTAACTAGTGTAAACCACTTGAATTCTATAATTCAACATGAGCACAACTGATATTTCTAACAATGCTCTCATGAGATATTTTTCTGCAGCTAGGCATACCGCATTGAGACAAGGAGTTCTAGAAAGTGTCAGCTTTCCAAAGAATGCAGGAGTTTATACCTCTAGAGCTTCCAAACTTCCACAGGGTGTTGCCTCACTCTCTGCTTTAGTCCTTACCTCACAGTTTCTTACTTCCTTATATATAATCTTCTCCTCTCTCCCATGAGTGAGGACATATCTTTTTTCACTTGTTATGCCTTCTGCCCTTCTTACACAGACTCATTCCTTCTTTTCACTCAGTAATGGTTTATCCTTTCTAAATCTAGCAACTTACTTTATTGATATTATTCTTGACCTAAAAAACAGCACCAAGATAGTTCAGCCAATGTCTATGCCATTGACAAACCTAAGGTACAGGCAGAGGAGAAAGGGAAGTGAAAAAGAAAGAAAGAAGAAAAGTAGTAGAAGAAAGAAGGTGGGAAAGGGAAATAATGATAATTGCTGCCATTATTAAGGGTTTACAGTGTGCCAAATACTTTCTATGCATCCTCAGAACAATCTTGCAAGGCAGGTATTCCTATCCTCATGTTTAAAAGGAGGAAACGGAGAGTTAAATGACTCACCTGAGGCTAGTAAGGGTCAGAGATCAGACTGCATCCCAGGTGAATTAAGCCCATCCTCTTGCAACTAAAGCATATTACTTCCATAACGAAGAGTAATAAAAGAACATAAATTGGGACAGGTAAGACCTTATCAACAACTGCTTCAAGTGCTACTAAAAAATAATAGCACCATTAGTTACCAGCAATTATCTAAAAATAGCCATTAATTTTTCAGCATGACAATTTAACATCTTCTTTATATGCAAGCCACTTTACTACAGAGACACACACTAGCATACACTTACACACACACACATCCTCAGCTAAAAAGCTCATGCTACAGTTTACATCCTTCTGATCTTTACACTTGTGTCTGGGTTATATATATTCTCTTTTAGTTTTGACCCATGCTAACCTTTTAGGATTCTCTTTATTTCTCCCCTTTCACCTTAATTCATGTTTCTCCCTCCTTTCTCTACATCAGTTTTATATCAGCCCCTTCTTTTCTTTTCTTTTCTTCTCTTGTCCCTCATTACCTATACATTTCTTACTCTAAGAGGGTGTTCATCTAGCAGATTCTAAGTAGATATCTATTTTGAGATCTATACTTTCCTCCTGTGTGCCCGCACCACCCTTTGTCTTCCAGTCTTCCTCGCATCATTCCTCCTTCCCTACATTCAGTTCCCACGCTCTCCCTTTCAATTGCCTTCACCCCTACGTCCTTACAAACCACAATGATCCTCCCATCCACTTCGCACTCCTTTTCCCGCCCTTTTCCCCAAGTTCCAAAGCGCGAGGACCTTATTGTCCTCCCCCATCCTTCAACCAGCCCACGGGACAGGCTTGTTACCATGACGACAGAGCCACTCAAAGTTAAAGTCAAGGACCTGGTTGTCATGGCTTCCGCTTCCCCGCCTCCATTACCGCCCGCGCTCCCCGCAGCGTTGGCGCCTGCGCAGTACTCAATGTGAAGGGGCGGGACGGGGCGGAGCTTCAAGCCAGAACAGGAGAAAAAGGAAAGAGGAGAAAAAAGGGAGTGGAGCTGGCGCCTACGGTGGCCGGAGAGGGACGCGCCAAGCCGGAGGCTGCAGGATGGTAGGCTGTGCGAAGAGGGAGGGGAGGGGGAACCGAGGGGCGTGGGCTGCACCTGCGGGGTTCCTTGGGGGCCGCCCTTTGTGGGAGCCGCTCTTTCTTCCTCGGGTCCTCAGAGGCCCTCACTTTGATGGGCGGGTGGGCGAGCCGGCCTCAGAAGGAAGAGCAGCTGGAAATGGCTTTAGGGAGAAGGGGCAGAGAGATAGCGCATTAGCTGGGCGAGAGGAGGCTGATTTAAGGGGCGGCGGTACTGTCCCGAGCCAGGGGGAGCGCGCAGGTAGCGATCCAAAGGGTCCCGACCACTGCCACAGGAGACTTGTCGGAAGAATAGGGGCGCGAGGGCCTGTTGGCAGCGGAGGGAGCGAGTCACACTCTGTCCCTGCGCAGCCCAGAGAAGAGAAGCGGCCCGCGAGGTTAGCGCTGTGTGGGAAGGGATAGTTTCCGGGTCTGAGGAGTGGACCTCCTCCTGCCTGGGTTTATTGCCCGAGCGGCTCGCCTAGAGGCTGGGTGAAGTGGGGAAGCCAGGTGGCCTTGAGATCTTGCTCCAGGGGACCCGGCTTTGGAACTCTGACTCTAGTGCTCTTCGCTCTCCACCCTTCACCCCATTCTCTTTCCGGAACCCAGGCCTTCCGTCTTCCTTCTCGCCCTCACCGCTGTCCTCGACGCGCGCGGCTCCCGTGCGCCTCTCTGTTCCCCTTCCTCACCACCAAAAAAACCGTGAATTCTGATCTTTAGCCTACTAAACTAGTGCCGTTCCACGCACCCAGGGATTCCAGCCCCGGTAATGTCCATGGAGAGAAGAGCTGCATGGAGAAGGCAATAACTCCAGAATTTGGCCTGGACCCCCTGGAACTGGGTAGCTAGAGGCACTCAGTATATTGAGGGCTCTGCATTCCTCCCCACTACCCAGCTTGCGCTTTGTTCCACAAACATTCCCTAGGAGAGCCACCCTGGATGGCTTTGTCTTAACGGAGGAACTGAGAGGGAACTTGGTCACCGAGTATCTGGGGGAAGAGTGAGCTTGTGGCAGGAGGCACCATAAAAAGAAGAAGAGAGAGAAGTATCAATGGCCAAATACCCAAATGGTTAAGAGGGAGGATAGCATTTGGGAGTCCCAGTACCATGTGTTAATGTGAAGGATACTCCTTGGCATAGAACTGGCACATGAGGGCAGTATATTGAGGACATCAGCAAGGACATCAGCAAGGATGGGGTGGAGAATTGAGGTAGCTTCTCCAGGGACAAAATACCCGATTTCAGTGTGGCGGTAGGTAGAAGGAATATGGAGAAAGCCGACATCCCTTTGACATCACCTATGGGCTGCTTGTTACTGTGCTAGGCATTTTACTTACCTTTGGAAAACAGTTAGGAAGCAAGAGGTCAGGGAATAATAATAGTGACACCTAACGTGTTACAGTGCTTACCATGTACCAGACATTGTTGCATATATCAACTCATTTAATCCCTCCTAACAACTCTGTAAGGTAGGTACTTTTATTATCTCCATGGTACAGACCAGGGAACTGAGCCTATAGACAAAGTAATTGTCCAAGGCAAATTATTTAACTAGTAGAGCCAGAATTTGAATCCAAACGGCAGACAGACTCAGAAGCTCTGCCACCCCCCCCAGACCAAAAGGCACCAGCTGGTGAGAATACCCAGAGTTGAGATCGAGGGCTGATATTTGGAAGAAAATAGAAGCTGTGAGTGGAAAAGAGATGGGATGTGCTTGGGGCTGTGTGTTTATGGAGAAAAGAAACTCAGAGAACAAAATATCTGAACCTCAGCTCTGCTTCTCCCTTTCCCCTCCATTCCAGATGCGATTCATGCTGCTGTTCAGCCGACAGGGAAAGCTGAGGCTGCAAAAATGGTACCTGGCCACCTCAGACAAGGAGAGAAAGAAGATGGTTCGGGAACTTATGCAGGTTGTTTTGGCTCGCAAGCCCAAGATGTGCAGCTTCCTGGAGTGGAGGGACCTCAAAGTAGTCTATAAGAGGTGACTTACCACCTACTTTCAGACCTGCCTGGATCCTGCTTGATTGGGGTCTGGCAGTGGGTTTAAATGACTGAGTAATAAGCGGTCCCTAGATCAGGGAGAACTGGGAGCTAAGGACATTTGGAGGGCAGTGATGAACCCCGGCTTCCTTTCCTTTCCAAACTCACCTTGAAGAAATTCTTGTTCCCCACTTGGTTTTGCTCAAGTTTGACAGCTTACTTCATGTGCATACCTCTGTCTCAAAGCTCCTATTTTGCCCATTACACATGTCTCTTGCTGTCTCATTCAACAGTCATAAATCCTGCACCACTTTTCCCAACACACACACACACACACACACACCCTTTCCAGTTCCTTCTCTGAGCAGGTGAGTTTGTTGGCTCAAGTTTTTGCTGAGTCAAACTGAATAGATCAGAGGGTATGAGGAAAGAGCTTGGTCTTTCCCTGTTTTTGAGAGAGGCAAAGAGGCCAAGCCTGTTACTATTTGCATGCCCTGGGGCCACCCCACCTGTGTCCAGTAGCCACACAGACCCTAGGCTGAGAATGAGGAAAAATAGAAGGTTTGAGCCCAGAATGCCTGGGTCCTGAAGCAGGCCCAGTAGCTGTCCCAGCTATCTCTCATGCACCCCTGTCCTCAGATATGCCAGCCTCTACTTCTGCTGCGCCATCGAGGGCCAAGACAATGAGCTCATCACGCTAGAGCTGATCCACCGATATGTAGAGCTCCTGGACAAATACTTCGGCAGTGTAAGTCTCCCCACCCTCCCTGGTTTTCATACTCAGCAGTCCTCTCTTTCTTCCAAACTCTGGGGCCCTTCCACTCTGTCCTGGGACTCTGGAGAGAGAGTTGAAATTGGAGCAGTGAGAACAGTATTTAATTCCCTTCTTTAAGCTTTAAACCTATTAGCCATGCCCCTTAATCAGTCCAGGGGAGGAGGTGGGAACCAGAATCTGCCACTTAATCAATCCATCTAGGGCTCAGCTCAGACTTCTCACAAAAGGACAGAGGCCATGTTCAGATTTTATCAGTGGTTCTTGACCTTGACTTCCTGCTGGAAACTTCTGGAGAGTTTTTAAAAATAGTAATGCCTGGGTCCTACCCCCAGAAATTCTGAATGAACTGATCTGGGATATAGCCTGGGCATTGGCAGTCAGCGTAGATTTTAGATGGAGAATAGTAATAACTCCATAATTTGTATTCCACTTAACAATTTACAACGCGTTTTTAAGTTCTTTTGTTTACTTCTCATTACATCCTCCAAGTAGATGTTAATGTCCTCTTTTCAGATGAGAAAACTGAAGCTCAGGGAAATTAAATGACAGATACAGCTAGCTGGTTAGTAGCAGAGCCCTGCTGCTGATCCAAAATCTCCTCCTTCCCTGCCTCACAGTACCTAAGGAAGGAGGCTAGCCCAGCCGCTGGTGGGAACAGTGTCACAGATTTTGGGGGGAAGGCAACAGGAGCCATAGTCAAGGGCACTAATATTTTATGATCACATAGAAAGAGGCAAGAGGAGAAGGAAAAGCTGAACCAAGTACTAAGGCCTAGGGGTTGAAAGGACATAGACCTGGGACAAGAACTCAAGGTGGGAGGAGTGGTCATGAGGAAGGCATGGAGCCATGTTAAGAAAAAAGGTGGAGCAGGCGGAGTGAGAATGCACCTCGGTATTTAACTTTGCCTTCTCACCCTCCCAGGTGTGTGAGCTGGACATCATCTTTAACTTTGAGAAGGCCTACTTCATCTTGGATGAGTTTTTGATGGGGGGTGATGTCCAGGACACTTCCAAGAAAAGTGTGCTGAAGGCTATTGAGCAGGCCGACCTGCTGCAGGAGGTACGAGCCCGGGACAGTGAGGAGGAGGAAGAGTACCATGGTGGAGGGTGCCATTCCTCCCCTGGACACCCTTCCTGCTGGCCACAGCTGCCACCTTCCCGCTTCCGCCGAGGGGGCCCCCTTCCCTGTGGCGTCTGGCCACCACAGCGCCCAGTTGGCCAGCTTGCCTTCAAGCCTTGACTGCTTGGGGTGGGAGGTGGAGGTAACAGACAGCCTGCCTGTGCCAATTCTCCCCTCCTTTCTCCCAAGACCCAGGGTGTTTTGACCTAGCCAAGTCTCCTTTGTCCCACTTCTCTTGGCATTTAAAGGTAACTTAGAGAATTTGAAAAGGGGCACATGGTAGATAATTCTTTTTTTCCCTGGTGTCTTCTCTCTACCTTTTTTTGTTTTTACATACACACATTCAAAATGAGCCTCTGCTTCTCAGAAGCAAAAGGCTGTATGGATTTGGGGGTTGAGGTAGAGAGCACCTAGCTGTTGGTTCACTCTGCTATTTGGCACCCCTGCCCTCACTCCATTACTGCCTGCCCCCTCTCTGTTGTGCCACTGCTGAGACTTGGTGCAGGAAGATGAGTCACCGGAATCTGCAGATGAGCAAGCTGGCCTAAGCTGGCTCTGAGGAGGGGGAGAGGTAGAGGGCTCATCTCTGCAGTAGAAGAAAGAGCAGAATTGAACTTGTCACCTCACTGGTCCAGGTTCCCTTTCACACACAGACACACACACAGACACACACTCACACAGACACATGTGAGCGCACGCATGCACGCCCTGGCACACACACCCGTTACTAATGCTCTGCTCAGACCCTAATGACTCATCTCTCTGCAGTATGGTTCACCTTTCCTCAGGGGCTTGATGTCAACCTCTTACTACCCCCACCTACCCCTGAAAAAAAGGACTCAATCATCTGCTACCCCCCAACCCTGGAAAACAGGTTTCCCATCCCCCTCAGAACTAAGGCTGAGCCCCCTTACTCACCAACCTCCTGGCTTTGGATTCTCTGGGTGGTGGTAGACTCAACCTGGACCCCCTCCTTGCCATATTTGGCTCTGGGGGGTGGTCCCAGGAAGCTGGGGAGCTCCCATGAAGGGTCCTCAGCTGTTCTGGCCTTGGGCTCACATTGGCTTCTCTTCCCCCCCCCACCCTGTTTCTCTTGTGTGCTTCCCCCTTCTCTGCCTCTGTCCTCGTGATGCTGTTGTCTTGCCCACCCACTTCCCTCATTCCCTGTCTGCCTCTTCTGGTGTCTCTGCGTCACCCTCTTTGCCTTAGGAGGATGAGTCGCCTCGCAGTGTGCTGGAGGAGATGGGTCTGGCATAGCCCTCGCCTGGGCCGCATGGAGATGTTGGGAGCTGGTGGAGAGGCAGGGCACGAGTGGCCCTTTCCTGGGTAGGACTCAGCTGCCCCTCCTCTGCTGCCTCACCTTCTTATGGAGTGAGCTGTGGGCTCAGGACCCTCAAACATTCCCTTCCTCCACCCCCTACCTCCTGTTTCCCCCTTTTCCCACTGAAGGTTTTTGGAGCTAGGAGGCAGGAAAATGTGACCAAGATGGGGGTGCTATTTGGCTTTCATTCTCTGCCTTTGAAGAACTAATGTCACCCCAAACTTCCTTCCCTCTCTTATAACTGTAAATATATAAATACATCAGGTTAAAGGGAAAAGGTTTTCAGGGCTCTTCTCTTCTCCCTACCCCATAACCTACCTCCACCCCTCCCTACAGCCAGCCAGGGCAGCTTCTCTGCCTGGGAGGGGGGCATCTGTGTAGTAAGAAGGCTGCCCTTTCCCCTCATCTGCCCCCTTCCCTTCCTTCTTGGCTACAGTAAGGCCTCTACACAGTGCCCAGCGAGGAATAACATAGTTAAGTTTTTTCTAACCTTGCCTACTTTGACGGGAGGGAGGATTGAAGGAAGGGCAGGCTTCGTGGGAGATTGGGCCCTGTCCCTCCTTCACTCTATGTTCTGGGTGAGGCAGGAGCTAAGGAGGTGGGGTGGGGAAGTGTCTGACTTTATTTCATTTCCTCTGAAATAAAAGGAAAAACGTTTCTGGACTTTGCCTGCCTAAGGCTCTGTGAAGGAATGCAGGCTGCTGGGATCATCCAGGAGGGGAAGAGAACACCACACATTTGACTCTTCCC
Source organism: Pteropus vampyrus (assembly GCF_000151845.1). Taxonomy (NCBI): domain Eukaryota; kingdom Metazoa; phylum Chordata; class Mammalia; order Chiroptera; family Pteropodidae; genus Pteropus; species Pteropus vampyrus. The sequence goes on along the minus strand of NW_011888974.1, from coordinate 3,215,658 downwards.
CAGAACTGGGGTTGCCAGATTTAGGGCCAAAAAATAAGTGGATACCCAATTCAATTTATATGATAATGTATCTTTTTTTAAAGGATAAATGTACCCTATGTAAATGTATCCAATGTTTATCTGAAATGCAAATTTAATTGGGTGTCCTGTATTTTATCTGACACCCCTACCCCAAACAAATTCCCCTGAGCTGCCTTCATCCAGGAAGGAGAAATTTCTGGAGATCCGGTTTTACTTCCCTAAGGTTTCTTTGCGGAAGATGGTTCAGTTCAACTTGAGAAGTGGCTAAAACCAGGATGTTTCTGTGGCTGCCAACCTCCCTCCCCATATTTCTTGTGAAGTATGTAGGACCACGGAATTTAGGGAACAGATAAAGGCTGTGGGGAGCCACCAGCACTTTGTGTGGCCAGAATCACAGAAAGAAGAGCCTCCTTGGTGGCCCAGAGCTTTGGCTTATCTACTTTGCATCTCTCTGCCAGGCCCTGGGAAACCCTGATTTTAAACACCACCCCTAAGCTAAGTGGAATTTAGGGTTTCCTAATGGATGTGAGCCTATTCTACCCCGCAAATACAGTTTAAGGTGGTTTCGCCACTCAACCCTCACATTTAAGCAAGAGATGGGTACTGTGGCTGGCGTTTTCCTCACCGCCCCTTGGATAGGACCACACAGGCCCAAGGGGACGGGTGAATAACCGAGAACAAAGTCCTAATAAAATAGTCACTTTTATTTCTTAGCAAAACTATTTCCTCCGTGAGGGGTATTTACAACAGAGAAGGAAAAGAAGGGGTAGATTCACAGCGATAGGGAGAGAGTGTAGAGGCTTGTGGGAGGCCCAAAGGGCGGGAGACAGACACAACTGGAACTTTTTCCAGTTTCGGACGGGGATATCCCGAGAGAGACTAGGTGGGGACAGCGGGAGGGAACTCGCACAAACCACCGGCCCGCCTGGCTGGCCTCGGGACACCCGTGAGTAAGTCTGGGGAGTTCGGGCTTTGAACCCAAGAAGAGGTCTGACAGGTCCCGGCACAGCCCGACCGCCCGGCGGCAGGCGAGCGGGGGCGGAGCTGAGGCGGGGCAAGGGCGGGGACCCGACGCATGCAAACACCCGGAGGGGAGAGAAGCAACACGGAGGGGGGTGGCGGCGGCGGGGCGGGGCTGGTCATGGGCGCCGGAGCAGCACGTGCTCGATGTAATTCTCCAGCTCTTCCTGCTCCTGCAGCCGGCGCTCCTCCGCTTCCGCCACCTCCTGTGCGCGCTGTGCCTGGGCCTCCCCGCCAGGATAGTGGCGCGAAGGCGGCAGGGCGTGATGGTAGTGGCGGCGGCGCGAGGCAGCAGGAGGCTGCAGGGTCCGCGGCCGGATGTAGTTGGGAAAAGGGTGGTAGGGCCCAGGGGGAAACACCTCGTCCTCCCTATCCCAGGGGGGGAGCACCTCGTTCCAGTCGGGCAGCTCATCTCGAGCGGGGGCGGGGACGGGGGGTGGGGCCTGTGGGGAGCGGACGTGAGTAGGGGCGGGGGCAACCCGTGGGGGTGGCACAGGCTCTGGAGGGGCGTTCTTCTTCCGCTTCCGCTTCTCCTCCACCTCCTCGATGATGCTGACCACGTCGTCCGCTGGCAGGTGGAGTTTGGTGGACAGCTCAATGAGGCTATCGATCGTCTGCGGATCCATCTCTTCATCGTCGTCCTCCTCCTCCCCGCCCTCTTCTACCCCCTCAGCCTCCTTCCGACGGTGGCCAGGCATCTCCTCCTGGGAGCGCTTGTCCTCGGCTCCAGCTTCCCCGTCTTCCTCCTCAGCGAAAAGTAGCGCGTTCTGCCGCGCCCTCTCCGCCTCCTCCGCCTCCGCCTCCGCCTCCGCCGCCTCTTCGTCCTCTTCTTCTACCCTCTCCTCCCCGCCGCGTCTCTCCTGCTCCGCCTCCTCTTCCTCCCTCTCGTTCTCTCGCTCCTCCTCCTCCTGCTGCAGCCCCCTACCCCCCAGGCCTCGCTGCCGTGCCCCGCCCTGCAGCAAATACTGGAGCAGTAGGTCGGAGGCGAGGTCAGCCAGCCGCTCTTCTTGAGCCGCGGCCTGCCGAGTGGCTTCCGCCTGCCGCCGCCCAGCCTCTACCTGTGCCAGCCCTTGCTGTAGAAGGCGCTCCCCCGCCTCGGAGCCGCTCAGGAGTGAGCTCTCTGGCCGGCGCGCCTTGGGGAAGGGGGCGCTCAGGCCTTGGTACGCCTTGGACAGGGGTGCTAATGCCTCACCTAGGTGTGTTTTGGGGGAAGGCACCTTTTCCCCGAACTGATTGGCTTCGGGAAGGGGGCCGCTCTCGGGTACATGAGCTTGGAACTGCGGAGGAACCGGGGGTGGCAGGGGCGCGCGCTCCGGCACACGCGCCTGGAACTCTCCCCAGGAAGCGCGCCATACGCGCTCTGGCCCGGGGCTCTCCAGGTTGACTCGGGTCAGCGTGTGAGTGCGAGTTTCCGTCTCTGCTGCTGCCGTCTCTTGCTGGCGCTTGGCACTGCTCGGACTGAAATCTCGCAGTTCCTGGAGCAGGGAAGCTAGCGCCTCGAGCTCCTCAGAGGGGTCGCTTGCCTCGGGACCATTCTCCTGAGTCTGATGACGAGGCGGAGCCGCGGGTGCTTGGTTCTCTGGCGCTGGGAGGCTGTGGGTCTGGCTGCGCACCGTCTCGGTCAACAGAGCTTCTGCTGCTTCTTCCGCTGGCCCCTGCTGAGAGCCGCCCGGCGCGGGTGGAGAGGCCGGGCGGTCGAGTGTCTGCAGCAGCACCGCGGCCAGCGCCCGGGGATCCACGCCCTGGAAAAGCTCTCCTTCGTCCTGCGGCTCTGAATTTCGAGTGGCTCGGATATCTGGGGCGCTACCATCCTTCTGCCGGGGCGCTAAGTCCCCAGCTACCGGCTCTTTATGCTCAGACCTGAGGGGAGGTGGCTGCGCCTCTGGGCGCCCCGGGGGCGCAGCTCCCAGCCCCTTAATCAGTAGAAGGAAGCAGAAGAGGGCAGAAGCTGGCAATCTGAGCGATTTCATGATCGAGAGACTGTCGGAGACTGTGAAAAATAGAAGGAGCAAAAGAAAGAATTTCTGTAAGAATTTTCCACTCATTCAATATTTTCTTCCTCCACCTTTAACCAGGAAATCTGGGCTTCCCTGATTCCCCTAATCTTACCCAGAAGAAGGACGTTTAGGAGCAAAGGAGGAAGATGTGCCGATCTCTGGAGTCGTATAAATGAGAAGATGCGCCAACCCCTGCACCCGCGGTGCCTTTCGCCCCCTTATCTGAGCCATCTCATTGCCAGCGCCCACGTACTAAGCAGCAAGAATAAGGGGGAAATCTCTGCTCCCTCCCCACAGGACTCCCCGGATGGTGCGTGGGCGACCAGCATCAAGAAAAAAGAGGCGACTTCCTCATTTACCAAGGACCCTTACGGGGGGCTCCCCGCTGTGTTTTCAACACCCCCATCTGGGAAGAGAGAAAACCCTCCCTCACGCCCACGGCTGCTTGGGGTTGTAGAGACAGACGAAGGCGTATTTACCAGTTTGAAGTGGAGAGGAGGGTCAAGGCGGGGTGGGGACAGGGGAAGGTCGGGACGCGTCCGCCTCGGCTCCGAGCTGTGGCTGGGATACGAGCGGCGGTCAAGGTCTGGCGTCCAGTGGGCTGGGCTCCGCGGAGTCCGCGCGGCTCCGGGAGGCTCGCTCGCTCCGGCTTCAGCACGCTGGACAGCGCCCGCGCCGCTGCCGGTTTATAAAGGGGAGCGCGCGGGGTCACGTGGGCTCTCCCCGCCCCACTGACGTCAATGTTCATTCATGGGGAAGCGGGCGGGCGCCTAGAGGCGGGAGGATCCCCAGCTATTGGAGGATGCGGTCCTCTCCCGGCCTGCGCCTGCGCACTTGGGCCCTTGGCTAGAGGGGCGTGCGCTAATAAGAGCACAGGGAAAATGAATGAATGAATGAATGAATGAAATGCCGAGTCGGGGGATGTTGGGGGCTATGAATGAATGAAGGAGGGACGAGGAGAAATGAATGAATGAATGAATGGGAGAATGAATGGAAAGGTGGATGCAGAGGTGCTGGAAGGCAGGAGCATGGGTTACAGAGCAACTTGCAGCGGTGGGAGCCCATGTCGCGGAACGGAATAGGATGGGGACACTCCCAGGTCTGACTGGGCACCAGTAGGAGATCCATACTGGGGCGGGGGAGATAAGAATTCCAAAATCGTAGAGGAAGGGGCAGGCTCCCCATCTCCCGACCTCATGGTCCATGGGGAACACGCCCAAGGACGGCATGAACCTGAGAAAAGAGGGATGGATCTGCGCTCCTGCAGGCGCTGTCCGCGGATCCGCGGTGCGGGGTGCCGGCCCTGGGCCAGGGCAGATGGGTGCATCTTGCGGTTTTGGGAATCCCACCGAAAAGGATCTAAGTCGGAAGAGAAAGGGGAAAGACAGGATGTGTGTGCCTCTGTGTCTTATCTGTTCACGGTCGGTGCATGTCTGAAGAAAAAGGTGTGTCTGTCCTTCTGTCCAGCTGACTGTAGCGTATGTTGGCGCCTCTGCTGTGCCCCTTTTCAGCCCACCTCTCCCCACCCTCCTTCTGCTTCTTTTCCTCCCGTTGCTTTCCCCCTAAAGGACGTTTGGAGGGCAAGAGCAGACCAGGTGGGGAGGGGGTTGCGCAGGTGGGGGGGTGACTCAACTCTAGCTCTTTCCATCGCTTAAAGGGAAGATTTAAAAGGGATGCGGGGCGAGGGGCGTGCAACGTCAGAAATCGCCCCTTATTGCCACCAGACCCCTCGTCCGTATCTCCTGCCAGAGGGGTTGGGGCTGGGGGTTTGGACAGCTAGAGGTTCCGGGGAGTGGGGGGCAATGACGCACAGATTGCGCAGAGAATCCATCAGCGAGCCGGGTCCAGTGAAGGGAGACCAGCCGTGGGCGGGGGTGGGAGGGGACGGAAATGGGGAGGGGGCAGGGGAGACAGGAGGGAGCCAAGGGGAGCGGCCACTGCAGGAATGAAGGGGAGGGAGGGAGAGGGGGTCTGCGGTGCAGACAGAGCTGTGCGGGGGCGTGGGCAGAGAAAGGGGGGAGTGACAATGACACACACCAGACACACAAGAACTGCAGACACAGGGGTGCCCATGGACACACACGGGGCACCGGTGCCCTAAGACTCTGGAAACCAGGATCAGGGTTGACTGTCAGGGGCTCAGAGACTCAGAGCCAGTGCTCAACCCCCTCCTCATCTCTTCCTAGCACTGACCCTCATTTTCCTCTAATACACACACTCACTCACTCACTCACTCACTCACTCACGTGTTTTCCCTCTATAGCCAACAGTAGCTTCTCGGTTCCATCAGTGGCTCGACTTTCCCAGAAGAAAGCCCATCAGCTCTGCGGGGAAAAAGGTGGGGAGGAGTAGAGAGAGGAAAGAGAGAAGAGAAGGCGACAGGAGAGGGAGGAAGGAAGGAAAGAATCTGGAACAGGTAGAAGGAACAGGCTGAAGGAGAAAAAATACAAACAGCCAAGGTGACTGTGGAGATGCCAAGGGAAGGAGGCGGGGAGCAGACCCCACAGACAACATTCTAGGACCTCCCCCCTGCCCCTGTGGGCTCCCTTCCTTCCTCTTCCTTCCTCTTCTCATCTCCCTTTTATCTTTCCAGCCTAGTTACTGAGAGCAGTGGAATGGGGAGGGGGTCACGTTACCTTCCTGAGGAGGATGAATCAGAGAGAGATGGCTCAGACATCTGGAGAGGGGGAGGGGATGCCATCCAAGAGAGAAGGAAGGAGAGAAGGAGTAAGAGGGGAGACTGAGAGGCTGATGGGGCTAAGAGACCGAGTGTGAGATGAGGGGAGACAGGCACTTAGAGAAACTGTCCTTGCGGGCTTATGTATGTGCACAGGACCTATGTGAGCATGTACATATGTATGTGTACAGAAATTAATAAAACATGGGAGGAAAGAAAAAGAAAGGGAATTGGGGAACCAATTGTGTATTTAATCAGAGAGTGGATGGGCATGGTAGTGTTCCAACTTAAATATATAGTCTTTTCCAATCTGCGTGTCTGTGTTTTTGCCTGTTTCCAGGTATCTGTGTATAAATGTGTGTGCGTTCTAATCCTTTCTGAGTGCCCATATAACAGTGCAGTTAAGAGTCTGCATGTATCCAGTCTGGGCATCTGCTGGTATCTGAAAAGTGTGCCTGGCTTGGTGTGTCAATAATGTGTGCATGGGTGGGTGTACACATGTGTCTTTATGCGTTTCTCTGGGTCCTTCCATGCCTGTTGGTATATGTTAAAAGTTACGTGGATTTCTATGTGCCTTTGATCTTTCCTGCCCCTCCCCCACAAGCATTCTTTTTCTCTAGATTTCTATGCCATGAAGCCTCAGTATCCAAGCCACTCATCTACAGCCCCTAAGTTCAGGTCTTTGCCCCTTGTTTTCAGAGTGTTTCTCCCTTTCTCCATTCTTCCCCTACTCCCCACTCTTTTCTTTCTCCATTCTGGTCCAGCAGCCTAGGGGAGCGTCTCAGAAATTGACATCTCAAGAAACTAAGTCATCATGGGTGGGGGAGGGAGCAGCAAAGTGGAAGCCCCTGGCAGGAACAGCAATAGGCTTGGTGACTCCACAGTCTGGACACACACACACACACACACACACACACACACACACACACACACAGTCTGCATGGTCTCTGAATCTCTGGGTCTGTTCTGCCTCCCTCCTTTCCAGTTCCCTACTTGGGTCAGTTTATTCACACACACTCTACCTCTTGAAGATGTGCTGTGCCCTTCATATCCTGCTACCTCTAGGGGCTTCTGAAAAAAAAGTTGGTCAGGTTCCTGGGGATGGGGAGAGAAGAAGATGGCAGGAAAGAAAGAGAAATGGAGAGACAGAGCTGGAAAAGGCAAAGCTGAGATGGGGACCTCAAGAACACTCCCGATGTTTGCTCTGAGTTGTTTATATAAATCTATCTCTCTTTGTTTCTGAATCTCCCATACTCTCCAGTAGGGTAGGAGGAGAAGATGGGGTCCAGCAGTGTAGTGATCCAAGCTGAAGATTTGGAAAACCAGGGGAGGGGGCAGAGCATTGGGTCTTTTCCCTGAGAAAGTTTGGGAAAGAAAGAGAAAGCAGAGGCTTGGGGCCCCCCTGCAGCTCGCCATCCACCCCTTTCCTCCCTTCCCCCCAACCAGTGACTCACCTCTGCAGTTTTTCATTACGTCAGCCTTGGGTGTGGGGGACAGGCAGGGAAGGAGCATTTTATGAGAGGGGCAGGGGTCTCCACTTTGAATTGAAAGAAGGTGCTGAGGGCCTCTCTAAAAAAGACCCCATTGGAAAGCCTTATTGCTCTATTCCCAGCTCACTCCAGTTCAGTAGGATAGGGAGACCTGGGAAGGGGACTGGGATAGGGCTGGGGGCCACTGGTGTGTCTGGCAATTGTAAGTAATAGGAACAGGGTGCTCACCCTGATTTTCAGTCCCTTGGTCCCATCCCCTCATACTCCCACCCACTCTTGGGTGGGGGAGGGGATAGCTGGGGAGGGCAAAACCGCAGAGATGAGTCACAGAGAGAGGGAGAGACAGAGATGAGGAGAGATACAAAGAGAGACTGCTACAGGAGAGACCGAGAAAGGAACACACACACACATAGCGCGTGAGCACGCTATGAAGGTGGTATCCACAAACCAACAAGAGAATGGAAATTTTTTACTTCCATAATCCTGAACTAGTCTCCTCCAACATCCACCTGTCACACACACAACACACTATAACTCAGAGTGACACTGATATTCTGAGGCACACCCATTTTCACAGACACAATGTCACATCTAGCCCAACAGGGTCACCCAGAACCATGCTGAAGATGTGACTAGGGTAGTGGAAATTTGCGTTGTGAGTCCTCATTCCTTTTACATAGGATGCTGGAAAGGGGGTAAAAACCCAGAAGAAATGTGACTTCAAAAATCCAAGACGCGGATCAGGGACTCAGAGGCTACGCCTTGCACACACGACGACACACACACGTTCTCCTGCCTCCCCATCCACACACACATAGCAACATATCAAGCATCGTCCTCATCAAAAAGACACTTGGAGTACCTGATTCTGGGGTACACCAGCCATGTTGTTCCGAACACATCCCACCTAGACAACCCCTGACTCGTACACACATGTACGGAAACGCAGACACACAAAGACGCCCATGGACGCACTCACATGGACAGAAACCACCTTGCGCTGCCTCGCCGGCGTCCGCACACGTCCTGGCGCCCCCGCGTGCTTTTTTTCGGGATTGCAGTCTCTGCTGCTCTGGAGCTCGGCTCCCGCAGGGCGGCGCCCAGGCTACCTCCACCTCCGCCCCCTTCTGAGCAGCGCCCACCCAGGAACCCGGAAGGCGAGCGCGCTGGCCTCGAGAGAGTCGAGAGTGGATCACAGGGCTGAGGGAGGCTGGTCCTGGATGCCAAGGGGAACTTGGTGGGAAGAGCCCATAGAATTTGGACAGCAGCTTACTCTCAGGTCCAGGGGAAAGGGAGACTGGGACCTCGTCCAGGCGCCGCGCTGCTGCCCGCCTCGGTTCTGAGCAATCGCTTCTTTCTGCTGGTTGGCAGGGGTGGGGGTGGGAGCGCGCAAGGGCCAGCAGCCTTCTCAGCTCCCTTCAAGGAAGTCATTAGCCCCATTGCCACAGGGCTTAGAGATCCTCTGTAATACAGGCTGCTGGGGAAGGGGGGAGGATAATGCGTCTCATGCCTCCCCACTGAGAACTGAGACCGACACAGAGTAGGCTTAAGGTCCGTTTTATTGTAAGACAACCATCATTGAATTGACAAGGAGAGTGGCAAAATGGCCAAGCACTGGAGGCAGCAGAGGCAGAGCAGCACATCGGCAAAGCTGGGGTCAGTGGTGAAGCAGCAGCGGTCCCCTTTGCCTGTCTTCCACCTCCTGGCTCCTTCCTCTGCCCGCATCTTGGACTCTATCCCCAGAGAACCCTGTGCTTGCTGTCAAAGAATCCTTAGCAACTGCCCATTGTCCAACAAGAAGTTCAAGCTACAACTGTCACACTGCGTGAGGTTCTGAGGCATGCTTTGGTCTCGGGACACCTGGGTTTTAGTCCTGTGAGGTACCCAGCTACTGTATGACAGGGAAGTCATTTTGATTTTTCTGAGCCTCTGTTTCCTCCCTCTGTGGTGGAAGTGAAGATCCAGTGTAGGAGATAGCTCTGGGCAAATGCAGCTGTTACTACTTGCATTTAAATAGACTGTCAGAATCCAAAAGGCATAAGGGAACCAGAAGAAGAGTGTCCAGAAATATCTGGAGGTGGGGATTCACCAGAAGGCAGCCTGGTTAGAATCAGGAAACAGCCCCACACGGGTTGAAGGAGCTACCTTCCACTACACCAAACTCTCTAGCCCGAACCCTCTGGTTCATGCCACCCTTTTGGGGGAATTGGGAAGGGGCCTGCGAAACAGCAACATCTGCAGATTTAGAGGAAACCACAGTCAGAGGGGGCAGGCACAGAAAGGTTGCATCACCAGAGTGTAAATGGAGGGCCAAAATAGGGGGCATTATAAATCTGTTTCATTTACAGGGTCTCTCTCTGTATTTGACACAGGGCAGGTGATGAAGAGGTCATGGGGAAGAGAAATAGTGAGGCAGAAAGATGGGCAATGAGTAGCTAAGTGTCTGGGAGGTCTAGGGAGGCGGTGGATTGGGGGACAGAGAGGAGGGAGAGGACGCTGATCTAGAGTCACAGGAGGCTGAGACCGCAGCGAGGAGGGGAGCATGGGGCAAGCTCCCTGGGCTTGAGAAAGAACAGGAGGAAAAAAAGTAATACGTATTGAGCAGCTGTGCTCCTGACCAGGTGCTGGGCATTGCTCACACTTCTGCCCGTTTCTACCCGCGAGGAGGCAGAAGGGAGAAGCAAGAAAGGGCAACGGATAGGGAAAGTCTCTGAAGCCTGTGCAAGAACCAGTTCTTTGGCCGTGTGTGCGTGTGTGTGTGTGCGTGTGTGTGACCGACCGACCGGTTCTTTGGCTGGAAAAAGGAAAGAGCGGACAATAGCAACGAAAGGGGCTCCCCCACGGCATTCGGGGGCGCTAGAAGCAAGATGGTAAAGTAGTAAGGGGAAAAGGGAAGGATCGGCTTCGGGTAAGGGTAAGTGGCAGGATAGAGGGCGGGGGACCCGGTGGAGTTTGCAAATAGGGGCGGGGCTTTCTGGGGACCTGGGGAAGGGGGCGGGCCTAAAGTGCGACTTTCTCCTCGATAGTAGAGGCCTCAGATGTCGGACTCCAGCAGGTACTGTTCAGTGCAACCCTTGACCAGCTCGAGCCCCAAGCCGGCCTGGAAGAAATCAGCCAGCTGTGACCATAATTGGGGCGCCAGGAAGATCTGGCACATGACGTTGAGGCCGGTGAGACGCGAGGCCTGGCGCTGCAGGTGCCATAGAAGCTGGCTTTGCACCTGCGCGCTGTCGCAGCCGAAGGCGTCGATGTTGAGGTAGCGTCAAGTGCCGTCGCCGCCATGCGGGATGGGGAAGGGGCGCGTGCACAGCGTGAGAACGCGCGGGCGCGCGCGACTGTCCAAGAGCCACTCTATGTCTTTGGCCGCCAGCAGACGCAGGTTGCTCTCGCTCGGCTGGTAGGGCTGCCAGTCTTGGATGATGGTCCCTCCCGGAAGCACGTCGCGCTGCACGGAAGGTGACAGCAAGAGGCGTGCCACGTCGCCGCCAGCCTCCGACAGGACCTTGGTGGGCAGCGGCGAGAAGGTGCCGGAGGTCCGCAGAGCCGCCAGCCGCGCGCCCAGCCTGGCAAGCAGCGCCGACGCGTTGAATCGAACCCAAAGGACCTGTGGGGGGCGCGAGTGAGCACGAGGATGGTGGCGGGAAGGCTGGCGAGCCTGGTGCCTCAAGGCATCTTCACTCTCACATTCACACCCACGGGCTTTCACTTGGGCCCCACAGGACAGATAGTGCAGGACCGGATGGAGTGTGATATGTGAAAGCCTGAGTCCCCGAGAGCAGCATGAAGGAACTGGGGAGCAAAGCTTCGGAATAGGAAAAGCTGGTTAGTGTGGAGTAGCAAGGAATTGGGGATGCAGGACCCTACATCTCCAAGGGAAGTAGAAGAGAGGGAAGCGGATGAGTTGGTTGGATGAGGAGGAGGAGAAAGGACGAAGACTCAGATTAACATGTTTGGGTCCTTAAAGAGAGACAGAATCGGTGTAGGGGAGGCAGCATCACGTAAGTCTCACCTCCTGGGCTCTCCAGCCTCCTGGAGTAAGGACTGAGGGTTTGACACCTAGGAGTCAGGAGTTGCTTGACTTCCCTTGGGCGAAGGGCTGGGTAAGGACAGAAGTCCCAGGGCAGGGATCATGGGCGCCCCCACTCGGTAGAGCCGTAAGAGAAAGAAAACCAGTGACTGGGGCTGGGGGAGTACGCCCGGAGGCCCCAGGAGAGAGGCCCGGCCATCTGAGGCCCCTTGTCCTTCTCACCTGCTTGGTGACTAGGCGGTATTTCTTCAGCTCACAGGGGCCCAGCTGGTCATCCCAGGTGAGCCGTACCACCTTGACCCCTGGGTACTGTCGCTTGACCAGCTGCGAGCAGAAGCGCTGCAGCAGCCCGGCCACGCCCTTGCCGCACTCGCAGGGCGCCACGCGCGGCCCCTCCACCAGCGCCGTCTCCCGGGCATCAATCACGTGCACCAGCACGATCAGCTGACCGAGGCCGTTAGGGGGCCCCTTGACTCTGCCCATTTCGACTCATAGGGCTTGCCTCTTTCCACACGCTAAGCGCTCCTTCGTCACCACCCTAGGCAGGACCTGGGGCCTGCCCAGGGAGCTCTCTTCGGCACTTGGGTCTCATATTCCAGAGCTTGCTGAACGGTCATTCGCCGGGGTCACTTCCACCTCTTGAGATGCTGCAGCTCTGCGAGCACCAAGTCCTCGATCGCTCGCCACGCCACCTTTCTCTTAGCCCCTCCCCAGAGCCTATCTCTGACCTGATCCTGCTCACCATATCCAGGCCCTCTTTGTGGGGGAATTCAGTTCACTCAGGGGTCCTGGCCCACCTCCAGCCTACCCCTACTTACCTGCTCCCCTCTTTTTGTGCTCCTGCCCCCAGAAACTCCTTAAACAAATCCTTAAATACCGAAGCTCTCACCAGTCCCTCCAGTTCCTCTGCTCTTCTGAGTTCTACAAGTCCCTCAACCCACCCTCACTGCCTGGGCCTCTGGGTCTGCATGCTCTACTCTTTGGTTCCAAAGCCAACTCTATATCCTCAGCAATCTGACTAGGGCTGGAAGAGAGAGGCTCGCTTCCTCTCCTTCCTACGATCCAGAGACCCAAATGCGCCTTTACCTCCTTTTCACCTGGGCCCCGCCCCTCGGTTCTCACCACTCCTCCGTTGCGCTTGGCCAGCACCACAGTGCGGTTGGGATCCCGGAGCCAGCTGTGGTAGCGGCTAGGAAGGTAGTCAAGGCCACTGTAGATGTCCCGGAAGATAGCCAATACCTCCTCAAACTCCTGTTCTGTGGCCACCACGAAGACCAATGCCTCGTCCTCAGGCCTAGATCCAGACCTGGGTGCGGCCCCCAAGGACTCGGCCTTGGCCTCAGGCCCTGACTCGGCCCCCAGGAGTTTGTCCTCAGTCTCAAGCCCTGAACCAGACTTGGATTTGGCTCCGGCTTCCTGTGGCCACCATGGCTCAGAATCTGGCTGAGCCTCTTTTTCGGCCTTAGGGACCTCTGAGGTGGCTATACCACAGCCAGCTTCCAGCTTCATTACCCTGCAGAAAAGAAAGAACCCAGCACTGAGGTCAGAGCCTACTGTTTACACAACTGGCCCCATTCACAAAAAGTCCCCACAGCCCCTTCTTACACAAACACTGCTTCTCTTCTGCTGTCCACTCAGATCCTGGGAATAGAAGGACTCCAGCTCCCTATCTCCCACCAGCTCTCAGAGCTCCCAATCCTACCCTGCTCTACCCTACTGGGATGCTGCTCAACACACAAACTCGGGACTCCCTCCATCCCCAGTCAGCCGAAGGACTCAAAGGAAACAAGGGGTGTCTATGTATGGGGGGTAAATAATGGAGGGACATCCACCTCTCTGCAAGAACGTGAGAATGGAATTCTCATCACCTCCACTCCCCATACAGCAGGGTTTCCAGGGAAAGTAGAGGGGTCAACTCCCTTATTCTTTCCTGTCATTGTCACTTATCATCCCAGGGCAAAGGGAGGGTGATGTAGACCTCAGATCTCCTTCATATTGCTTCCCCAGTGCCCTCCACCTCTGACACACATATTCAAACAAAAGACAAAGGAGTGGACAGATGGATGACTATTAGATAATTTCAAGCCAACCCTTCCAGGCTCATCAAAATAGCCCTTTCCTTCCTCAAGTCTGTTTCTTTCTTCTTAGGGAAACTTGGGCTTATTACAGGGCTGGGCGATCACTTTGAAAGGGGTTCTGTTGGAGCTCCAGCAAACAAAATGTCCACCAAAACCACCCATGTCCCCTTCCCATTTTCCTCTCCTCCAAAGATGAAGCTTCTCCTCTTCTCCCTCCTTTTCCTCCTTCTTTCAAAATTTGTTCCTGTAATCCTTGCCCTATCTCCCACACAGGACTTTCTCTGCCCATTCCATTTCTCAAAGTCTCTTTTTTTTTAAGTCAATCCCCTGTGGATCTGTTACCTCTTTGGCTTCTGGTTTTTCTCTTTTCCCTAATGAGATACAGGGCCAAAGAGAAAGCCCCTCCCCAAGTCCTGATGACTCCTTATTTCCAGACCTCCCTCTTCCAGATCAACCAAATCAACCAATTAAATTCCACTCCTCTCTCTTTCAGCCAATTATAATTCTCCCTTCACATAACCTACATTAAGCCTCATTAACCAACATCCCCGGGAACACACATACTAAATAGTTTGTGGAGGGTGATATTGGCTTGGTTGGATTTTTCTTTTTTGACAAGAACATGACTTAGGCTTGGGAGGGGCACCAAGGGGGTAGTTTAGGGATGATTTTACCTTCCATACCATAAACATAGCCTACGTAAAAACAGTGTTTGTTGTACAAACAAGCTTCTAAGCACGGGCACCATCTTCCTCATTCTTTTTAATCTGATACCCATGCCTAAGGCTCTCCCAGTTAAGCCAGGGTAAGATAAGACAGCTGGGGCCAGTATCATCAGAGGCACAGGCTCAGAGGATCTTAGAGCCCCTATTAAGGCCATTGGAGACCACCAAGTTCAACCCTTTCACAGTAAAGAAATCAAGAACCAAATATGTAAGAGGGAAGAGGGGTATTAGATTTAGTGGGGTGATCGCTTTGTGAGTTATGTGGATCTCTGATCACTATACAAATGAAACTAGTACATTATTGTATGCCAACTGTAATTGAAAAAAAAATTCATTGAATTGTATAATATAAATACAAGTAACTAATTGTCTATTTATATTTCAATAAAGCTGAGGGGGTGGGGGGAAGAAATCAAGGCCTGAGACAGATAAGATCTTGCCTAAGGAGACTCAGCTTGGGCAGGGCAAGGCTAAAAGTTAAGTTTTCCTGGCTCCCAGGCCAGTGGGGGAGACCTATTTTTGGTGTATCTGGATCTCCAAACCCAGCCTGAAGAGCAAGGGTAGAAATTACTGAGTCCTTGGCAGGAGTCAGAGGTTCCAAGAGCTAAGGGCTGAACTGACTCAGAACCAGAGATGGGATTTCAGGAGGAACCTCCACTGCCCTCACCCCACTGTCAGCAATTTCTAGGCCAATAACAAGCTCAAGCATCAGATTTCTTGCTCCAGGAGATGATGACAGGTCCTAGAGATGAGCAGGTTAACTTGTGGCTCCTATCTGTATCTCCAGGCAACCTTACCAGCTGTTCATGGGTCCGTGGAAAATACAAGCTCGTAGTTCGATGGTAACTCCAACAATTCTCCACTGCCTACCAAAGGGGGCAGAATATTTGCAAATTGTAGACTGGAACACATACAGCTAATCTAAGACATTAGGCTCTTGTTTCCCCCCACCCCCTTGCTTTTAAGATGGGGAGACTATTTCTAATGGTGTCTCTACAACATCTCAGATAAGGTTGTTCATAAGGGGAGGGGGAGTTCCCAGGGTCACAGGGAAGAAGGAAGAGGTTGCTACTTCATCCCCCATTTTTTCTTCTCAGGCACTCCTCTACTCCTGTTCCCCTTTTTGGAGACACAAAGGTTCCAAAGTCCTTAAACCTTGGGGGAGGTAAGTGCTGGGAACAAAGTAGGTCTGGGGTTTCAGGCCAAGCAAAAGCTACCGGCCAGTCCTCCAACTCTTGCTGCACACTCTGATCACTCCCCACTCTCCAGTATGACGACCTCCAACCTGGCTCTTTGAACTATAACTTCCATAAAGTGTCTAGGCAGAAGCAGCCTTGTGCCTCCAGGGCACTGTGGGAAATGTAGTTCAGGCATCTCCTGGAAGAGATGTAGCTCCAGGAAGAGGGGCAGCATTTCCCTTGCCATCTATATCCCTACATCCTTGTATTCGTTCTTTCAATCTCTTCAATATGAATGATCACTCTAGGGAGAGGGGAATGGTTGGAGTCATTGCTGGGCATACTGGGAGCCCACACCACCCCCACCTCCACTGTACCCCGCACACCTGAAACACTGACGCCCTTGAGGTCCCAGTTTTTCCGAGCTGGAAGAGGGAGGAGAGGGAGCAGAGAGGCGGGGACAAAGAGAGGGCAGCTACACAAAGCGCCCAAAGAAGAGAGCAAAGACAAGAAAGGAGGCAGAAAGGAGACAAAGGCGGATAGGGAGATTCCCAGCGGGAGACGATGGGAGAGGGGAGCGCGGGAAGGCACGGATACTGAATTACAGACATGACATCTTGTGACTTCGGGCTCAGCTGATGCCAATGAAGTCCCACCACTGCACACCCTCCCCAGGGAGACCATAAATAGAAAGCGGCGTGACACACCCCCTTCTCCCCGAGTATTTGGTAAGGGAAGGGGTCAAGGCAAGGAGAAAGCCAGAAAAGAGGCTGGAAGACAACAGAGATCTCGAAAAGAGAGGTAGTAGGGGAGACAAGATGAAGTGGGGCAGAGCAAAGGGAGGAGGAAGACAGACCAAGGTGGCGGGGTGGGGAGGAAGGAGAGTGCCCCAGAGAACCACAGCCATGGAAGACGAAGACTGTACTGGAGGGTCTTCCCTCAGCTCCCTTCCCGAAGTGGGAGTGGGGGAAGCAGGCGGGAGGGAGATTCCGAAGGAAGCTGTCTAATTTGGCAGGGGTTCCCCTAGGCACCAGGTCCTGGGGACAAGTGGGAGCGAAATGGCGACGGGGTGGAGGAGGGATGATGGAAGAGCGTATCTGAACACCCGAGGCGAAGTCACGGTCTGTAATCTAGGTCACGGGACTAGGAAGGGGTTTGGCCGTAGGGGGCGCGGCGGCTTTCTTCCCCCGGTGGGCTCTGCTGTCCCCATTCCGCGGCGGAGGAGCACGCCAGTCCCCAGCCCCCACTCCTCGCAGTCCCCCTACCTCGCCGGGGTCCGAACTGGGGCCGGGATGCTGAGAAGCGGAGCGGGGCGGCAGCGCAGACAGTAAACAGTGCCGAGAAGGGGTTACTTCGGAGCCCCGAGGGTCAAATTCGGGTGACGCGCGGGGACCGCACCGGTCCAGACTCGGAGTTTGAACGTGAAAGTGGAATCTGCGTGGCTGCTCAGTGAGGTCCGCGGGCTCCGGCGCCCAGCGGTTCGGGGTTCAGGCGGTGCGTGTGGCTCCCGCGGCGACGCTCGGCTCAACCCAGGCGTGCGACTCGGAGGGGCGGAGACCCCAGCGACGCGAACGAAACCTGGCACGGATTTGGAGCGGACTCGTGTCCGGCTGGGGGCTGGAGAGGGCGGAGGGGGCGAGGGCGGGGGGCGCGGTGTTGGTGAAGACGAGCAGTTGCCGGGGTGGTGCGGTTCTGGCGGGCGGCGCAGCTGGGTGGCCCAGTCTAGCGGGCGAGACTCCGCCCCCTGTCCCTGCGTGGGAGGGGCACAGAGGGTCTGGAAGTGTTGAGTTTTGGTGGAGAGGCTGATGCCGGCTTAGTTATCGCCCCATGCCCCCAGCACTTCTATGCTCGGTCTGGGAGTCCCTACCGCCCCGCAGTCCCCCTCCTCCAGAGCCATCCCCCCTTGAACGTAATCTCCTATCTTCATCCTCTCGCGGACAAGTAAGTATGAGGCTAGAAACCGACGCGGAGCCGATGGCCCTGGGGACCCGATCGGAGAAACTGAGAGGAAATTGGAACCCCGTGAATATCGGGAAGCGAAGAGACACAAAGAGACAGAACCTGAGAGGCTGAAAGGAGCAGAGTGAGACCGAGCCGGGGTGCACAGGCCAGCTCAGCTCCCACTCAGCCGCTCGTTTCTCACAGGCCGTCAGGCAGCAAGGCCCCCGTCAGGGCAGCGCGCAGAAAGACTTCCAGGCACACCAGTGTACATCAGGTACAAGCACACAGACCTCTGCGCACATACAAGCGCTGTAGATCTTCGCACAGGGGACTCCACACTCCGTGCGGACCCGGGTGGGAACCCGTGAATATCGGGAAGCGAAGAGACACAAGCGAAGAGGAAGGGTGGGAGGAAAAGCAAAATGTAGACCTGGAACCCAAGTGCGTGAGCACTGCCCCTGATACTCTAATAAGCTGGTGGCCCCGGCCTCTTAACTCCTGAGGGCTTCCCCAGCCCCACCACATAAAGTGAGATAAATACACCCACAATTCAACCCTGTAAAGAGCCAGGAAAGTAATGCGTGTGAAAGGCCTTTAGAAACTGTAAAGCACTGCAGGGAATATTAAGGTCTGCTGAGGATGGGACCCTTCCCTGTCTTCTTTCCAGAGCCTGTTCAGAATTCGTGCTCCCCACTTCCCACCAAATGTGATTCCTCACCTATCTCATTCCATTTCTATACTTTCCAAGGTGATAACTTTATAACCTGGTAAACTGATCCCATTGGTTGTACTAATGTGATAAAATGAAGGATCATGTTCCTGGACTCCCACCCAAGTGGGTAAAGGGATGAAAGTCGTCTCTTGAATTCTAGGCCCACCTAGGCCAATAACTAACTGACAAGTGACTCAATCTTTTTTTAAAATAGGACTTCCTCCCCCATTTCTGATTTTTGAAACCATTAATGCAGAATGCATCTCATAAAGCTGCAGTTAAGGTAGAATATGCTCAATTGTGGGAAAGCAGCTCAAAAAGTTAAAGATGTTGGAAGGAAGAGTCACTAATGGCAGAAGGGGGATGCAATCACATCCAAATCCCTCCCCTTTCACCAGAAGCTGCACCTTCTCCCATCAGAAACTTTTGGATTGGTCCAACATTCACTCATTCGGACTTAAAAGTTTCCCAACGTTCCAATCCCCTCATGTCCGAGTTGCTTAGAGCAAGATGTCACTGCTCATTGGGCTAGTCAATAGCCATCTGATTCTAAAATCACCATGTTCAGACTTCTCCATCCTGACTCTCCTGGAGGATGGGGAGCAGTGGTGGTAAAAAGTTGAAAGATGACTATCTCCTGACTACCCCTCCCAGCAAGAAAGAGCAAGAGTCATTCAGCATCCTTAAGTGCTCAGAGGCTGCAGGGAAGTAGGCCGTCACCCTGTGCTATATCCTTTGAAATTGACCAGGGTTAAGGCCATTGGGGGATGAAAGAGTAATCTGACAGTTGAAAGGTAAAAGCCCTGGCTTCTCAGACCTGGGTTCCAGGGCCATCCTGTATCCTCTACTGGTAGTGATACATGTGTGAATCACAGAGCCACCTAGAATGTTTGTTTATAAAGCACTGTGGCTTAGTTCTCACAACACTGTAGGATGAGTGCAATAGTTTAGTCTCTTTACAAATGAACAAAGTGGATCCTAAGAGGTTTCATGATTTGGGACAGGTCCCATAGCAAGGGACACTATCAGGTCTTTTGACTACAAACTCAGACCCTATTGACTACTCACCTCTCAGAGGTCAAACGTACTACCTTGTGAAAGCACTTTGAAAACTATAAAGCATGAATCAAATGTCAGTACTATTAATGCTAGAGATATCCATTAGTCCTTCTGAATTTTGTAAATGATGTCTTATACTTTGGGGTCTTAAGTATTGGCTTTGACTCTCATACTGGACTTGTTTATTTGGGCCTTTTATTTGGGCAAGCCTATTTGTCTTCTCTCTGGGTCAAGTATGCCTTACTGTCAGCAGGGTGGTGGTACTCTTGATCCTTGTCATCTTAGTTGGGCCCACCCTCTACTGCAGGGCCCTCCCCATCCCCCTCTATCTCTCCTCCCTCCTCCACAATGGAACCACCTTGAATCATCTTTCCAGGCCTTCTGAACACCTCTACATCCCAGGATTCTGGTGACTAGGAGTTCCTCTTCCAGATTTGTGAGTTTTGAGTGTTCTCTCTGACCTCTCTTCTTCCAAGGCCTAGTCCCCTACTCTCCCCCTGATACAGTGACCCCTCTTCTATCTGGGCAATTCCCTAATCTATGAGTCAGGTCTCGACTTTCCAGGATGTCTCCAGCTACCTATGGAACATCTTCACTTGGATGAAAGCAGTGAAATAAAAGATGTGAGTGCTTTATAGGAACTGAGCTGGATACCTCACTGCTTTATGTTGTACAACCTTCATGTCAAGTTCATTTTTCAGATGAGAAAGAGAGGAAAGAAAAAAGGGTTGAGTAATTGGTCCAAAGTCACAGAGCCAGTGAGTGCCTAAAAACCTTACTCAGATTATGGCACTGAAAAGAATCATCTAAATCACCCAGAAGGCAAGGTATCACAGATGCCACACACTCACTTGTGTCTCATGGTTTCCCTTATCTGTAAAGAGGGCATGTACCTAACTTCCAGTAAGAATTGAATAAGATAATGTTTGTAAAGTGCCTGACAGCATAGAAATTCAATTAATGTTAGGTATTACGATCTAGCCAATTGGAGCAGCAATTCTCCAGTGGGGTGCATTACAGCTTATACACTGGAATTCAGACACAACTGAAGCCTCTCTTGTTTATTCTTCTGCTAGGACTGTCAGACTAAACTCCATGAATCAGGGGATAGAAAGATGAATAACCATTGAGCTTGATCATGAACTTTTTAGGACAAGGTTGATACCACAGTTATCTTTATACCTCTGGTACTTAGTTCAGGTCTTGGCACATAGTATGTGCTTAATAAATATGTTATGAATGAATGAATGGTCTCAATCTATTTCAGCAGTTGGGGAGAGTGAGACTAGACTGATTATTTATCAAAGGTCACCCAGTTGGGTAGAGGCCAAACCAGACTACTGGTATACTAACCCTAAACCAATACGCAGCCCAGACTTACCTACATTTCTAAAGGTTAGGTGTGACTACTGTGCTTAAAAGTACCTGAAATTTCATATCTTCTCTCCTCCAATCAACAGGTTCCTCTCTCCAATCCACATAAATCACCACTGAATGTAATGTCCATTTATTTATTCAGCAAGCATTAGTGTCATCTTCCATGGGCCTGTTTGATTCCATGTCTGCTCTCAATTTAGCTGGCCATAAAAACAAAACAAAACACTTTTATTCTGGAGATTATCTAACATACACAAAAATAGAGAGAACAGTACAGTATAAGGAGGCCCCATTAGCCTATCTTCAGCTTCAAAACTTATCCATTCATAACTAATGTTGTTCTGTACCACAAGCTACTTCTCACCTCTCCTAATAATTTGAAACAAATTTTAAACAAATTTTAGACATCATATTATTTCACTAGTATTTCAGCAAGTCATTTAAATATCATTATTAAATTGGTATAAACACAACTGTGCCTTCCTCCCAATTCAGATGTTGAAGCCCTAACCCCTAATGTGACCGTATTTGGAGATAGGGCCTTTAGGAAGGTAATTAAGGTTAAATGAGATTATAAGGGTGGGACCCAAATCCAATAGGATTAGTATCCTTATAGGAGAAGAGACACAAGATATCTCTTTCTCTCCAAGCATACACAGAGGAAAGGCTTTGTGAGGAGGCAGAGAGAAGGCTGCTGTCTACAAGCCAGGACAATTCTCACCAGAAACTGTTGGCACTTTGATCATGGACTTCTGGCCTTTAGAAATGGGATTTTGTTACGTCAGCCCGAGCAGACTAAAACACGTACCTAAAATAATCTCTCTCTCTATCTCTGTCTCTGTCTCTGTCTCTCTCTCTCCCCCTCCCCCCTCTTTCTTTCTCGCTCTCTTTCTCCTTTTTTCTTCCCTCCCTCTCTCCGTGTCTCTCTCTCTCTCTCTCTCTCTCTCTCTCTCTCTCTCTCTCTCTCTCTCTCTCTCTCTCTCTCCTCACTTGCTATAGGGCAAGCCAGCTGCCTTGTCTTGAGAAACTCAGATAGCCCTGTGGAGAGATCCACCTGACAAAGAACTGAGGCCTCAATCTAACCATAAGAAATGGAGGCCTGTCAACAACCATGTGAGTAAACTCGGAAGTAGATCTTTTAACCCCACTGGAGCCTTCAGATACTGTAGTCCTAGTCAACGGCTTGAGGCCAGAATCTCCTAGCTAAGCCTCTTAGAAACTATGTATTAACAAATGTTTGTTGTTGTAAGCTGGTAGGTTTGGGGGTAATTTGCAATACATGAAGTAACAGATAACTGATACACTTCATATGTATTTTAGGTTTCTTTTAATCTACAGGTTTCCCCTCCATCTCTCTCTTTTGCAACTTATTTATTGAAAAGAATGAATGTTTGTCCTGTAAATGTCCCCACCATCTGCCTTCTGCTGACTACACCTCCATGATATTGTTTACCATATTCCTCTCTCCTCTGTTTGTCCTGTAGGTGTAGATCTATCCTCCTTGTCCCATATGGTAGCCATTAGCTATCAGGCACCTGAAATGTGGTGGTACAACTGAGGAATTGAGCTTTTTATTTTATTTAGTTTGAATTACAATAATTTAAATTTCAAAATGAATAATTGGCCAGTTTACTGGAAAACTTTTAAGTAGGTTCAGAACAACTTTTTAAATTATAAATCTATTTTTTCACTTGTGAATTTTATAAACTCCAAATACAGATCAAGCATTTCCAATGGATGTTTAGTGTCTAAACTGAAATGTGTTTTACCAGATTTCAAAGATTTATAGAAAGAAAGTCTGTAAAATATCTACTTACTATGTATATATTGATTACATATTGAAATAATATTTTGGACATATTGGGCTAAATAAACATTAAAATTAATTCCACCTTTTTTTTTACCTCTTAAAAGTAGTTACTACTAGACAAGTTTAAATTTTAATGTGGTTCACGTTAAATTTCTTGCTAAAGGTCAGATTGCCCTTTTTAAAAAAGATTATTTCATAGGTGATGCTGCGTTTTTCCATCAAAGGCTCAAATCTGGTTGTCTTGTTGAAATCTTATCAGATATTGATGCTCAAGACTTAAATCTAATCAGTTACCAGAGTTTGCAAAATGTTGATATTCTTATTCTGTAATTCTGGGTTGTTTTTGTTTTTGTTTCTCACTAGCTAGAATAAAAGGAACCCTGTTCTCCTCTACTAAGATTACCCCAAGGCATAGTTTGTGAAGGAAAGATAAGATAAATGCCTAAAAATTTCCTATTATTTGTTAATTTTCAAAATAATGAGTTGGTTCCTTAGCATTGTTCAATGGAGATCAATTATTATTTTTAGAGCCATTAAGAACTCATGGATTTTAAACCTGTTTAATGTGGTGCAATTTAATGCAGTTTCTGCCTTTATGGATACTCAAGTTATTCAGCTTTTGGGGTAAATCGATGTTTTTAAATGACATGGAAGGATCACGATAGATCTTTAGGAAGAGCTACAAGGATGCAGAAAAAAGGACGCCCTGAACCAACCTGGCAGGTGGGCAGGTAAAGAAAGGTGTCTTGGACTGAGATTTAAAAATTCCCCTCCAGATGATAAAGAAAAGCAGGGTCTTTCCAGTGGGAGAGGACAGCCTGAGCAAAGCCCAGAGCTGAACACAAGCAAGAACAAGCAGTTCTGGGTTGCACCCATCCTTTAGGCAGGGGCTGGCCAGGAGAGGGTTTTAATCAGAAGAGATATGCCTTGTGAGTGGAGACCGCTCTCTGGTGGCCACATGGAGGATGGCAAGGAGGGAAGAAACCCAGGGAAGAAGGAACAAGCTGAGCTCATAAGGCTTCTTTAGTTCATTACATATACATAAATTAGACAATTCCAGATTAAGAGCAGAAAACAGTGTTGGGGATTATTATGCAGCTCTTTGGGAAGAGAAATGCTAGAGGGAAGCTCCTTAATGACTCTTTACTCTGAGGCCCAGACCTCTTGAAAATAAAATGGACCTTTCAGGATGGTGCAGTGATTCATCTTCTCTTTGTGCACCTGGCATGTGCACTTTTCCAAAGTGAAGATCCCATGGCAAATGCTTGCCACTACCCAACATGGAACATTCCTTGTCTAATTTGCACAAAAACCACCTCTTGGTGGCTGCAGCCCCCAGGTATAAGCAGACAGTATTTTTGTGTGAATTTTTTTTTTTAATAAAAACACCTGTTGTAGGTTGAATTGCATCCCCCCAAAAGGTATGTTGAAGTCCTGACCCCTAGTACCTGTGAAAGTGACGTTATTTCAAAATAGATTCTTTGCAGATGTAATCAAGTTGAGATTAGGTCATACTGAATAAGAGTGGGCCCTAATCCAATATGACAGGTATCCTATATGAAAAGGAAAATTTGGACACAGGCACAGAGGGAGAATGCCATGCAACAACAAAAGCAGAGATTGGGATGATGCAGCTGCAAGCCAGGGATTGATGGCCAAGAGGGAAGAGGGAAGGAAGGATTTCTTTCTCTCCTACAGATTTCTACAGGAACATAGCTCTGCCAACACCTTGATTTTGACCTTCAGAATTGTGAGACAATACATTTTTGTTGTTTTAAATCTCCATGTGAGTGGTACTTTATTATGGCAGCCTTAGGAAACTAATTTAGCATCTTTTCTTCCCGTGATGTGTGCAGCCCCATTTCTAGCTTTGCGATGAAAACCCCTATTTACTCCCAATTTGGCTGATTTCCTCTTGGATTCGTTTCATTTGTTTAGCACTCACCATGTACCAGGTATCATGACAAAATGCAAAAATGAACAAGACATACTCCCCGCCCTAAACATTGGCATTTAATAATATGGGAAAGATGATAATAAATAAGCCATACGTTGGTGTAGCAAAACAATGGTTTGCATAACGTGATGTTCACAAGATGTCATCTTGTGATATGGTTGTGGTTAGGAAAAGATTTTGTGGGAAAAAGGTGGGCAACATAATAGTGACAATGGTTAACATTTATTGAGCATCCTATCAGGCACTGTGCTAAGCACTTCATGTATACATCTCATTTAAAGCACATAATGGTGACCTTGGTGTAGGTGGCTAAGGCTTAGAGAAGTCATGTGAGTCCACCAAGGTCTATATCTATTAAGTGCTAGATACCGGAGCTGAGCTACAACTTGATGGTAGGGGTTCCAAGGATGGTGGGAAGAACTCCAGTTAAGAAGAAAAGCAAGTTAAAGATGGATGAGAAACTGAGCTAGGCTCTGGTTGTGGGCTTCCTCAAATGCTGTGCTGAGGAGCTCACACCTTCTAACAATGAGGATCCAGTGACAGTAAGTAGGAAAAATGAAATGTTGAAAACAATTTTAAGGAAGAGCATTTTGATAGCATGAGAAGGCATTTGATGGAAGATGAGAGGTAGGACCTCTGATTGCTGAGAAGTGGTCCCAGAGGGAGGCCATGGGAGGAATGAGGGTATGGAGTAAGGGAAGAAGCTAAAAAACACTTAGAAGGAAAATAGAAGAGGCCAGGAAGTCTGATTGGGGTTCTGAAAGGTGGGCAGAGAGGAAGGAAGCAAAGGTGATTCTGGCATCTCCAGTGTGCAACTGGGCAATAACATCTGGTGGAAGCAGGCAGTTCAGGATATAAACAGAGCTCATTGGATACACAGATGCCATGTTCTGCCTGTAGATAGGTTGACTTTTCAGAGCCAGAGGGATGAGCAGGTGGTGAGGACCCACAGGGGTAGAGCTCAGAAGGAAGGACCAGCAGAAGGATTAGAGAAGAGCTGACCTCTGAGAGGTGACAGCAGTGGTCCCAAAGCACATTAGGGTCTGCATAGGTGGCAGGTGAATGGGATGGCACAGAGCTCAAGTCTGACCCTAACAGGATTCTCACTACCTGGTCTGGAGCTTCCAAAACAGTTGCAACAATGCGTAAGCTGCCTTAACCTCCTCTGGTTTACTGGGCAGTATCTTCTGCTAGTTCTGAGGGCTCCTACTTGCCCCGGCCCTCTACAATGATGGCTTTTCTTCTTTTTTCTCCAAAAATGTCTTCTGAATGTTTCCTCTAGGCTGCATCGTGGGTGAGTGAGCACCCACACTGGAGAAAAATTCAAGAGTAGAGTGGCAGGAAGCCAGTGGATGACAATTTTCTTAAACCTAAACACACAGACATCTGTGCAGCTGAGCCATGAGGTTGTGTGCATCTCATTCACTTCTCAAAATAACCCTATGTATGTTCAGTTGGCAAAAATTTGAGCTATACCTTGTGATTTGTGCACTTTCCTGTATTGTATTTCAATGAAAGTTAGAAAAAAAAATCCCACAACTCTGAAATAGGTAGCTCCATGTTACCAGGGATAAACTAAGGCCTGGAAAGGTTAAGCAATTTGTCAAGGTTGGGGTTGGTAGCTGAGATTCAAAGCCAGGTCTATGGGTCTCAGAGATGGGTGCCCTTTCCTCTGTGACCACTCAGTGGACCCTTTTCCCTTCTGCTCCTTCACAGGGCTAAGATGGCCACAGACCACTTTGAGTCCTCAAACCCAGGTTTTGTGTCAAGCCTCCCCTTGAAATATATGTCTTCTAACTCTGTCCTATTTCTGTTCCAAATAAGTGGCCATTATCATAGCACCAGGACAGCCATGTGGCACATTTCTCAGTGAGGACCTAGATCCTGAGGGCTGGGACTAGAAGGGACAGTCCCCTTTCTCTGGGGCCTGGGCTCAATCTTATTCTGTTTAGAGTCTTGATTCATACTAAGGGCTCCAGCATTGATCAGGGGCTGAGCCTG
Source organism: Pteropus vampyrus (assembly GCF_000151845.1). Lineage (NCBI taxonomy): Eukaryota > Metazoa > Chordata > Mammalia > Chiroptera > Pteropodidae > Pteropus > Pteropus vampyrus. The sequence goes on along the minus strand of NW_011888974.1, from coordinate 3,189,588 downwards.
ATCCCCATCAGCCCAATGGCTAAGCTGACAGTTGAATTTGGGGGATTTAGTTCAAATATGGGATTTAATTGGAACCTGTATGACAGCAGCTGCTGGGAAATAGTTGACTGATATGCAAAAGGCCATTTTGAGTTTCTCTTCTAGTATCTCAGTCTAGCAGGCTGTACTCCTTGTCTGGACATTGCGGTCTTGGATCTGCACAGATTGGTGGGAGGTATGTGACATGGAGCTGGCACCTGGACTCTCCGCTCTTCTCCATACAAGGCTCTAGCCTCTTAGACCAAGTTCCATCCAAGACTAATGCTTGATGAGGGAGGGCTAGAAAGCCAGATGACAGAAGGAAAATGGGGACCAGAGGACCTTTGCCTCGGTGAGGCTAGGATCAGAGCATGACAGCAGAGGTTTCTTGGGGAGGCTCAGGAAAGAGTAGGAGTCATGGGAGGGACCCCTGAACTCTATGGCTTCCTCCCAGTCTTGGCTGGCTTCCCGGAGAAGGTGGGTGGTGGTGAAGGGAGGCTCCCTATGGCTTGTCACAGTGGACAGGAAGGATGTCAAGCTGCCATGATGAACAGGGAAGTGGCACTCATCTCGCTCAAGTGGGTCCTGGAGGGATATTAATTGGGACGCATACTTGCCATTGTCCAAGGGTGTCATCTATCTTCCTCTGCCCAGCACAGTCTTCCCACGATCCTCAGCAGTAACAACACATTCTAATTGCCACCCCCCTACCCCCACCCGACACTCACGTATAAATGCCAAGTCTCTCTTTCCAGAGATGGAAGCCTGATCTTGACCTTCCTGTACCTTTCTGGCTCATGCTGTGGCCTCCCCGCAGTCCAGATGTTTCCACGTGGAGGATAATGTCCCCTTTTGATTCTTCCTCTCTCCAAGGTCAGACCTGGCACCTTTTCTGAAAACCTTGCCCTACTGACTTTGCAGGTACTGAGAGCATTTTGTCCTTTTGATTGCATCTCTGCCTCTTGGGCCAACTATATTTCTTAACTGAATTTCTGGCTGCTCTTATTTCTCTCTAGCCTCAGGCCAATCTGCTCCCAACCACCATCCTCTCCATGACATCGGTCTTGGATTTCAGACAGGGGCTTTATGGGGAATAAAGTCCCCTCCTCTCTGTCCCCCAGTCCCACATAAAGGTCTCATTTCTCACCTACCACCCAGCTCAACCCCATATCCCTAGAGAGAGGCAACCACCACTCACAGGGAAGCAGAGGAACAGGGAGATTCTTGGAGGAAGACCCAAAGTGGTCTAATCTCTATAACCCCAGCTCTTGGCAGCCAGTTGGTGCATTTGTCCTTCAGGAAAAGAACACAGAGAAAAATGTACATGATACTAACACTGAAGTTTGGGCTGAGGTATGAAGATACAATAAATAGGTCCTCCATTCCAAAAGCGGCCAGACCAAACCACACACCACATTTTCCAAGTGAATGGTTAAAAAGTGACTCTTGAGCCTCTCACTCATGACAAGGATCAGAATTTGGAGATGAAGGAGAGGTGGTTGGGGAGGACTTTTAACGTGCTAGAAGCTCTACTCCCAGAAGGCAAGGTTGACTTGACAAGATCAGTGACAAAAGGTTTTAAGACACAAAGAGATTGGCATGTCCCAGCATTTGGGGGATGTGATCACCAGAGAAATCTAGTGGCTGACTGGACATTCTACTTAAGATAGAAGGAAGGACAAGTGGCTGCATTGAGGATAGCCTGCACTCTAAGGGTATCTGGACCAAGGACGCTCAGAGCTGGAGCTGTTTTTTTCCATCCCTCTCCTTAACCCCCAAACTAGAAGAGTAAAGGGATTCCTACAGAGCAACCTTTGTTGAGTGCATGGGCAGAAAACCAGGGACAGATGATAAGGCAGAGAAAGTACAGAAGCTACCAAAGAGAACTTAAAGGGAAAACTGAAGGATCCATGAGTGTACTCAGGAGGAAAAGGTTTTGAAGATCTGGAGGCCCAGAGAACACATTGTATCTTAGTGGCAGTGTAGTCAAGATTGTTTGGGCTGCTTTTCCCCTCCTCTGCCCCAAGAAGATCAGTAACAACAGCTAGCATGGGAGGGGAAGGAAAGACGTCATCCCCACCCCTTTCCACTTCATCTTCCACAGCTGCTGCTTCTGGATAAGCAGACAGCATCCCATCCTTGCTGGAGAGGGGAAAGTTCCTACCCCTGGATGAAGATCTAAGTGTTGATTATCACATGAATTAAACATTTCTATGTACTAACGTAAAATGGATGTAGAATCTATTACCTGAGAATGACCCAGATAAGTCATGGGATTGCTCAGAATTTCATCAAGAAATGAGAGAAAATTCTTCCACTGAATAAATTTTATAGGAAAGTGGAAGACAAATATAGTTGCATTCCAATTACATTTCAACAAATAATTCTTGTTTAAGTCCTGGATACAGATACAAAGTCAGTCAGCAAATAGGACTGACAAAATCAGAGGATGCTATGACCAGATAAAGACCCTTACATTGTTTAATCTGACCCTCTCGTTCGACCATTGCCATGCCTGTAACAACGATGATGATGATGATGATGATGATGATGATGATGATAACAAACTCTCATTGGCTCGTATTTTGTCAATCTCTGTTCTAAGCCCCTAAGTCTTAATTCTTTAATCTTTACAATAGTCCTATGCTTATTGAGCAAATGAGTTCGCGGTGACCTAATGCTGGGCTTGCAGTAGGACTTAATGTTGGTAAAACAAATCTTTGCTTCATCTGATCTCCCAGACCCAAGGAAACTTAAAGGATGGGGATGGGGTGCAAAGGCAAGCTATGTACTTAACTGTCTTTTCTACCACTGGGGATCATTCCATTCTCTATATTGTCAGGTACCCTTGATCAAGCTCAGCCTTTGCTCATTGTATTCCACCATCCACCCTATCTTCTCCAACCACTTAACTCTTTTTCACTCTTCTAAGCCTAGCTCTCCTTGCAGCTATCCTTCCCCAACTCAGTCTGAATACTGTACAGCTCTTAGCTAAGCAGACGCCTTCATTTACAGAGGGAGAAAGGGCCCAGCAAAGGAAAGAGATTTATGCAAGGTCAGGCAGCAGAATTAAGTTTCACTGGAAGGAGAATTCAGGGTCCTGATACTCATTCTAATGCAGCAACTTGATAGCATGTGAAGATGGGAAAGATTATGCCCCAACATGCTCACGCACAAAGGGAGAGTATGAGTGCTGCAGGCATCCAATTCCACAAAGTAGGAAAGTAGGAGAGAACTAGATTTTATTGGAAGACTAGAACACAAAAGTAGGTAGGAGTGTCAGTGCACTGGGATAAGGGGCTCAGGGGCTGGGGAGCAGGGACAAGGCCAGGGCTACATGAAGGTGAGGTGAGTAGAAACAGGGACACAACAGCTTTCCATGTGCTCCTCAAACAGCTGCTCCAGAACCTTCACATAGAGCATGTGGTAGTGGTCTACACTACCACATGTGGAGGCACTGAGGCACCAGGTTGGGGCAGCCCACTGTAGTGAGAGGGGTGACAAGTGAGGTGAGAGGCCTCTGCTACACGGCTGGTGGTAGCTTTCTTACCTGGAGATGGGAACTCACCCACAGTGGTGATGGGAACAGGGAAGGGCAGCAGGCCCCAGGAGTTGGCCAAGAATAGACCATGGTCCCAGAAGAGGCAAGGAGCAAAGCCTTTGAGTTTCTGGCAGGTGGTTTGGTACAGATGCTGCCAGGAGCCTTTGGCAAAAACCTTAAGTCTGAAGACATCATTCTCCCCAAAGGAGTACACAGGCACAATGGAGGCCCTAGGAAGGGGCAGCAATAGAGAAGAGGGTGGTCAGGCCAGTGGCTCTTGAAGTACCCCAAAATGGAAGACCCAGAGAGCAGCAAATCCCTCCCCACACCTCATGATTCTACTTCTCAAGGACTTTAAAGCAAACGATGATGGCTATAAAGAAAGATCTGGAAGAAAGAGTACTTACTGAGAAATGATTGTGTACTAGGCGTTCATATATACATTTCCTCACCCAGTCTTTACAACTATATCATCGCAAGGCAAGTATTAACTACTTCACAGGTTAAGAAACATGTCCAAGGTCTTGCCTTTGAGACAGTGTCAGAGAGGAATTTGAACTCCACACTTTGAACCAAAGGGTCCTGCTATTTGCATTATGAACTTGCCTCTCTTGGAGTGAGAGAAAACCTGGAAAGTTATCACAGTGCTTGGCACAGAGTAAGCAGTGCTCTCCAGGTATAGGGCACAGTGGGCTCTGGGAATACACAGTCCCATCTATAGGAACTTGGATGTGTAGAGATGGAGAGTGTACCCGCTCAGGCACACTGTGAAGTTTGACCATTAAGAGCAGCCCTGGAGTGGGCACCTGTACCCCACTCACCCATACCTCAGTGCCAGGTATACAAAGCCTTTGTGATTCTGGAGAATGAGATGATGTTCCCCTGTGATGGCATACAGGGACTCATGGGTACCCCCAACCACAATGACCACAACCTGCCCAAGCTGGGGCTGTGACAGAATAAAGTCCAAGCTCTGGTGGTTAATGGAACACTCGCCTGCAAGCATGAGGAGGTGAGGAGCAGTCATCACCCCCTCCTTGGGTCCATAACCTCTCACTCCACCCTTTAGTACCTGAAGGGTGAGCCCCACATCCCATTCCTTCTAAACCCCCCTACCCACCATGCCTATGTCTGTGTGCCCTATGGTGCTTGTCCCAGCAAAGACATTACAGAACACTTGCTCCAAAGCTATTCACTGATGTCCACTGGGAGCCTGGCTGGTATTCAGGCCAGGTCTCTGAGCTGGGAGTCACCTTGGCCAGAGGGCACCTCCTCCCTCTCAGCTAGAAACTCACCACAGGACATGATGTAGTCTCGATAGATTGGGATGTGGTAGAGTTTGGCCAACTGGAGTAGGCTGAAGAAGCCCAAGGAACTGCTGAGAGAAGCCATTGCTCTCGGGGGAAAAATTACAGAAGGTTCCAATGCACATGTTTCCATGTGTGTGAAAGTCAAACACATAGTTCCCGTCTGGGGGCAGCTCTACTGTTTTCACCAGTTTTGGGGTATTGGGCAGGATGAGGGGACGAGGGCACGGAAGGCAGGACACCAGCTGAAAATTTGTTGCCCTCCACCCTAATAGACTTCATAATTCAAGGTCCTAGGATGGGGTCAAAGGTACAGGGGCCTACTCTTGAACACTTGCCCCATTGCCTGAGCTTAGGCTGCCAGAGCTCAGGCTCCAACACAGGAAGGGGTGAATAGGTAGGGGAGGTGGGGGAGTAGGAGGGGGCTGAGAATCTTTGGGTAACCTGTTACCTTGATAGGATGATAATTCGTTAGGTGTTTCTAAATGGTCCAGTTCCTAATCCACTCACACTGCCTTCCACCTTAGGGCAGAGATATATAAGTGGAAGCCCTGGAGGCACCCAGCTGCCATCTCTCACTACCTGGGCCCCTGTCCACTGCTACCTCGGTTGGGTATATCCCAATCCAGGAAGGGCCACGCCAGGTAGAGAAAAGAATGACCAAAGAGGCATGAAGAGGAGGGATAAGACAAGAAAGGGTAAGAAAGGGCCTGGGTGAAAGTTGAGGAAAAAAAATGAATTAGCTTTTGAAATTCCAGGCATTCCATCCATGGTTCCTCTCCTCCACCTGAGGATCATATCCTCCCACCAGCTCCCAGCCCCACATCCGATCCTTTCCCCTTCCCTTTGCACATGGGCATCCAGGCAAGTGGAGCTGCAGCCTTTCTCCCCAAAGTCTCTCCTCCCCTTTCAGACCCCAGGCACCCATGCCTCTCTCACTCCTCCCACCCATGAAGAGGAAAGTGAGCATGTATTGGTAAGTGCCCAAGGCTGCTAGCCACTGCTTCTGCAGGGTTTTCATGGCTCAGGAGAGCAACAGGAACGTGGAGATTCCTATCCCAGCAGTATCCCTCCACCAGCAGGGCTCCAGGACCCAGAAGACAAATGAGGAAGTTTTCAGTAGCTGTCTAGAAGGTTCCTAGCCCAAGGGACCAAGCCTTTGGGACCCTCCCAGGATTGGGATTGCGAGAGGCTGAGGGGTGTGGACGGGATCCTGACTTCTCCGGATCCTGACTTCTCCAGGCTGTTCTCAGACTGCTCTTTGAACTTCCTGAGTCAGTGGGTCTGAACTGGTTGTGGAACCCACCTGGCAGGGGCGGAGGGTGTGTGCCAAGGAGGTGTGGAAACTGATGAACAGAGGCTGGAGAGCCCGCTCTCTGAGCCCCAGCCTCTGGTGGGGTCCAGAAGCCCAAATGACATTGTCTGATCTCAAGTAAGACCCAGCAGGCCCATGATGCGTGCCCGGAATCTGTTTGCAGGTCTCCGGGAGTGTCAAGGCTAGAGGCGGGATGGGAAGGGAGTGGTGCTGTGGGGCAGGTGGACCCACCCCCCTCACCCCCCACCCCTCCTTGCACAAGCAGACAAACACCGCAGGTCTGTTTCTGCCTTTAATTCCACTCCCCCAACCTTAGTCACCTACGGGGCTGGGGAGGGGCTTGGAGGTGCAAGTGTGCCTAGGTGAGAACGAGGTGCCTGTTGGCAGGGGCCCCATAGCGCGCCTTGTGCTCTTGGAACAGCCCCGTTAGCCCACGTAGAGGGCGTTGCAGCACCTCCACCTGCGCCCAGCTGCACCCGGATCGGGGCCCCCACTGTGAGCAGAACAGGAGGCAAGAGGGTGGTCACTGGGATACCCCCCCACCCCCGACCAGACTCCCCGTCCCCTTCCTGCCCGCTCACTGCGATTGTTGGGGACAGAGGTCAGAGCCCTAAAGGTTGTCAAAGGCCAGCCAGAGGTGGTGCACTGCCAGGCAGCCAGGATTTCAGGCTCCAACCAACGACCTTCACCACCTGGCCTGGGGAGCGTGAGAGCGCCTGAGCTCCAGAGGCGTGGGCGGAGGGCAGGCCAAGGCTCACCGATGGTGTAGATGGGTGTGCGGAAGGTCAAGAGGAGTTCCAGGCGGCCTTGGAACAGCGTAGGGCCACACACAGCAGAAGCTGCAGGGCTTCCTGTGCCCTCCACACTCAGGAGCACAGCGGATTTGGGAACTATTGGGAGAGCTCGTTCTCCCCAAAAGAGAAGACAGGCACCAGGGAGGCCCTGTGGGAGCAGAGGTATGCCTGATTCTGGTCCCCAGGGGCACAGGGCAGCCTAGGAGTTCTCTGGCCACTAGCCGCTTTCTCACCTGTGTTTCAGTACCAGCTTGACAAATCCCTTCTGCTTCTGGATTTGCAAGCTCAGCGCTCCAGGCTTTGCCTCCAGAGCCTCCTCCAGCCCTCCCACAACTAGGACTGTCACCTAGCTGCCCCAAGGCAGGGACAACAGATAGGCGGTGATGGCCTTGTTAGAGGACACCAAATGTGGGAGGGAGGGCAAGGCAGAAGCTGGAGGACCTGGGGCCTGGGTCTTGAGAAGAGAGAGGGAGGAGGGCACCAGTTAGGTAGAGCTGGGACCAGGAGCCCTCAGATGGGAGTGAGAGGTGACAGCAAAAACTGGGGGTCTTGTGGCGGGGCTCCTCCTTCCTCACCACTACACGTGATGTAGTCCCAGAAGAGAGGGAAGTGAAACCGACAGGGCAGCATGAGCAGGTGGGGTTGGTGGCCTCTTTGCAGAAGTTGCCGAAGGCTCCGGCAACCAGGATGCTGTGAGGGTGGAAGCCGAAGAGGTAGTTATGAGAAGGATCCAACTCTGTGGTTTTAACCAGCTGAAGGGCAGAGAGTGCACACCCAACCCTGGCAGTGAGTTTACACGTTTGCAGATGACCCTCAGAAGAGTCTGTTCTGAAACCCTGTCCCCAATTCAGCACGCTGTTCCTGGGGACGCTCACCAAGATAGAGAAGTAGTCCAAGAAATGTCTCCAGATGACCCAGTTGCAGACCCCGGTAGATTGGCGGCCTCCCGCCTGTGGTGTGTCCTTATCTCTAGACCAGGGAGAGGACCACTAGGATCCAGGCTTGGCCTAGAAATGCAAGGAGCATTTCTAGGCCAGGCACACCTGGGCTGAAGGATGGAGGATGAAGAAGGGGTGTCTCAGGACCCAGGGATCTCCTCATTGTCTCCCTCTTCCCTGTCTCCCTCTCCCCTGTCTCACCTAATTACTTTTCACTCCTTCATGGACCCTGGAGATCCCTGCCTCACCTCCCTCCCTTGCAGTAATGGAGAAGCAGAACTCCAGATGCATGGGTGGGGTCAGGTCCAGGGCTTCAGGGACTCACCCAGCCCCAAGAAGACCCATTGCAGGACAGCAAACACTTGGAGACACTGGCAGAGGTGGCTGGAAGAGGCTGGCATTCTGTAGAGGGAAGTCACATAGGCGGCCACCATAGGCTCTTAAGCACACCCCTTTTTGGGCCAACCCATTGGCTCTGACCCCTGGCTCTGGTTCCATCCAGTTTCTGGCCCCTTTGCTGACTTGCACACTAGACTTTAATGAGCCCCAGCAAGGAAGAACTAACAACTAACTGAGCTCATAGAAGTGAGCAGGGGTGTGGCCAAACAGCTTGGGGGTGAGTAAGATGTTTGGCCTTTATGGAGGTCAGAACCTCCGGCCTGTGTGAGAAGCCCACTGGCAGAGGTCTGGGAAAGTGGAGGTTTGCCAGAGTGGTGTGTACCATGAATGGCAGGGGTCCCAGACATGAGTGAGAACAGTTTGAATACACCTCAGTCACCAGGCCGGAACCCTAAGGAGCAGCCTATGACTCTTGGGGAGCTGCTCTAGGGGGAAGGGTTTTGTGGGGAAAGCTAGGGATTGGTGAGCTCCTCAAGAAAAGGCCCAGTGTGCTGTGGGCATATCCTCCAAGTGGGCTAGGGCCAGTCCTTACTGTAACCATGGCCCTCCCAACAGCGACCAGAGGCTTGTGGCAGCTGGCACCTTCTCCAGCCAGGTCAGAGAATGCCACCTCTTTAGGAAAGTCTGACAGACATCCCATTGGGTGCCTTTGTCACATACTCTTCCAGCATAAAATACTTTCTATCATGGTAAATTTTCTTTTTGGCTTAAAAAACAAACATTTATTTTTCAGAGATTACAGTAGCTTTCTGATTAAGGTCTCCGCTAAGCTGTAAGCAACAAAAAGGCAGGTAATGTGTTTATCACTGCAGCCCTAGTGACGGGTGCCTGGAAGATGGGAGATGTTTTGTAAATAACAGATGGGAGATGCTTTGTAAATGAATGGACCCAAGCTTCCATGCTCAGGACCTACTGTGCAGGTTGGTCCACCTTTCATGTCCCACTCTCATGCAGGCTTCCTCACAAGAGATATTTTCTTCTGTCCCTGCTCAGCCCACTTCCATCCATAGGGCACGTGATGAGGGTGGTGGGGACCGGGGTGAGATGAACTTAAAAGTCTGGTCAGAGAGATGCTCAGTCCACATGGTAAGGTGACCCACCCACTTAGGCGATCCACCCTACTCCCCACGAAGGAAGACTTCATGCACGAAGTTTTCCTAGGAGTCTGGGCAGGAGGCAGGAATAAGGCGTGGATGGCGAGTGAGGTGTTGGAGGCAGAAAATGTCCTGGGACAGATGAACAGGTCTGTTTGGATTTTAAAAGGCTTCTGCAAGGGACCAGTTGGAAGACAAATTCAGGAAGGTAGGCTGGTGCAAGGCTGGGAAAGATCAAACTGAAGGGGCTATCCTCAGGGCTCCTCAAGGGATCTCAGCAAGGGCTGATGGTCCCCTAGATGTTGGAAGCAAGACCTGCTCTCAGGAGGTCTCTCTCCTCTTTTCCAATCTTGCTTCATATTCCTCTTCCAGGAAGCTTTCTTAGAATGACTCACTAGGGCTTCCCCTTTCCTGATACCACCCAACTAAAAGCTTAGGTCCCAGAAGCCACAATAAGGCCTCAGCTGCCTTCCCTTATAGGACACATGCCTCCAGGAAGCCTTCCTTCCCTGAGCACTGTCCCTGAAGCCCAGCTCAAGGCTTTGCCAACTTAATGTAAAGGAGAAGATGCTATCAGGTGATGAATCGGGGAGAAGAGTGTGGGAGCTGGCTTTCATCTGAACCTGATAGTAAAGTCCGTTTGTCTGGCCCTTCTCAAGCACTTCCCCAGCTCAGGCAATAAAGGGCATTGAGAAATAGGATCCAGGGAAACTTCTAGGTTCCCATACTGTTCTAACATTTTGCTTCTGCCTTTTCTTCTCTGTTCTTTTTCTTTGGAGTGACTCCAGTTCTCCCTCTGCTCTGGGTGGCAGGAGGGGTACGGGGTCATTAAGTAGATGAAAGATGATAAATGGACTCAAGAGTTACAAATCCTCCTTTATTGGGAGGGAGGCTGAGAAACAATAAGTTATCACACAGGGAACCCTACAGAAGCCCCCTCCCTGCAAACTCTTGGGAGCTGAGGGGAGGAACAAGGGGGCTCTGGGAGCTTCCTGAGAGAGCTGTGTGTGTATGGGGGTGGGAGAAGGTGACACATTCAGTCCCAGACACACCAAACTACACTTAGGAAGCGAGGAGCCAGACAGACCCCCTCCAAGGAGGGGGACACAAGAAGGCACAATGGCAGGAGAGGTTTGACAGAGTGGTCGAGTGTCAGGGGTCGACGAAGGACACCATAATGTAGCGAGTACCCCTGGTGGTGGGCAGCCCTTCGTGGTAGTGGGTAAGACGGCCAGGGTGCAGGAGCCCCCAGCCCTTCCGTGGGGCTGAGACCACGCAGTCATAGCGTAGGAAGCGGCAGCCGCCTCCCTGGGAAGGGGAGAAGGGGACAGAAGGAGAGAGTGAGCAGCCATGGGGTTTGGGGACAGGCAGATACAAGGGCGTGAGAGGTAGACCAGAGGGATAACACCCTGTCTGCCTGGGGCGATGGCAGACAGGGAGATGCAGGAGGTAGGGGGAGGCAGCCAGCCTGGAAGCAACTGGGGAGACTATACCAGCAAAGTAACTGGGAAATGTGCAGAGGGCAGGCCAGGGGCAGGGAGGGCAACTGAGGGCTGTATGCAGGGCTGTAAGGGGAAGGGATGCAGGGTTCCAGGGAAAGTGTGGCAGCACACTGAAGTGGGAGGGCACTAGGGGCTCACCTCATAATCCAGGCCCTTGTGGTTGAGGGCAACATTGAGAGTGAAGGTGGATGAGTCGTGATGTGGCCGCAGAGAGGGCTGTTCATCGGGCCGGTAGCGGACCACAAAGTTCATCACTGCCCGGGTCTATGCGGACATGATGAGAGAGGCTGAAAGGATGGCCCTCAGGTGCAGGGGGCCTTCTAAGGAGGTGACAGCCCCTGTCCAGTGAGGGGGAGTTGCTGTAGGGGTTAAGCAGGCCCCCGCCAGGGCTGCCCTCCTGTATATCTCTTTCCATGGGGCCCCAAATGTTACAGGGATTAAAAGGGCACTGCGTGCAGACTTCCAGTTGGGACTGGGGTGTAAGACGATGGAGGGGGCAGGGGTAGCAGGAGCAGTGGCCTACCTTGGTGTGGTAGCCTGGGAACAGACTCTCGGTCATGGGTCCCACATATGTCCTCAGCAGCTGCAACCACTGGTCCTCATAGCCAACCTGTTTCATGTGGATGTCCACGGTGGGCACATTCTCATAGCCTCCAGCCAGCCTTGAGTCCTGTGGGCAGTGGGCACTGAGACCCTGACAGGGCAATGCCAGCCTCTTTCCTCCTCTTGCTCCCAGGTCTTAAAGCTTGTGTTCCCTCATCTAGAACAGTCTCTTCCACTTCTTAGCTTGACTCCTACTGGCTCTTTAAGTCTCAGCTGAGATGTCATCTCTTGTAAAGCAATTTGGTCCCTCCATGTCTGGGTCAACAGCCACTCCTGTGGCTACCATAGCACTCAGGTTGCTGCTGCTACTGACAGCCACAAGTGAGGGGGCAGAGTTTAGCCTGCACAACCCATCAATGCACCTGTACTGCCTAGGTCAATGGCTGGCATCTAAGACCTTCCCAGTAAGGATTTCTTAAATGAATGAGTGAATAAATGAATGCAGTTGTGCTCCTTGTGAGCCCCATCTTCCTTGGGGACTCCTTTCTGTTCTCACTCTCCCGGTACCATTTTCCTTCCATCAGACCCAGCACCACCCTCCTCCTGGAAGCCCTCCCTCCTCCCCTGTCCTAGTCCCTCTTACCTCATGTCGGCCTCCTGACCACTGGCCGTAGTGCTCCATTTCCTCCACCAGCTCATCACACATTTGGTCTGACAGCAGAGGGAACCAGTACACATCTGGGCATGGCTAAGAACAGGGCAGGGAAGAACAACAGGGCTGGGTGACACTCAGGAAGGGACTGGCAGCCAACGGAGGTGAGAAAAAGCCAGGAGCAGAAATGGAAGCCAGGAGATGAGAGAAGCTGGGGTAATGAGGATCTGAGTGTGGGGATGGGCCACAGCAAGGCCTGGGCCACAGAGAGTGGCTGAGAACATAGCACAAAAACCTGGAGCCCTAGGTTCTGGGATAGTGTTTTCAAACTTCTTTATAAAAATGCCACTTTGCCTATAACACCAATATATCTAATAGACAAGAGAGGCTCACTGACTAATTTGGTTTGAGGGCTGAAGGTCTCTCTTATCAGCCTTTGCCTTCATCTTGCCCAAGCAGAAAACCCTAAGGCACCTGGAGGAAGTCAGTTTGGAAACCACTAATCCAGGCAGTGGACCCAAGCAGTAATGGCCATCAGGGTGGTCAGGGATCCTGAGCAGGGCTCACCTGTTCCACAAGTCCCTCTCCTTCAAGTGCCAGGCTGTAGTTCTCATGAATGTACTGCTCTTTCCAGTCCTGGAGGGTAACAGGGAAGTGTACCTTGATGTGTGTCTTCTTCACTTTATCTGGTCCCACCCAGGAAGCCCCAGGCCCTGGACCACCCACTCCCTGGGCAGTAGCACATCCTGCAAGTGTGTGCTAGCCCTTGTTTGTCCTCCTATAGTGAAGTGCATTCGTGTTCTCTGAGCGAGGGGTCCCCTGCTCACCAAGGGGTTGTCAAAGATCTGCCAGAGGTCTGGATGCAGGTGGTCTGTGTCATATCGGGAAGTGGCCAGGAGGCGGCCAAATTCATGCTGATTGCTGAGATGGAGGAAAATGCCCTGGAGTGGGGGTAGGGTGTGAGGAGGAGATAAGAGGTGGCTGCCTCCCAGCACCCCTCCCAGCATTGGGTCCAACTGCCCTACTCACCTTGTCCCGCCATGTCTTACAGAAGGCCATGTCTGGGTCAGTGTCGCTGCCCGAGAATACCTCCCTCTGGGGCAGCTCTGTCCTCAGGGTCTCCCCCTGGATCACATATGCCTGGGAAATGTAGGGCACATTCCACACGCCCCTGGAGGTACCCACACTAGGATCAGCTGTGTGGGTGGCCCTGGCAATTCTGCCCATTTCATCCCGGTAGCCCCTTCCCTCAGGGCACCCCACTCTCTGAGCCCAGAGGCCCTCTCAATTCCGCTGTTAAGCACCGCTGCTCATAACCCTCTCATGTCCTGCTCCACAGTCAGCTACTACCCCACAGATGCACCAGACCCCTGAGACTGGGGCTTTGAGAGAGGGTGGGAGAAAGAGATGGCTGCATCCCCAGCGGGACTCACACTCGCTTCCGCTGCACCAGCTCCACATAGTCCTCAGAGCGTGCATAGTACTCATCGGGGCTCAGGGCTCCCCAGAAGTTGGACCACAGCTTCCCGTGGCGGGATAGCATGGGTGCTATGACCTTCCTGTGAACAAGTGGAGATGAAGACTGCGCAGAAGTGACCCCTATGCCCATGGAAGGAGCTGGAGGTTCCTGGGGAGCTACTTGGGGGCCCTCTGGCTGAGCCAGGCAAGTGACCTGTTCTCTTCAATGAGAATACGCAGGGTCTTGGGGTTGGTGATGACAGCATCGGCGTCCAGGCTGAAGTAGAATTCACACTCAGGGTCCTGCCGACAACTGTCCCTGGAGGTGAAAGACCAACAGACAAAGCAGCTGAAGCTGGAGCAGGTAGGTGGAGGAGGGGACTGCAGAGGGAGTGGAATTCTTCCCTCACTTTGGGACCCCCAAGATCTCCAGTCTGTGTAAGAGGGGCAGGGGAGGGACAACACATGTGGTGGCTGAGGCCAGCACGCTGGAGGCCCTAAAAAGCTGGATGGTAGATGGTAGAGGGAAGAGTGGTACAGAGGGAGGCAGCCTCACTACCTCCTAGCTCCTTCACCCCAACCTGTCCTTCCCACCCAGGGCTCACTCACATGGCCATGTCCCTGGCCTCTCCTGGGGTCAGGGCCTCCTCTGGGCCCACCAGCTTCACAGCTGAGAAGTGGTTCTGGAGCTGGGGCCATGAGTCTGCAATGTGGGGCTCATGGTACACCTCCTGGGGATGGGGGGAAAAAAGGGGGCTGCTGAGAGGGCAGAAAAGATGATGTCTGAGGAATGGGAGAGGGAAGGTGGTAAGTGAACAGGGTATAAGAAGCCATCTGGGTGAGGAGGCAGGAGTTCTGATCAGGGCAGGGGCAGGGTCTCTTGGGAGGGCCCCCAGGGAGAGGCTGCCAGGGCATCTCACATTGTTATGCAGAAAAAGGGTGATTCTGTTGGGGGGATAGTCCAGAAGCATCAGCCGCTGCAGGAAGCGGGGCAGGAATGGGGTAGGCTGTTCCACAAACACGGCCAGAAGCACCCGGGGGGGTGGCTGGAAGATACATGACAGGGCTCAGAGGAAAGCTCAGACCCCTACCTGGTCTGTCTTCTACAACTCTGCCAGGTTTAGGGGGCCTCAGGAGCTTTGCCCCGCACTGCTGCCCAGCATGCTCTCCCTGCTACCCCTGCTTCGTGTGCTCTCCTGCCCCACCCTGGTACCCCTCCTCACCTTCCCCCCCGGGAGTGTCCTCCGGTCCAGGTCACAGAACCCACAGCCTCCCTCAGGAGTCCAGCCATTGGGGACATAGTTTCCCAGGTAATTCAGCTGGAGCTGTTGGGAGAGGTGGGGAGAGGCTGAGGCAGAGGAGTTTAGGGCCGGAAGTGAGGAAGGTCAGGTAGACAGACAGGGAAAGGGCAAGAGGGGGAGCAGTGGATACTTAGAACCTCTCCTAGCACCTCTACTGCTGGGGCTGGAGAGGACTGACTGCTCAGAAGGGCTGGAGGTACCCAGGGGCTCGGCTAGGTCTGGGGCAGGGACAAGTGCTGGGACAGGACTGACTGGGGCAGGGACTGTAGGGCCAGGTCTGGGACAAGGGTAAGGGGCTGGAGCTGGAGCCAGGTATGGGACAAGGGTTGGGTCCTGGCCTCAGGGGCAGGGGCTGAGGCTGAGAGTATGAGCCATTGGAGTACCTTAGTGGGACCATTCCCATGGACCACAACAGGAAGCGTGTCATAGGCTACATTCCGGATACGCACACGATTCCGATCAAACTTTAAAATCACTTCATCTAGGGAAGAAATGCTGGGCTTGAGACTCCATTCCTCTCAAAGCTGCCAAGCAGCAGGTGCTTCTAAATATGGAGGAATCCAGCTTCTCTGCTGCCACACTGGAGAGGTCCTCCACTTACTACCTGTGTAAACTGGGCAAGTCACCAGCCCCTCAGAGAGGCAGTTTTCTAATCTGTAACAAGAGGATAACCACAGATGCCCCCGCTTTGTAGGATTGTTGCATTAAATGAAATTACAGAAGTAAAGCCCCTGGCCCAGGGCCTTGGCACACAGTATGTTCCATAGATGTTAGGTATGACTGTCACTGCTTTTACTACTACTATTAGCACAGTGCAACCTTATCCATCATCTATTTACATGTCTGATGAAGTTAACACAAAGGTGAGTTGAAGATCACCCTAGTTCCACTAGAAGCCCCTCTCTACTTCAGTACCCCTAGCAGCCTCTGTCATTGCCCCTTCTGGTTGCCTTTCTTCTCACCTAAAGCCCCATTAAGATTCTGAAAGATCCGAGATTTATGATCCAGATTAAGGCTGAGTTTCTCCTGTATGGGATGAGAGGAGGCAGTTAATTCAAGAGGGAGTGGGAGATCATTTCTCACTCTTTTCTCTTCACATCTTCCCCCAAAGCCCCTTTACCCCTTCTCTTCCATTCAGCCTGAGGCCTGACACCCCACAGAGTTGTAGGTGGCCCCCCCTCTGTCCCTCCCTACTCTCAGTCCTGGGTCCAGGTAGAGTCGAGTGTAGAACAGCTGATCATCATCATCATCCTTGTACTTCCACTGGTGGACGATTTGGTGGATGGTGGGCGCAAAGCCGATGAATCCTGTGGGGGGAGTGGAAATGTTGATTTCAAGACTGCCGGGGTCTCACAGACCTGTCCCCACTCCCTCTCTGGCCCTCGGGCACCTGGAACACTCCATACCCCACACCTCTTGGTCCTTCTGCCTCGGGCTCTCTGCCACTCACCACCAGAGTTGAGGAAGCGCTTCCCCGTGCCCACCTCAGGGTACTGCTCTGCCAGCCCCCACTCAGGCCAGCAGAAGCCCTCTGCAGAGAAGAGCAGGCGGCTGCCACTCTGGATGAACTTCTTCAGCAGCTCTGAGGGGCTGCCAGCCAGAATCACATCATAGCTGGCAAGGAAGGTAAAGATGAATAAGACAGCTACTAGGAATCTAAGTATCCTCACCTCCTCCTCCTGTTCACTCCTCCCATTTTTCTCTTTTACCTGTCCACAAACATGATGACCATATCCTCCCGGTCTGCATATTTTTCCATTTCCTTCTTTAGCCACCTGACCTTCTGTCCTCCACCGACTGTTCGGGCCACATCACCCCCTCGCCACTCCTCTCCTAGGCCCAGGGTCTGTCAGGGAGATCACCATGCCAGGGAAGAAATTCAGGTGGCCAGGCTCACCGTGGGGCCCCAGGCATCCATCTCTCAGCCCACTCCTTCTGGAAATGCCCACTCAGCTATAGCGGCCTTGAAGGCATTCCTCTCCTCACCCGCACTGTGTAGTTGAAGAACTCAGCGGATCGCAGGAAACGCCGGTATCCCTCCGTCTGGGCCGTAGCCACGGTGATCACCAGCAGCTTTTCTGTCACCAGTCGGGAATTGGCACTGGGGACCCACTCACCCAGCTCACTGCCCCACGAGCTCCACTCACCGCAGGCCCCCTTTCCCTCCCTCAAACTCTGCTACCGCGACTTCTTTTTTCTCAATCCCTCTTAAACCCTTCCCCCAGGGAAACTTCGACCCCAATGAGAGCTATGAGAGCTGGATAGGAGTGACACCCAGGAATTCCACGTCAATCCGCACGAAAAGGCTGGAAACCTTAGCTTAGGGTGGGGAGTGAGCAGTTCGTACCCTAGGAGTGCGCTGGGCGTGGAAGAGGTCGGCGGTCCCCCCTCGAAGACCCGACCGGCACGTTACCACGGAGCCCACTCGGCCCTCCCGGGCGTCTTACCTAGGTTGACAGGGTTGCCGCCCCGGGGACGGTCGGAGGCGGAGGCCGCCGAAGGCGGCGGCAGCAGCAGCAGCAGCAGCAGCAGGAGCAGGAGCAGGAGCTGGAGACTTAGGCCCCAGGAGGCCATGGCGGGAAGCGGGCGGAGACGGCACACAGGCCCGCACAGGGCTCCAGCTGCGCGCCTGGATCACAGCTACCGAGCGGGCTGTAAGAAGGGGACGGGGTCCGCTATGCGGCCCACTGCGAGAAGGAGCAGGGCTGGGGCACCGCCCTGGAAAAAGTGCGTAGCCGGAGGCTACAGAAAACTCGATGCCGGCGCCTGAGACAAGGCGAGAATTGTCCAAGGGCGCGAGGGCTGCGCGGAGCTAGCGGAGGGGACGCCGGATCCGGAGGCGGGAGAGGGGCGGGGGCTTGGGGCGGGGGCTTTGGCCGGCGATCGCGAGCTGAGGATTTTGGTCAGAGCCAGCCCGGACCACTGCCCGCCTGACACATGAGGAAACTGAAACCCGCGGGGAGAGGGGAAGTGACCCCTTGCGGGTCCGACGGGACTTGGAGGCGGGTCTTTGCTCCAGCCCTGCCGGGGCAGCCGGGAGGAAGATTGGAGAGCTAGGCGTTCGGGGCGCGCGGAGCAGGGACAAGTGGAGGAGCGGGGGGTAGGGAGGGAGAAGGTCGAGGAGTCTGAGACCCTGGGGGAGCTAGGGGTTGAAGTTTCGGCAGAGGGTCACCAGTGACCTCTCGGATTGCCCACTCAAGTTTGCTCACTTTCTTTGGAAGTCCAGACCATTATCTCTACTGCCCCGGGGAGAAGCTCCAGGGGCTGCCTTTATGATGATGGCATCTATAGAAGGACCAAAGGAAAATGACATTTCTCAAAAGACCACTGGCACCACCTCTTTAAAATGACCCATTTCAGGGATCCCACAAAATATACAACTACACTGAGGCCGGAAGTATTTTTGCCCCTATAAAATATGGCGGAAAGCTTTCTGGTCTCCAAGGGAACATCACGCAATGAGTTAAGGCATTGGAATTATTCTGCGCACGCGTAGAAGCACACACCGCCGGAAGTGATGTATCCTTATTAAAACAAGTGGTTTAGCACGCGTGCGCAATAGGATCTTCCGTCCGCTGTGTTGTAGAAATGGTGGAGAAGAAAACTTCAGGTATGTGAGCCCCCGGGTGTTGGCCGCCTTCCTCTTCTCAAACCTGAACCTGGCCTAGGATTTCCTCACTCAGTTGTTAGTCTCGAATCCTCTTTCCAGCCCTCGGGTCCTGGCGTTGAGGGACTCCCCCATACCATCTGTTCACGTTTTATTGATGTCCGCTCAAAGCTGGGCGCTGGGGATGGAGAAAGGAAAAAAGATCTTTCTCTTCCTAAACTGGCTTTCTGGGAGGGGGACAGACATGCAGAACTACCATTGCGTTTCAGAATGACAGGTACTATGGCCGAGGGACGCACAGCGCTTGGGCGCAGGAAGGAGTGGCATCCAACCCAGCTTCTGGGAAGGAGGGAACCGTGAAAGCTTGGAAGGGAAGAGAATGCTTGGACTGAGGCTTGAAAGTCGAGTTAGGTTTCACTCAGTGCAGGTGCGCGGGGACTCATTTCTGGCAGCAGGAACCGCAAGTGCAAGGGCAGGAGATCAAGAAAAAGCAAGTCGTTTAGGAAGCCAAGTTCACAGTTCCAGACTTGCAGAGGAATAGTAAAAGAGGCTGGAGAAAGGCACACTTGAATGGTATTAAATACACTGCCGAAGAGTTTGAACTCTGAGGGTAGTGGAGAGCCATTAAGGACTTTTAAGGCAGGGGAGTGACTGAAACAAACTTATCTTTTAGAAAAGCAGTTCTGGCTTCAGTGCAGAGGATGGATTGCCTCGCTATCCAATGTAACTCTGTGGGATGGTGGAAATGTTCTTAATCAGCACTGTTCAGTATGGCAGCCATTAGCCACAGGTGGCTGTTGCGCATTTGAAATGTGGCTAGTGCAACAAGGAACATTTATAATTTTATTTATTTCATTTATTTTAAATGAAATAAAATGAAAAATTTTTTTTGTTCTAATTTATCTACATCTAAATTTAAATAAGCACATGCGACTAGTGGCTACTTTATTGGATAGTACAGGTCTAGAGGCTGGAAGGCCAGTTAGGAAGCTATTTAGTAGTCCAGATAAAAAGAAATGAGGGTTGGAACACTTCCAGATTGACTTGTAATGTAAATCCAGCCATGTCACTTTCTTAAAACCCCTCACCGGATTTCTATCACCTTCATCATAAAATCCCCAAATCTAAATTCCTTTAGATACTTAAAGACTCTTAATGGTCTGACTGACTTCATATCCCACCCCCACACTAAGATACTCTATATACCAACCATACAGAACTTCATTTAATTTAATGAAGGCACCACGGTCTCCCATCCAGATATTCTCTCATACTAGTACCAAGGCCTGAGACACCCTTCCCTCTCCCCCAACCAGGTTAACTTGCATTCATCAGTCAGGCCTCAACCTGGACTTATTTTCCTCTGGAAAATCTTTCTGACTCCCTAAGGCTGGGCTAGGTGTTTCTGTCATGTGCTCTGTGGCACTCTGTACTTCCCTAAACTAGCATATACTATGCTGTACCATGCTTATTTGTTTGATCATTTGTATTCCCTGCTAGATGGTAGGCCCTGGTTGTAGTCCCAGAGCCTAGGGTACCATCTGGTTCTTGGAAAAGAGGCTGTATAGTGCAGTGATCAAGAGCATGTTTTTGATGGTGGGAAGTTCGCAGTTTGAATTCTGATCCAGCCATGTACTAGCTATGCGAACTTTAGTAATCTGAGGATGATAATGATACCTGTTTCATAGGGTTATTTATTGTAAGGGTTAAAGGAGTCCATTTACACAAATTGCTTTGTATAGTGCCTGGCTCCTAGTTCATGCCCAGTAAGTGTTAACCACTGGCACTGATGTTATTAGTATGGTTATAGGCACTCAACAAGTATTTTTTAATGAATAGAGAGATATTTTGTGTAGAATTGTCATAACCTGGTGAACAGCTGATATGATAACAGAGAAGTTTAAAATAACTCCTAGATTTTTGGTTTGGTTGTCTGCGTAGATGGTTCCAACCAGTTAAAGAAAGTCTCCAGGAGGAAAAGCAGACTTGGGTGGGAAGATTTTTAATTTTGAGTTGCAGTGTCAATGGAATCAGCAGGTAGTTTCCTGCAGCCGATTAAACAGTCAATTTTGGAGCTCAGGAGAAGGTTCTGGATTGAGAGGATCACTTTTGGAATTATTTGCTTGTGGGTGAGAGAGCCCTGTGTTTGAATTTGAAATCTCAGGAAGAGTTTATAAACCAAGAAAGAGAACAGGGACAGCTATCACCTTAGAGGCAGAGAGAAAAGGCAAGGTGGGAGGCAGAAGCCTAGCCAGAGATGGAGAAGAAAAACCTGGAGTCATGTTGAGGAAGCAGATGAAGGAACTCTTTCAACCCAAGGAATATATAGTCAGCACATTCTCAGAAGGTAGAGAACTCAAGTAAAATGCACACTGGACTTGGCCCTAGTAGGGCACCGGTGTCCTGAGTGTGAGTGGTTCTCATCGAATGGTACTCAGTTTGCTGGGGGTTGAGGAATAGTTGGAGATGAGGAAATGAAACATCACATGGACCACACTGTCAAAGAAGAGTAACTGAAGTTGGGTAGACGCAAGAGTGTTTAGCAGGTTTTTCCACTGAAGGGAAAGTACCAGTTAAGGAAGAGAGATTGAAGATGCAAAAAAGAGGAGAAGATTCAGCTTGAAGGTGAAGAGTTAGGTTTAGCAGTGGAACTTGGTGTGTGTGTCGGGGGCTGGGGGAGGTGCATCCACTTCGAATGGAGGGAGAATAGGTGCCCGTGCAATTATGATTGAAGGTGGACTGAAAGATGAGCATCTGCACATGTCAGTGGCCCATTTCCTTTGAGGTAGGAAATAAGAGGGCTGAGCATGAAAGCAAAATGCATTAAGGTCCCGATGGAGCCTGGAAGCCCTGAGTGTACAGTGATTTCCATTAACATGGTTGTGTGCTTCTGCCAGCAGTGAGAGGTCTCCAGGAGGCATTTCATTGGTTGCGTCTGGGATTGGGAGAAAAGGCTGGGGCCAAAGGGATGGAAAACAGATATGAGTGACCAAAATAGCAGTCTTAGTTAGCTGTGAAGGAAGCAAACCAGAGGAGCTGACATATAGCAGACCCCTCTTATCTGCGTGGGGTAAGTTCCAAGGCCCCCAGTGGAGCCTGAAATCGCAGATAGCACCGAACCTTATACATACTGTTTTTTCTATACATACATATATTTTACAGCTTCTTTTTGTCATACCTGAATTGCCAACATCACTGCCCTTGCACTTCCGGGCCATTATTGAGTCAAATAGGGTTACTTGAACACAAGCACTATGATACCACGACAGTAGATCTGATAATTGAGATGGTTACTAAATGGTTAACGGGCGGGTAGTGTACACTTCCTGGATACTTGGACAAAGGGATGGTTCAAGTCCCAGGGAGGATGAAGCGGGCTGGCATGAGATTTCATCATTCTACTCAGAACAGTGCACAATTTAAAACTTATGAATTGTTTATGTCTGGAATTTTCCATTTAATATTTTTAGGTGATGGTTGACCACAGGTCACTGAAACTGTGGAAAGCAAAACGCCAGATAAGGAGGAACTACTGTATTGGTAGAAGATGTAGGGGCCAAGGGCTTGGTGACTAGGATGAGATCAGAGAACCGTGGCTCCACACCCAATGGACATCATCCATACACTGCCCAGAGCTGAGGTCACCCCAGCTTCTCTCTTCTCTGTGCCTCCCTTAACTCTTCTGGCCCTGCCCCATCTAGTTCGCTCCCAGGATCCTGGACAGCGGCGGGTGCTGGACAGGGCAGCCCGACAGCGCCGCATCAACAGGCAGCTTGAGGCCTTAGAGAATGACAACTTCCAGGATGACCCCCACGCAGGACTTCCCCAGCTCGGCAAGAGACTGCCTCAATTTGATGATGATGCAGACACTGGTGAGGCGGGTAGAGGAGGAAGGAAGGAGTGGGGCCAGAGAGACAAGGCTGAAGGAAAGGGAAAGAGTCTGCCTTGGTCAGGGTTTGGAAGGACATCAGGCTGGGGGCAGATGACCCAGGAACTCCTGGCTCTGCCAGGGACTGTCTCCTGTGACATTGAGCCAGCTGCTCTCCCCTTTTTGTGCCTTAGCTTCCTCTCATGTCTGTAGAATAAAGAAGATGGAGCCGACGAGCTCTGAGATCCCTTCTAGCTCTGATGTAGAGTCTTAGATTAGGAAGTGTGGAGAAGAAGGAAGGCTGGGATTGGAGAAGGGAAAAGGGTGGTAGACAGATGCCAACTTAGAGCTCAGGTGAATATGTGGTCAGAGAATGGACACAAGGGTATGCGGAATGATGGGGGAGAGAAAGGTGATGTCTTTCTTGGCACATGCCAAGTAACTCATTTCTTTCCTCTAGGAAAGAAAAAGAAGAAAACCCGAGGTGATCATTTTAAACTCCGCTTCCGAAAAAACTTCCAGGCCTTGCTGGAGGAACAGGTGAGAGAGGAGCTGGTGCGAGAAAACCCCACAGGGAAGGGATAAGCCGGCAGAGATGCTTGTCCCCAGAGGGTGTCTGCCACATGGGCGGAGGAGTCCTGGAGCCTGCCCTCTTGCCTTTGCAGAACCTGAGTGTGGCTGAGGGCCCCAACTACCTGACAGCATGTGCGGGACCCCCATCTCGACCCCAGCGCCCCTTCTGTGCTGTCTGCGGCTTCCCCTCCCCATACACCTGTGTCAGCTGTGGTGCCCGGTACTGCACTGTGCGCTGTCTCGGCACCCACCAGGAGACCAGGTTAGCTTGGAACGTCCCCCGGGTCCACACTCTCTTCCTCCCTCACCCCATAACTTCCCAGGCTCTCTCCTCATCCTGGGCTTCCTATGTCCTCAGGTGCCTAAAGTGGACTGTGTGAGCCTGGGTTTCCTTGGAGAGGAAGGCCCTCTGTGCATCGCCCTGGCCTTGTAGAAGACATCACCAAAAAGAAAAGTGCTCCTCTGGACCAAGAGAGGAGCTGTTCACTGGCCCAGTAGAGCTCAGTGTTACCCCCAGGGATGTAGGCCAGCCCTCAGGGTGCTGTCGTGAGGAGGCAACTGCCTGTTTGGTCACATGGTGTTTTGGGGTGAGGGTGATGGGTCACTTGTTTCTCCTGCTCACTGCTCTGTGTCTTCTTAATTGTCATTCACCCTTCCCACTCTCTTCCTTTCTGGGTCCTTGACCACAAAAGATTTTGTCCCATTCTCCTGCCACCCCCACCTCCCTACATTTCTTGGCTGCTTTATATCACCTTTTTGGTTATCGATTTAGTTTATTTGTTTTTGCTTTTTGCTTCTCTAGTTCCTCTGAGTATTTTTTGAGTACAGCTAGGTCCCAGGACTGGTGACAGAGAAGGAGAGTGAGGGTTGGGGACAGGGGTACAGATTGTTATGCGGAAGGAGCCAGCCCTATTTTCATCCTCTAATACTCAACCAAATGAGATTGATTGGGTTCTTATCCTTGGTATGACCAGTATGAGGGAACAGTTGTCCTGAGGAAGCTTTTTTTGATTAGGGTCTGTGGTATGTGAAATTA
This sequence comes from Pteropus vampyrus, assembly GCF_000151845.1. Taxonomy (NCBI): domain Eukaryota; kingdom Metazoa; phylum Chordata; class Mammalia; order Chiroptera; family Pteropodidae; genus Pteropus; species Pteropus vampyrus. The sequence continues at coordinate 3,165,642 of NW_011888974.1, read as the reverse complement.
TTAGCAGAGAAAACTCAGAAGTTTCTGGGAAGCATGGGGGAATTTATGGTATAGAGGCTCCTGTTCTTGGTGGTCCTGCATGCTGTAACTCTTGTGTGATACTAGATCTTACACCCACACCTTTTCTAAGTGGGTTGTGAGCTATAAGCACATAAGCTTATTGGAGTTGCTGTCCTAGTTGCTGAGTGCCCTGTTAGAACATAGCCAAGCAGGTGCTTAGGAAGTATTTGTTGATCAAAAGATTTCAGTAGGATATTAATGATATCCACCAAAGTCAGTGTCAGGCACCTTCTTAGGCTCTTCTTCCCACTTTGGGTGACTTTATTAGGGCTGGCTCAAATGTCCTCCTTCTGGAGGAACTGCTTGCCCTTTCTCGGGAGACTTGCAGTTGGGCAAGTGGTGTTGGTGACAGCTTTGTGTTGAATGGTGGTGAGGACAGGGTTAGAGACAATCCTAAGTGTGGTAGTTTTAAAAGATGTCTGTATGTTTTTGACTATTCTTCCATTGGAGGCGGGGTCTTTGTCTCCTTCCTCTGGGATCTGGGCAAGCTTATAACTACTTTGATCAGTAGAGAGTGGCAGAAGTGAGACCATGTGACATTCAAGGCTAGGTGGTAAAAGGGAGTGCAGCTTCTGCCTCATCCCTAGGACACTTGCTTTTGGAGCCCACAGAAATCCAACTGTCCCAAAGCTGCCATGCTGTGAGGAAGCCCGGGCTATTCAGAGAGGCTACATGCAGGTGACAGGTCCAGCTGACCAAGCCTTCAAGCCATCCCAACGCAGGCTTCCAATCATAGGAGTAAAGATGCTCCTGATGATTCTAGCCTGCAGGCACTAAGTCACCCTCAGCCATTCGAGTCTTCCTAGCTGTGTCCTCAACATCATGGAGCAGACGCAAACTATCTCTGCTGTACCCTGTCTAAATTCCTGACCTTCAGAATCTATGTGTATAATAAAAAGGTTAATGCCAGTGAGTCTTGGCATCATTTGTCATGCAGCAATAGTAACTGGAACATCCGGAATCCAGCCTCCTGGATGCTAACTCCTGGCCTAGGTTTATTGTCTCTCAGGAAGGGAAACTTTCCTGGGTCCTAAGCTTTCTATTTTCCTCTCCACCGAGAAGTACACTCAAGAAAAAGACAGAAGAAAAGATGATTTTCTTGCAGAGAAACACCATCTGTGCTTCACTGTGATCTACCTGCATTGGAGTTCCTGTCAGATTTCCACTAAGCTCACTGACTTGATTTCATATTTTGTTGTTATAATAAGAATCACGTAGATTATGCTCGATGTAAGATCTGTCTACTCAATGACATACTCGGCCTTCTCTAACTGACTTTGATAGGACAGAGTCAGACCCCAGGGGGTCTCCCTTTGCTCTGATACTGACTATCTCCACAAGTTATCCATTGACATTCTCTAGGAAAGAACCTTATTTAAAACCAAATTCCTCAAGGAAACCCTTGACCTATTTTTTTGCCAGCCTTCTATGTACTAGTGGAGACTTGGTCCCTACCTTGGGGGACGCCCAGGCCTTTGGGAAATCTACACTATGCCAAAAGCTTCTAGAGGTCAGAGTCATGATGTGGCACCATAGCTCCTTCCTGGGCACACAGGAACAGAAGAGGTTAATGCTGGAGTTTGAAAGGCTAGAGATGGGGGCTCACAGCTAAAGACATCAGTGAGCACTGATTTTAATTGATGTGAGTTAGTTTGGAGAGCTAGGAATTCTGGGAAGCAGGCCAATTGTGTCTTTAGTATTGGACGAATCTTGGTCCCACTACTTACCAATTTTGTAGCTTGGACAGGTTATTACCTCTCTGACTCTGTATAGCCACCTCCCAGATATTGTGAGGATTAAATGAGGCAGTGCACCTGGCATCTGGGAAGTATTCAGTGAATGATAGCTGTTGACCTTATTGCACAAGACCTAAAGCAGTTTGTTGTGGAGCTTTTTCACAGTGAGTTCTCTCAAAAGCAGGAGGATTCCTTAGAGTAGCCCTAGCATCTTGCTCATTATATGGTAACTAGCTGTTTATATCTCTTCGCTCCTAGCTTGAGTATTTTTGAGGGCAGGGGCCATGTCTTGGTGCTCTTAACTTCTAGAAAATAAGAAAATACGTGTTAAAAAGGCTACATGTGTCAGTAGCCCTTTAGAGCCATGTGACCATGGTTGATGGACAAAGAAATTGAAACTTAACCAAGTGATGGTGTTAAGGCACATATTTAAATGCTCTGTGAGACCTGGCTCAGGTTAGTTTCCCTGAAAAGGGGAGGAGATGAGGCAGTGGAGTTTGGGAAAGGAGGTAGAAGCTGTGATGTGGGGCGTGGGGAGAATTTGGTTTGGAGGTGCCTGGGTGACATCAGGAGTTGTAGTTGATTTTTGTTCTTTTTTGTGGAGGACACAGTCATCCCTGTGGTGCTTTCATGGCCTTTCAGGACTGTAAGACCCATTTTAAGGTATGTCTCATCCTGAGAGAGAAACCTATTGGTTTGCTAACAAAGCAAGTCACATGGCCCAGTACTTGCTATGGTAGATTGTTACACTAAGTGCCTCTATGAAACACTTCTGAGTATACTGCTCTGTGCATCCCTTCCACCTGGACTTTGGACTTGGCCAGGGGACTGGCTTGGCCATGGGGCATCCACAAACTGTCCAACAGCAGAGTTTGAAGGGGGTAAGATATACATATTTTTGCAGACTTCTTGACCACGGAACCCTTTATGTAGAGAACAGCTCAAAAAATGCCAGTGTTTCTGTGTGGAGCCCAGTGAGAAGCCCTGATTCAAATGTGTTTCCAATGCCAGGGAGCAGTCCAGCTTGCTGAGAGTACAGTGGTACAGAGAAATAGCAAGAAGTGGGGATAGAAAGGTGGGCTAGGGCCGGGCAGTGTGTCAAGGTCTTAATTGTCCCTGGTTGTCTTTTTTTTTTTCCCTCAGCCACCAGGGAGATGCCAGGGCAGGACAATAAATAATGCCCCAGTAGAAGAATATGGACAAGAAACTCGGGAATCCTGTGACAAGTCTGGGCAAGGGAGGATGAGGGCATGACCCAGGACCAGGCAGTGAAGGGAGAGAAGCAGGTGGATGTGAAAACACTGTGGAGGGAGAACCAACGGGATTTGGCAGCTGAGGGAAGAGGGGGGCAGAGGGCAAGCAAAACCAGAGATGATTGAGGCTGTCAGTATGTGCCTGAGAGATTAGTGATGCTGGTAATAGGAATGACAGAAACAGTGGCTTTGGGGAAAAGTAATAAATTTGCTCAGCCTGGTGAAAACACACAGAGAATGTACTGAAGCTCAGGAGAGAGGGTCCAGTTAGAATGCAGATGTGAGTATCTTTACACCCCAGGAGAGTCAGTGCAGATGAGCAGATGGGAAGAAAAGGAAAGGAAAAGGGGCCGAGGTCAGAACCCAGGCTACCCCAAGTGACGGGTCACCATAGTGATGCTGGGGAAGATACCAGGATAGGGCCCTATCACCTTTTACTGGATGCCAGGCTTTTTTGTGGCCTCATTTTCCTGTCTTAAGTGGGTACCAGCTCTGCTCAGTATCCACTGGACCTGTGCCAAGCCTGCCATGACCTAGTATTGTGTCTGAGCAGGATGCCGTTGAGTCACATGCCACTGATATGCAAGCCTCTGAACAGACATTCAGAGCCTTTTCTGGAAGTTGCTGAACCTTCCCCAGAAAAATGTACCTGTACAAGAGCCTTGATTTAACACAATTTCAAAGGGCTTGTCAATTTCTGATATCCACTGTCAGGCCCAGGTAAAAGAACTCTGCTCTAGACTACCTGCCTCCTTGTACAGCTGTGAAAGGTTGAGAGTAAAACAAGTGACTTGTTATCTCAGGCTGTTCAGGGGGTGTATCTGCTGTTTTCAGTCTCCTAAAGCTGGGTCTTTCTGGATCTGATCCTTGATTACTGTTTATCAGTGATTATGAGTGCTACACTGTTGAAATCACTTGGAACCCTGCCCCTGTTTTGCTGGATGAGACAGTTCAAAGGCAGTGGAGAGGAAGACAAGTGACAGTCTATGAGACAACTGAGATGAGCCTGGGTACTGCCCCAGCCACCCCTTGCTTGGCCAGCTGCTTCATCACACTCCCAGACCCTGAACAGTTCACAATACAAATTTATTTATGCATGTATTTATATAGAATGCAAACACTTGGGGGCACCTCCACCCCCCTAACAGCCGAGAGCCCAGACTCAAGATAAAGAAGGGTGGGTCCAACCTCAGGAGGCTGAAATGAGTTCTTAGGAGACAGGTTCTAGGCCAGACGAAGTGGGTGTGGGTGGGGCGGAGCTCGGGCTGGAGAGGTGGGGCCTGGCCACGCACCGCTTCTAGGCCCAGGGGAAAGCCCTGCGTGGCTGGCCGGTGGGGTGTGGCTTGCCTCTAAGGTTGTAACACCTAGGGCCTGCTCCTGCAGCTCCAGGGTTCTGAGAACCCCTCTGCGCTGAGGGGCAGGTCTCCTACACGTAAGCGTTTTTCCCGTATTTGCCAAAGCTGCTGTCGCCTTCATTCGAGGCCGCGCGGGGCAGGCGGGTAGAGAGGCCGGTGGACTGCACTGTGGAGGCCTTGTAGGGCAGCCGGCCGCTGGCGGAGGAGGGGGCCTGGGTCAGCCTGGGTAAAAGGAAAGTGCCGCCCTCGCCGCCCTCGCCCCCAACTCCTCACCCCCCTCCCTGACACTCGTCCTCCCTTACCCAGGGGCGGGGTCCTGGTCAGGAGGACAGCAACAGTTGGAGCAGAGGCAGACACCGCCCAGGATGGCCAGCAGGGAGGCGCTCCAGCCCAGGTAGAGCGCAGGGCCCAGCTCGTACCTAAGGAGGACAATGCGGGGTGGTGCTAGCTCGAAGACAGGGTCGAGTTCCACCTACTACCTCCGTGGGTGGGGCTCCCACACTCACTTGGTTCCGACATATAAAGGGTCAAAGAAGTCCCGGGTGATGTTGACTGCATACCAGGTGATGGCCACCATGCCACAGCAACCTAGGGCAGGGAGAGAACTGCATTAGTACCCTAGACCCCTAAGAGCTAGGGGAAGGGCCAGGCAGGGACAGCCCAGAGAATAGGATATGGGGCATCAAGTCCAAGAACAAGTTTCATTCTCTCTCTCTCCCCCTGCCCCTCCAGCTCACGATTCTTTTGTTTCTAAGGGTCATCTATAAGCTTCTGGATCCAGCACCCAAGACCCAAACCCAACCCACTTCTCTTGCTTAGTCTTCCACACTCTGCTCCTCAGCCTGTCCTTGTCACCCCTCTGTACCCCGGACCTGCCTTGTTCATCCCTGCCCTCCAGCTGCTTGATCATTTAGTTTCCTCACTTGGATTGTACCCTATCCCTCCTCAAAGGCCAGCTGCCCCAAGCAGTCCTTCCCAATCAGCCCTGCCTGTCCTGACACCCCTGTCCTTTGGCCTCCCAAAGCCCTCAGAGCCTGTGACATGCCTTTACCACTCAGTGCAGTGAAGGCCTGAAGCCAGCAAGACCCTGGTCTATCGGACCAGCCTTACCACTGGCTGAGGGCTTGTTTTCCAGTAAGTTTCCATATCTAGAGAATAGGATGAAACCCTCCCTTCCTCACAGGCTTGTGAGGTGATGTATGAGGTGTTTTACAACCAACAAGGGATGGCCAGTTGTACGGTATTGTTTTTGTGCACAGTGTGTGTGTACGTGTGTGTATGTGTGCCCTGACTCTGGTCCTCCCAGCCAGGCTGTATGCTCTGGAGAGCAGACCCTCACTCTCACCTTTGGAGTCCCTCCCATACCTCGCTCATGCCTGGCTCCTACAGGGATTCAAGAAACATTGCTGATGGACTAATTAGTAGCTAAAGGGATTTAGTAAGCATGGGTGGAGCTGGGGTGAACAGGGAGAGAAGGAAGAGCTGAGCCCAGGAAGGCAGGTATCAGTGCAAAGGGAAAAGTGAGGCAAGCGCCAGGAGTGGGAGCTGGAGGTGACAGAGAACCCTGGAGTCTGTTGCTGAGGGCTGTCTCTTACCCCTCCCCACAGCATAGGGACCACCCATCACCTTCCCTCAATTACCAGCCAGTATGTGTAGGGCCCCTGCAGTGGCCGCCAGCTTGGCTTTCCTGGAGAGATCCATGCCCCCAATGGTTGTGCAGCGCAGCCCCACTATGCCCAAAAAGACGCCCAGGAAGCCCAGGAGGATGGCGGTGATCATGAGTGCCCGGCAGGCCTGGATGTATCCTGGGGAGATGGAGTACAGTCATAGGTCCCTGAGCCAGCCTCTTACCCCTCCATCTCCTCTCCCCATTAGGACAGCCAGCCCCCTACAGGCCCTGCTCAGGCCTCAGTCTCTGGAAGTCTTCAGATCCTCCTTCTCCTTCTGGTCCAGCCAGGCTACAAGACCTTACTTTAGTCCCTAGGAGTCTCAGCCCCTCCTGTTCCGCCATCTGCACCCATACACTTCACCTATACCTCCATTACAGGGCCTCTCCTTGGCACTACTGACATGTTAGCCAGATAATGCTTTATTCTGGGTGAGGGTGGGGGGCAGTGGCATCCCCATGCATTGTAGGATGTTTAGCAGCATCCTTGGCCTCTGCCACTAGATGTCAGTAGTAATCCCTTCAAGCGGGAAAATCAAAATGTGTAGACTGTCAAATGATCCCTGAGGGGCAAAATAGCCTGGTTGAGAACCACTGCTCTGTTAGAGCACCACCATATTACAGAAACTGCACCTGGCACGTACCACCAACCCCTTCTCCACAACAGCTTCTCTCCAGGTCCCACCTAGTGTCTAGCTCAGTGCTGGACATTCTGAACTGAATTTCTTCCTGGAGAGACCGGTAGGGAGCAGCAGTAGCCTATGAGTCAATGAGTCAAGAGCAGTTTCTGATCTGAAGGTCGGATACCTGGGCCCAGGACCAATCCAAGTCAGTCTTGCACATATGCTTTCAGTGCCTTAGTTTCTCCTTTCTCAAAACTGAAGGAAATGGCTGGCTCCCTTCTTAGCCCTTTCCCCCTTCTCTGTCTTTGATTAGTTTCCAAGCACTCCAAGGACCTTGCACCCCTTTCTCGGGTGGGGCAGTGCCATTGGTACCGAAAGGGAAAGGCTGGGTCTCTGCCAAGAGGATGTGAAGTGGCCTGGAGTTGGAGGGTAGGGAGAAGGAACAAAGTTCTCTGGGAGCATGTTCTTCCAGCCACTCCCTCTGGAGTTCCTACCCTCTCCCCCTACCCCATATCCTTTCCCCATACACCCATCTCTACCTAGGGCAGACTACCTCTGGTAGACAAAGGGTAATTAGCACAGACTGAGAGGATGAGGGGTGGGGGATGCACAGCTAAGAGGTGACTAAATGACAGTCAGGACCCTACTCAGGGCTGGAACTGGCCTTGGAAGTCAGCTGGCTCTGGACTCAGAAACACACGAGTCAGAATTCTAACTCCTCTACTACCTGTATGATTCTGGGCAGGTTAACACTTATCCCTGCAGTTTTCCAGCTTCTATAAAATGAGGTTATTAATGCCCACAAGAGCAGGGCTATTGTGAACAGCTCTGAAATGTTGTATGTGAAGTACTCAGCACCACACCTGGAACCCAGATGCCCTTCAATGCTGGGCAGCTGCAGTCTGCCCTTCCCCCAAGCCCACTCTGTCTTTCATGTGCATTCATGTCCTCTCTCAGGCGAAGAGCAGTAATTCTAAGTAGGGCTCCTCAGGTAGACAGGCTCACAGCAAAGACCCCTTCCTGAACCAGTGTGGTTGAGGGGTCAGTGAGGTAGGGATGGCCAGGGATGTTGAGCTGGCCGCCTCTAATGTCCCTTCTGGTCACCCAGCATTCTTGACTACTGTCCCAGTTTGTACTCAGCTTTTATAGGGTTTGGGTGTTGGGAGCACTTGCCTTATAAGTCCCAGAGAGAGGGATGAAAGTATGAAGCCCCTGCTGCTGCCTCAGGAGATTCCTGGAACAGTCAGGGCACAAGAGACCCATCGGGCCTCCCTAACAGCTCAGAGCATCTTTGACATTGCTGAAAGATTTCATGGAGCCCTGCTCTATACCCATTGTCGGCCTTAGTTCCTTCCCCTACCTCTGGCACCTGCAGAAGCGGACTTAGAAGAGCAAGGTGGCTCCGAGAGGGCCCAGTGAAGGCAAGGGCACAGGAGTAGCACCACAGAGGATTCCTAGTCATCCCCTCTCTGTCTCTAGCATGGAGTTAATTGAAGGGAGAACCCCTGGGGAATGGTCAGGGGGCTACTCATAGGGTGAGCAGAAAGCAGGAAGATGCTACAGCCACCAGAGAGAACCTTTCTGGGCCAAAATAGCTGTAGGCTCTAGCTCACCAAGAACCACAAACATACACTGTCTCGAGAATCCTGAACACACAGGCACATCCTTATCTGCTTATAGTAGAAACTCAGACTCTCCTAAAACAGCCCTTTAGAATTCTCCATGGCAGTGGTACCCCACTGGAAGTCTCGTGGGACCGTCTCAACCTCCAAGAATCCAAGGTGGGGCCTCCTGTTTACCCTACAAACCCCAGCATTCTCACCCCACAACTAAAATGCTAAAATTGTTTGAGTGCTTATAGATGCTAATATATTAACATTTTGCACCTTTTATTTCACATAATCCCCACGACCACCCTGTAAATGGGTGCTATTATGCCACTAATTTTACAGATGGGTGACATGAAGCTCATTTTACCACCTGCCAAGGCACAGAGCTAGGAAACAGCAGGTGCTGGGTCTGACAGTCTGACCCAGATGCCTGTACTCATAACGACTAAGAATGTCACATTAGGGCCAGGGGCCACGTGTGAGCAGGTTGCTACTACAGTTCCAGAAAGGGAGCTTTCTCCAGCACTCCCGGCTGCAGGAGCCCAGATCCCAGAGCTTGATCAGGCCTCCCTTATCTGTATGGTGCCCAAGGTCAGACCACAGGCAGCACCCGCATTTCCCAGGGCTCTCTCCAACCTTCCGCCTCCCTCTGCTCCCTTCACCCTCCACCCTGTACCGGAGAGAGCCAGCATGGAAGGGAACTCCCAGCAGTTGCTGACTCCCAGCGAGTCAGTCGCGCAGCTGTGCCAGAGGTTCTCGAAGATGGTGTTGGTGGTGATGACATTCCCGTGCACAGTGGACACTCGCCAGTAGCTGTGTGGCAGGGTCACCCCCAGCATCAGCAGCCCCAGGGCAGCCATGAAGAAGCCAAAGTTCTCCACAGCCTCTGACATGGTGGGATGCAGGCTCTGAGGGGCACCTGAGGCCCCAGAGGGGGAGGGGCCGAGCCCCAGGGGGCCTTGAGGGGCTTTGGCTAAGAAGAGGTGTTAAGGCAGGGCGGAGAGAGCGGAAGCCCAGCTGCAGCCTCAGCTTCTTGTCTTTATCCTGGTTTTTGCCTCCTTCCCCCTCTCTCTGGGTCTCTGCTGCCCTGAAAGTCCGGTCCGACGGTCGGTCAGACGAATGAGCCAAGAGGCAGATGTTGACAAGGAGGTGGAGGGAATAAACGAAACGGGCCAAAAGTCCACTGCCTCCAGGCTGCCCTTGTCTCCCCGCCCCACGAGGGTGGGGTGGGGGGGACTTACTGGGGAGTGACTAACGGATGCAGCCAAGGAGGGGCCCCCATGGGAGGCACTGAGAGCCAAGGGGAAGCGTCTGTCTCCGACTCAACTTTCATTGGGGGTTAGAGAATGGAATAAAAGGGACAATAAGACAGAGACAGAGAATGACCGTAGACAGGATACTGTAGCCTTCAGTGGGGGAAGGAACGAGGGATCAGAGCCACTGCCTCTTGTTGGTAAGAACAGTTCAAGAAACTCAAAGACCTGGGAGTTGGGGCATTGAGTCTCCCAGTAAGATTAAGGTTGAAGGAACAAGGTCTGTGGGGGAAAACCATGGGTCTGGAATCCAACCAACCTAGATTCAAACAAGACCACATCATTTACCAGTGACACAGGCATGAAGTTTGAGCCTCAAGAGCTCATTTCTTCTTCTGAGAATTAGAACTACTACTACTCATCTCATAGGTAGTAATAAGAAGTGTGACTGCAGATCAAAGCTCCCCACATGTACGAACTGCTCAGTACTTGGTGACTTTCCTGGGTATTGGTGCTACAAGCTCAGGATGAGGCCATCAGGCATTGCTTCCCTCCAAACTTCAACTTCCTGAACTTGAATTTCCCCCTTGGTGAGCGGATCTTTGACCCTCAGCCACCAGCTTGATCTTACTGCCAAGGGTCCCTGAGGGGGAAAAATCACAGGCCCAAGTGATCCCGTGGCTAATCTAAGCAGCTCAGAGTTATCAGAACTGTCACCAGTTCTATTAATTATGATGGATTAGAAACCTCTGCATCGCCACCCAGGCCAAGACTGAGCACTTGTCCCGGTCTCACTTCCTGCTCCAAGGCCACAGTGGGACAGCCCTGGTTCTCTTCTGGCAAATGCAGCTGGGGCTCGGTCTCCAAGGGGCCAATTCAACACCTAGGCAATCACACGGGACATTACTGAACTGGAGTATAAGCCCCCATTTCCCTCCTTTCCGTGTCAGGATCCTCCATGCTCCCCTCAGGGGCCTCCCCAATCCCCCAGCTGGGCTGGCTTGGCTGTGGAATGAGAGGTATGCAGTGAAGCAAGACAGGCCCACGCTGAGCCTGGCACAAGGTGGGTGTGGGGCAAAGAGGGCTGGGTGCAGACTGTGTCCCCACCTTTCATCTCAGAGGCTACAACTGGAGTGTCCTGGGTTTCTAACTTCTCCAAAGACCCCTGCTAACTCCGTGCCAAATACCCATTTCCTTCCTCCCACCAGTGGGGTCCCCTCCCTTAAGGATAGGGTAGAAGGAAGGGTAAGAGGCAGGAAGACAAAGGGAGGGGAAGGGCGGAGGTTTTGGAGGAAACTAAGTGTGTGGGGGGGGCCCTGATGTTGAAAACTCCACGTGCTGAGAGGCAGCTGAGTACGTCAGAGGAGACGGGAGATATAAATCATGGCTTGTACCCTCAGTTTTGCCCTTCCCACCCCCAGTAGCTGCTTTCTCCCAGGATTCTAGGGCTGTGCAAGGGCCACGTGACTTTGGGTGAGGAAGGAAGGGTGTGGGGTCTGGGCAGCTCGGCAGACAAAGGAGAACCCCACATCAGTATGGAGTGGTAGGAGTGGGAGAACACAGAGCAGGAAAAGACCATGCGTTACCCCGACCACTTCTGGGCCCAAGGGAACCCAACCCGCCCCTTCCTCAACAAAGACACAGAGGTTCCCAAGCCAAAGCCCAATTTTATTTACACTCATCTTGAAGCACATGATTTGAGGCTGAAGGACAAGTCTCAAGGAAGAGAAGGTTGCGGCCATAGTGGACAGTGATGGGGTATAGGAAAAGAAAGAGACAATAAGAATAGATGGGCCCCTCTCCAAGTGTCCTCCAGGGGCTCCCACGTATCCCTGGGTGGAGGAAGAGGTACAGTCTCGTTCAGGATTTGGACTTGGATACAGCAAATCCAATGAGTCCAGCTAATCCCGCCACGCCCAGGGCCATGCCTCCAACAATGGCCATGCCCACCAGTCCATCTGGAGAAAAGAAAAGAGAGACTGTCAGGAGTCTAGCCCCAGCCTGGCGGGACTCTACCACCTTCTCCCTGCCCGCTTCTCAACAGATGTGCCTCTCTACATGGAGTCACAGGGCAAGGGACTCCAAAGGTTGGACATAGAAGGCTTCCGGGAGTTTGAGGAGAAACTGATGGAGGGGGTCATTTAAAGTGATACCAGAGGGCCCAGGCATGGGTGTGGGCGTGTGGTGGGAAGAGAACTAAACTAAGAGTTGAGAGGGACCTGGGGATGATAGGGGTCAGGGAGACAGGAGGACTGGGAGTGGAGGAAGACAAAAAAGAAGGCATTCACCTTTCTTCATGGCCTTGTCAATGAGCCGTTCCAGTTCCTTGGCCTGGTTGTTCTGGGGCTCTGTCTGCAGCAACCCTCGCACATACTTTAGGGCCTTTTCATATTCCTACACTCAGGGAAAACAGCGTCCCTCCTAAGTATTCCAGCATTCCTTCTGCCCATCAGAGAGGCCTTCCCTTCCTTGCACTGGGGGTTCCTCCCTCTGCCTCCACCCCCTCCCTCCCTCTAGCCCCACCCAATGGAGTAGAGTCCACAAACAACCCCAACTGTGTGGGGGTGATAAGCCAGGGGAGATAACAACCTAAGACTTGAAGCTGCACCCCAATCCTGACGTCATCTTTTCCCTACACCCTCGGCACCAAATCCTCTCTCTCTCTCTCACTTTCCTTCAGCATCCTGACCTGCTATCATCTTGTACCCCGTACCCAACACCATCGCCTGCCTACTGCCTTCTTCAGGCTCTACTCTGGAAGAGAGAAAGGAGAGGGTGATGTGGCCCACTCAGTAGGGTCGAGGGGAACAAGGGAGTTCTCTGCCTTACCTTGAGCCGGTAGTTCCCCACAGCCAGGTAGAAGACATAATCCCGCTGTTCCTCTTTGCTCCCTGTGGGCAGCAGCTCTGGGGTGGGGAGGGAAGGAGAAAGGGTGAAAACCACTTCTCTCTTTTCCTAGTACTTGAATCTCAGAGACCCCTTCCACTCTGGGAATCCCTATATGATTTTAGGAGAAAGTCACTGTCTTTAGCCTGTGTTTCAGCTCCAGTCACATTCAGCTTCCCAGTCAGAGTTCTTAGGGCAGCATGAACCCAGGCTGCCCAAACACCCTAGTGATCCAATATTACAGTCAACCCTGGTTCATTCAAGTGAACTGAAAAGAAATCAAGGCACTGGAGAAGCCAAAGGCCTCTCTGTACTGTTTTGACATCTGTTGTTTCGATTACAGTTGCTTATTGCCCAAATAATGTTAAAAAGAAGTTTGCAGTCCCTCCCCTTTTAAAAAATCAGCTCAAAACTCATCTTCAATTAGCATTTCCTGAATGATCTCACCTGACTCTTAATTCAGTGACTTCCCATACACTTATGTGTTCAGTCATACTCTATGCACTAGAATTTAAGTAGTTTTGCAGGTGTTTATAAATCTTCCCAAGTGTCTATACTGTCTCCCCAACTAAACCGGCAACCCTTGGAGACTACTTCTACTGCTGTGTCTTGCTGTAGAGAACATCTGGAAACTCAGAATTGGCCAATCAGACAAATGTAGGATTACATGCATATTAAGATTCTTATTTTTATAGATTTATAATAGGCATCCTTTGCTAGTACACTATTTGCTTATACATGGTTACTTGACCAAGAGAAAGGGGTACAGAGAATTTTAAAGGTCAAATTTTGTGGCCTCTGGCAAATAGTGAGCCATCTCAAAACAACAGGAAATAGGGGTCTCATCAGTAAGGCGCCGTCTGTTCACGGGCTTTTGGCACTATCTTCTGCACTTCTTTGAGGCCACCCTCACAAAAGGTTTTCAGCAGCTGTGAATACACAGCATGGTGGGAGGCAAAGAGCACAGGACAGGGACACACAAGACAAGAGCATCAGTCCCAATTCGGCTATTAATTAATTAGCTGTGTGACCTCAGACAAGTCACTTTCTTTATGGTTAGACTACAAGATCACTAAAGTCCTGTGGAAATCAACATGCTCTGACTCTGTTTGGCAAAACAATGACGTAGTAATTGGCCAGAAGTATACTGTACAGCCCTTTGCTACAGTGAGTTTATTGGAAAATAACTGTGAAGTGACTGTACTGTAGGGCCCCATGCTGAAAAAGGATCCCAGCACTTGAGATGGAGGGAGAGAATGACCAATTGCTGCACAGAAGGGCAGACCCTGATGGCAAATGGGAAGGGGAGAGTTGGGTAGCCTAGCACCTCACCCTCCAGCAGTGCAATGCCTTTACGGATGTCATCGTTGTACTTGCTTCGCACCAAGCACCAGGCATACTCAAACTGTGTGCTCTTGGACACCGAGCCTGCTGCCTTCTCAGACTGAAATTTCTTTTCAAACTTCTGCCAGAGGAGAGGAGAGGAGTCATTTAGAAATGAAGGGGGCGAACAATTCTCTCTCAGGTCCTGAGTGTCCATTTCCCACTTACAATCCATCTTCCCCAGTCTCTGCCACATTTCCCTCATGGGTCTTGATACCTTACACCACAGGTTCTACTATCTCCATCTCTGGGACCCAGGCTTTCTGCTTCTTGTCGGCAGGCTGCCTCCTTGGGCAGTCCTTCTCCACTCCCCTCTACTTCCCTCCCCCTAGTGGTATGGCGAGGAGATGCCACCTGGTGGCGGCTCCAGGCACCGCTCCCGGAGCAGCTGACCCCGAGTGGCTGAACAGTAAACACGCCGTTCGACAACAGTCAGAAATGCTCAACAGCCCACGCAGTCCCTCGTTGGAGACTGCTTCCCCCACCCCGCCTCACCCTGTCGGCTCTGGACATTTTCCTATCTGCAAAACGGTAATAAGAATAGTGCCTAGCTCCCAGAGCTCAAAGATTGAGATATCGCCTGCATTTAGATTAGCACCGTGCCGTAGACAGTGAGCAATATATGACACTTTATGGTGGTTGCTAGTTCCCCGCTAATGAAGGAGCACTCAGAAACAGGTCCGCACCCTAACCTCCTACTGTTGCATGCACCCAGAACCCGTCAGTCTTTACATGCCAGACTCCAGGCCCTGGGTCTGAGGCGTGGTAGCGCAGGAAACTACAACTCCCATTAGTCCCGGTGCCAAGTGGAACCTCTCAGCAAGAGCCGGACGCTGCAAAGGCTGCCGGGAGCCGAAGTTCGGCTTCCCAAAGCAAAGTTGATGATGGGATGAGTTTGGCCCCTGACTCTCCTCAGGACCCGCCCACCCGAATTTTTCCTTTCCTTCCCTCGGGGACAGGCCTCACCAGCAGGTCATCCACAGACACCAGCTCGTTTAGCACTGCCTCCATGGCCGCCGCCCCGGCAATCCTCACCCCTCAGACGTTACTGTGCCACCGTCTCCATGGCCCACTGGCAGGGGCGGAGAAACATTTCCGGCGTCCAGCGGAAGCGGGTCCCCTCCCCTACGCAGAGCCAATTGCCTCACGTAGCCGAAGCCGAGCCCGCCCCGCGCCGACCGAGAGGCGCCCCGCCCTTTCCACCCCGTAATGAGAACGCTTGGGACCGGTACTCCTCTCAATCCCACTGCGCTTGCGCCGCGTACGGTGCTGCTCCTGTCTCCACTTTCGTCTTTCCAGGTGTTCTGCGTATATGCCTTTCTCCACGGAGGCTGCCTCAAGAAAATCTGAGACTATGTCTCGGTGGTTAGCCCCCTGGACTGAAAATAGCGGAAAGAGGAAGGTGGAGCCCCAGACATGGATCACATAATTTTAGGGACGAGTCTAAGCCTATTTACCCGCTGTCCTAAGACCATCTCTAGGACGCGGCCAGAAATCTGGGACCCTGGAAGCTACGTGACTTTTCAGTGCCTGCAAAAAAATCATAAGTACTAGGGTTTCCAGAGCCTGTTACTCTTACAATGCAAGAAGATAGAAAACTGGATCTGTTAACCATACACCCAGAGACTGCAGTAGATGATAACGGGATACCATTAATGGGAATAAAAAGGAAAGCTGTTGCCATTACTTGCAGAGAGGGCCCAATCTTTTAAATATTATTTAGATAAAGCATCCTGTGGGTGCACCTGAGAGGTAAGGCCTGCTATGTGGGCTCAAGGGCAATGAGGACTTTGGCAGCGAGGAGCAACAAAACATGGAAAAGGGAAATGTTACAGGCTCCTATGGCATCTGTTCTCTGCAGTGATGGAACTGGGTAGGTAGTGACTTTCACATTCTTTTTACCGCGTTAAAGAGAAAACCACAGGCCCCAAATAGCATCAGTCAGTGCTAAAAGCACATGATACCAAACTTAAATTTAATACCTGACCTAACTGCAGTTTCAGCCTCTTCCAGAAAAGTAATATTAATCGGTCTGGAATTTTCTGGTCAAGCACCAATAAGGTAAATCTTTCAGAAGGCCCCCTCCATTTCCCCTCTCTCTCCAATAGAAAGGAGACAATCTGCATTGTAAAAACCCAAGCCATTCCCTTTCCTCTAAAAGAAGATGTGCTGGTCTAAAAGTAATACTTTTTCTTTTGTTAACAGCAGCCTTCTAGTTCCTAGGTGGGATACTGCCCAATAAGTCACTTAACGAAATCAATTAGATCTTCAAATTTCCTCAGTTAAATTTTGTTTTATTTTAACAACCTTGACCCACAGTGCTCCAGTATGCATAAGAATGTAAGTTCAATGAAGGCAGGGACTTTATCTTCTTTATCCTTGTATCTCCAACTCCTAGAATAAGGTCAATGTTAAATAAATATTTATTAAATAAAAAATAAAGCCAACAATAGTACAGTTACGCACTGCTTAATGATGGGGATGTGTTCTGAAAAATGTGTTATTAGGCGATTTCCTTGTGCAAATATCATAGAGTGTACTTACACAAACCTAGATGGTATAGCCTATTGCTCTGTAGGGGAGGGAGAATATTTTTCCCTTCACACTTCTTGGTTCTTGACTGAGACATACCTGTAATAAAAGACAGATTAGCAGGATAAAAACAAAAGTTTAACTACATGTATTCTTGGGAGAGACCCAAGAAAACTGAGTAACTCACCAAAATGGCTGAAACCATCCTGAAGGGAAAACGTTGGGGTTGGAGGGAGTCAGGTATGAGAGGTTACCAGAAAAGCACAATAAAAAAGTTTAAGGTTGTTATGCAGATTTAAGTCTTGGCCTTCTGCTTTGATAAGAGTTTCTAGGCAGTCATCCCCTCTTCCAGGCACAGCAGATTTGTACCCTTACAAATGCAGAACACAAAAGATGACTTCTACTTAGTTTTCAGAGTTTCTCCCAAGTCTGCTGTTTCTTAAAATTAACCAGTCTAAGATAATCCTTATGTCGAGTAGATATATTTTGGGGTGATAAATTCTGCTCCCCTACCGTATAGGCTACAAAACTGTAGAGCATGTTAGTGCACTAAATACTATAGGCAACTGTAACACAATGGTAATGCGCTGTGCTATGACATTACATCACTAGGCCATAGAAATTTTCCATCTCTATTATAACGTTATGGGATCACCTTCATATATGCAGTCCATCCTTGTGGAGCATGACTGGAAAGAAGACAATACAAATGCAGGGATTATCATCCAAACACCTTCCATGTTTGCAAATCCCCTTGATTTTTTTTTTTTTTTTTAATTCTCATAATATTCTTGTGAGTTAGGTAGGCAAGTTATTCTTCTCTATTTGGGTTGGGCAGAGCACAAGATTTTGATATGAGCTCAGTAAATTTTGACAGAAAAGTCAGTTTGGGAACTGGCTCCATTATTACCACTAGCATAACAGTCAAAGAGAAAAATTCTTTCATTCAAAGAAGCATTGAGGACCTAATTTTGGCTAGGCCTTGGCAGAGGGGATAAAAAGATGTATATAATATGAAGCAGACCGGGACTGGAGACAGAGGGTAAGTACTGGCAAGGGATCCAGGAGGCCAAAAACATATTATTTTTATTAGGATTTACTTCTGTGGAGTGGCCTACTGTACATTAATCATCTTTGTATCTGCTGTAGCTCTTGGCACAGGCCTGGCACATGGCAAAAGCTGCATCAGAGTTTGTTGAATATACATAATGTAAGGAAAAAAGAATGCCTTATTCAGTTGGCTCAATTCTGTGCCAACAAAGAGATCTGATTTTGTGTCTTTTCAGGTCTTGTTAGTATAGCCATCCACCTTGTTTCATGGGGATAAGAAATAGTGCCTGTTAATGTTACATCTAAATTATGTTTCTCCATCTACGACCAGCATCCAAATGCAAACCACTGTCATCTCTGCCTGGATGACTTCGACAGCTACCTCACTGGTCCCACACACATCCATTCTTGGCAAGTTACCATCGATTTACCACCCAGTAGTCAGAAGGGTCTTAGAAAAACACAATTCTCAATTTATTGCCCTTTGAACAAAGGCCAAAATCTTGTAATACAATCTACAATGTCTTCTATAGTCTGGTCCATGCTTAACTCTGCCTCATCTCTCCATTAATACTGTTAAAAAGTAAAATTCAAGAGTAATATTGAGGATCTAACTGACTTTATTAAGAAATTCATAAATTGGGCAGCATCCGCTCTAGCAACTAGAAGGACTCTCCAAGGGGTTGTATAAAATGGAATGTTTTTTATAGGAAAAAGGATGAGGTAAGGGAGCCATTAACAAAAGATTATATTTAGACCAAGATATCTTCTTTTGCGGGGGGAAGGTAATGGCAAGGGTTTTTATCATGCAGATTGCTTCTTTTTATGAAGGATGGAGAGGGGCCAAGTGACAGATTATCTTACTTGTGCATGATCATAAAATTCTAGACTGGTGATTAAGATAAACATTTCTGAGAGAGGCTGAAACTGCAGTTAGGTCAGATATTAAATCCAGGTTTGGAATCATTGGCCTTAGCACAAGTGACACCATTTTGGGCCTGTGGTTTTTCTCTTTAATACTATCTCCCCCTGTCTGTACCCCATCCCCACAGGCTGCCTTTCAGTCCTGAAAATCCCTAGTGGCCACAGGCCCTCTGCATAGGCAGTCCCCTCTATCTGGAACATCCATCCCTTCCTTCTTTTTCTTATTTGGCTCATTCATTCATTCAACAAATACTATTGAGCACCTACTATGTGCTGGCACTGACACCAAATAAAATTAAGTTCCTCTTCTCACGGAACTTGCATTTTAGTGGGGAAAACAAAAAATAATTGAACAAGTAAATAACTAAAAACAATAATGTCAGGAGTTAAAAATGCTATGAAAAAAAAGCATGGTAAAGGAATTGTGAGAGAACAGGATACTGTTGGAGGATGCTAGTGTCCAAAGGAGCCCACTCTGGAGAGGTGACCTCTGGGCAGAACACTGAAGTGAGTGAATGAGCCATGCAGGTAAATGAGGAAGAACATTCCAGGCAGACAGAGCAGCAAGTGAAACACATTCAAGAGGGAATGTACAAGGGTTGTTTGAGGCCTAGCCAGCAAGCCAACGTGAGTCGAGTGGAGTGGGCAAAGGAAGGAGTGACAGAAAATGAAGGCAGAGAAGTAGCCAGGGGCAGATTATGTAGGGCCTTGTAGACTATAGTAAGGAATCTGGATTTAATTTTATGTGTGATAGAAAAACATAGGAGGCTTTTGAGCAACAGAGTAAAATGATCCATTGTGAAAAGATCCCTCTGGTTGCTGCTGGGGAGAAGGCTGTAGGGATAAGAATGAAAACAGGAGGCCAGTTAGGAAGCTATTGTGGTTGCCCAGGCAAGAGACTGGTGACCTGGTCTACAGAGTGGGGGATGTGAAGGGATTTAGAATATGTGTCCAGAAGGTACAGTCAGCGGGTTTTGCTGATAGGTTGGATATGTGAGAGAGCAGAGTAAGATGACATGTTGTGCCCTGATTGACCTGAGCTTTAGCTCTAAGATTCTTTCTTAGGGAAGACCTTCTCTGTCATCCAGACTAGGTGAGGTCTCCTGCAGAGAGGGAGAACGTTATCTTTCCTACATTTTCAGAATATAAAACTGTAACCTGCACATTTCTATCTTTGTTAACACTGTTTTTGTGAGTCACACAAGTATTGGTTTGAGTACCGGTAATAAATTCTACCAGGAGCCAGAGACTCTTCTGCTCTTGTCTGTTTTTTTTTCCTGCATATGGCCAAAAATCACACCAGAAAGGTGCTATTATTGGCTCTATTTGACCTATGAGGAAACTGAGGCCCAAAAAGGTTAAGGAATCTGCCCAAGGTCACAGAACTAGAAGTGGAGGAGCTGGGATTCAAATCAGGTACTGCTTCAGCTAAGAGAAAGCTGTGCACTCAGAGATCAGTTAAAAGATAAATAGGAGAGAAGAGGACAAATTCATAAGTACA
This sequence comes from Pteropus vampyrus, assembly GCF_000151845.1. Classification (NCBI taxonomy): domain Eukaryota; kingdom Metazoa; phylum Chordata; class Mammalia; order Chiroptera; family Pteropodidae; genus Pteropus; species Pteropus vampyrus. The sequence goes on along the minus strand of NW_011888974.1, from coordinate 3,145,810 downwards.
GTCTACTTATTCATCTTTTAAAAATTTAGGCATAAATTTGTAATTTTTTGTTGGTTTACAATAGAGGATTTTCCATAAGCAGCAGGAGAACCAGGAAGAAACTATTCAGCTTTATTAAAAACCAAAACAGGCAAAACAATCCTGAGAAACCTTTGTTTAGCTAATACAGCAGTAAAATTAAAAACAAAATCCCCAAACCATCACCAGTGATGCTGAAATTGTAAAACTGGTTTCTGCCTCTTAGCTAGTGGCCAGTATTTTTAATTGACACTATCTTCAGTTTGTAATTAAACCTTGTGTGATGATGTGATTAATGCCACCCTCCTGTACTTGACTGGAAGCTACATAAGGGCAGGGCCTATGTCTATTTTGTTCATATTATGTCCCTAGAGCCCAGCTCAGTACCTAGCAGCACTAGATAATCAATTTGTAATTGTTGCATAAATGGATGTTGCCGTTGCCATTATTTACTTTTTGGAAAGCAATCAGACAATATATAGTAAGACCTGTAAGCTGTAATGTTATTTCACTAGAATCTCTTGTGAGAAAATATTCAACAAAAGAAAAAAAAAGGAAGGCATGAAGATATTCATTCCTATATTATCTGTGAGGGTAAACAACTAGTCATATGGATTCTATGCATGTGGATGGTAATATTCAAAACAAAACAAAAAAGGCAGGTACTTCTCAAATTTAGTCATGTAAGTGGGCAGAAGGGAAACTGACATATTTTGTTAGGAGTACTAACACTAGAACTGGTACTTGTTAGCACATTCTGGGCTCTGAGCCCCTCCCTTGACCACACCAGAAGTTGGAGCCTGTTCTGGACTTCTGTCCTACAGCATCTTGGTCAGTGGTCAGCCCAGAAAAAGTGCTCAGCAATAACCTGAGCAGCATTTCACTATTAGTGTTCTTCTAATCTTCAGGGATCGGTCTCCTCTACTTCCCACTTTCATCTATTATCCAATCAGTTGGGAAATCCCAGCAAGGGTAAAGCTAACACATTCATCCCATCGATAAACATTTGTTCAGGGCCTACTGTGTGCCAGGTGCTCTTCTAAATGCTGGGTAAGATAAGTGAACTAAACAGACACAGTCCTTCTCTCATGGAAGTTACATCTTAGTGGAAGAGACGAAACTCCATTCTGTCGCCATACTCCAACAGCCTTCAGATTTTTCCTCTTCCAACCCAGCCTGGCTGCCAGTTATGTTTTAAAATGCAAATCAAGCGTCCATATGTTCGCAGATCCTAATTAAAATACCGTCTAGGCTACTCAGGACACTGTTTAAATTTCTTATTATGCACATTAAAGCCCTTCAGGATCAACCCTACTTACCTCTGCAGCCTTATCTCCAGGCACCCACGCGCCCAGAGACGTTTTCATGACAGCCACCTAACACCCGGAATGCTCTCCAATCACCAAACATCTGAGTTCCTACACGGCAGGCAACTGCCTGGTTCAGGGCCGTTACCCCTCCATGAAAGCTTTCTTCTACTCGGCTCCGCGCCTCCAGCTTCTAGGAGGTACAGCATTTATCACTCAATCCTACAATCCTTTATGTGGACAGGGACTGTGCCTCGTTCATCTCTCTGCCAAAGGGAAAACAGCCAAAAATCGTTTGTGGGGTGAATGAAAGAGAAACGACAGTCGCTCTAAAACGCACGCTAAGCAGCTCTGGAACGTCTGCACTTCCGGGTGATGGTTCGTTAGGCACCCGGGGAAAGGAGAAGTGGGTGCCTCCTCCGGGGATGCTCTAGGAGAAGGGCTCGGTGGTCCGGAGGACCCACGGATACGCGAGGAGAGATCTCGGCGTTAGCGTCTGCGCAGTACCCGCCCTTAGCGAGGAGGAGGGGCCGAACGGATCCCGGCGCGGGACGCGGTGGGGAGTAATCCCTCTGGCCAGTTAACGCGCGCGGCTCCGCGGGAGGGGCGGGGCGCGGCGCCACGGGGAGGCGGTGTGGAGGCCTGGGAACACGGAACCTTACACCTCGCCGGGTTGTTCCTTGTCCCGGCTCTGTGTCCCAGGCGTAACCAAAGTCTTACTTGCTAACGCTTGCCTCAGAGACGCTGTCTGTAAATTAAAATTTTTCGCTAGCCTCCTTTAGAGTCTGTCTCGATCCAAAAGTGTGTGATGAGTACACACAAAAAACATTCACACTAATCACCTGGGATCTTGTTGAAAATGCAGAGTCGGATTCAGTAGATCTAAGGTGATTCCCCAGATGCTGCATTTCTAACAAACTCCCAGGGGATGCCAATGCTGAGGATTCTCTAACAAAGGTGTCAAACAGCGGTTCTCAAAGTGCATTCCAGGACAAGCAGCATGGGCATCACCTGGGAATTGTTAGGGATGCAAGCTATCGGGGCCCCCTCCACACCTGCTGAATCAGAAAGTCTGGGAGTGTGGCCCAGCAGTCGGTGTTTTCAGGAGCCCTGTAGGTGAGTGACTCTGATGCACGCTAGAGTTTGAAAAGCCCTGGACAGCTGGAAATTCAAACTGAACCTCATCCCACCAGCAGACTTGTGGCTGTGGCTGACTTGAAGGTATATAAATTCATCAACTGTCGGGAGTCATCAATTTGCTCTATGCATAAGAAGCAGACAGAGCCAGTCTACATATATAGGGAGAAGAATGGAGACGAGAACCTGTGGAGCCAACGAGAAAGATCCTGAGGGCAGAGCTGCCTTGGGTGGCTGGTGTCTTTTCAGATCCTGGCGTTACCTCCTCCTGAAGGAAACTTCAATCCTCTGGTTAGATTCTGTGGAAAAGTTTGTTCTCTTTCCCCTCCACCCCTTTAAGCTAACTCAAGTTGATTTCTATTATTTGCTATAAATGTGTAATGTAGGGAATTTGTGGAGTTTCTAATTCTCACAATTAAATATTGCAAAAAAGCATAGCACAGAGCCTGCCAGGGAACTTGGAATGCTCAGACCCTGGATGCCCACCTCCCGAGGATTGGTCACAGGTTTTACATTTTCAGGCAGTCCCCAGGGCAATCAAATAACTTAAATCATGGGTTATAATCATATCACGTAAAGTTTTAAAACCCTTTTATTTTTGTTACCAGAACAAAAGGGATCTGTCTGCCTGTGTACATCTTAGTCAAAGAAAAGATAAGTACAGATTTTACAGCAAAGAAACTAAGGCTTTATCTTAGGGAGTTGCAAGTCACAGAAACACAGGCAAGCTACTGCTCTCAACAACTTAGCCTCCCCCCCCCCCCGGGTGTCTTGGGAGTACAGATCATACAGGGAAAAATCAGTCATCATGGAAACTAAGGGAGTTGGGGTAGGTGCTACTGATTGGATGATTGGACGGGGCTGGGTTAATTGATCATTGTGTTGGGTTCTAAATCAGCCATGGTGCCACCCAGCTAGTCTTGTGACCTGGTCCTGTGCCCTGGTCCCGTGGCCTGGTCCTGTGGCCTGGTTCCATGGCCAATGGGGTTGTTGTTCTGTTTCCATGGACCTGGAGCTGAAATACATCTAGAGCTAAGATGTTATCATAGTGTAACCGAAACTTATTGTCCTGATGATTATATACCTGAAACTTGATAAATTTTATGTCCTAGGGCTTAATGATTAAAAGAGAAAGCATACAGGGAGAGAGTGGAAAAAGCAAGTAAGTCACAATGCCATTATCTGGGCAAAATCAGCTTAAATCAGAAAAAACTATATTAAAGAAATAAAATGAAATTTGTGTGTGGTTACAATTAAAAGTATATCACAGATTTTAAAAAAAGTACCCAAAACAAAAATATGCAGCTCAGTGATTTTCACAGAATGACCCGACATATAACCACCCCCTCAAGAAATAGAACACTGCTGTTACTGAATTAGAGTACGTGTGCCCGACGCTTCAAAAAACCAAAACTCAAAACGTCAGAGTTTGTAGTAAGGAAAAGTTTATTGATTGAGAAGGTGCCAATTGAGAAGATGGGAGACTTAAGGGAGACTCAAATCCATCTTGCTTGCTGGACTAGGTTAAGAGGTTTTAAGGGGCTAGGGGACACTGATATGCAGAAATGCTGGGAGGTTTTAACTGGAGGACCTTGGAATTTGGCCATTTATGGTAAAGAGGTGTCAACAGTGTATCTTCCTGGACAACGGACCCTAGGCTTCTGAAAAGGTTGCAGTGTTCAGTATCCGGTTATGTCTTGATCCTTTGGTTCTGTGGAGGTGGGTGGGTGAGACTTTGGTTCCAAGTGCAACTGAAGGCCAAAGTTCTCTCTTCTGTGCATGCTTTGGCTGCATGACCCTCAGTCCCAGTCTGCTGTCCTTGAAAAACAACTCAGCACCCTGTCAAACAGGACCATTTTGAGCTGGCTC